>NC_143518.1:20015749-20335749 GCF_031878675.1 Megascapheus bottae
GATCTCAAGTCCAAGGGGCTCAAACTTTAGAGTCAGATGACCACTTTCATTGGAACTATGTTTTAGAGGCTATGTGACCTTGAGTGAGAGCCTAAAGCTTAAATCCTTGGAACTTTGAATTTTCTCATTGCTTTTCTACACTCCTTGCAAATGCATAGGACTTCCTAAGGGACTGCTTTTGTCCTTGGAGAATCAATGCCAGTTTCTGCCTCACAGTTGTTCCATCATGCAAAGCATGGCTGGGATCCCAACTCTGGCTGCTAGGAACACTGTCCCCACTCCTGGTCCTAACCTTTTCTCTCATTAACCCAGAAGAGGACTTCAAGAACCAAGATGCTTGCATGGCGTCTTGTTCAATTCTACTTTCTCACTCTTGATAACATAAAATGCCACATCTGGAAGACTGACAGCAAGTCCTCTTCATTTCCCAGCCTAAACTGAATGCACAAGGACCTAGATTCCATGTCCAGCAAGAAAATAAAGCAAAATGAACTAAACAAAAGCCCCAAATCTAGATGAGAGAAGAGAGTTTGGGGGGATAGCCCAAAATAGCTCCAAGTACCATAGCAGGGAAAGAGCACATGTTGTGTATCTTGAGAACTGTTTTACCAAGTACTGTATCACACGGGAACCATACTGTGAAATATGAAATTGTCATGCCCCTCACTTCTACTCTTTGGCCCCCGCTTGTGTGCACCTTGGCTGGCTCCTCCAGCATCGTCACTGTGAAACAGGTGGTTCAGCAACTCTGGATGGAGGCCAGGCTCAACCGCATGAAGGTTTTTCAGACAGTTGCAGAACAATTCTGTCTGCAGAATGCTCAACATGATCCACTCCCTATGAAATTCTGCTTCTTTTTGTAGTCTAGTAAATCTTTCAGAGGCGCTCCAGACCATTTCCCATGAACCAGTGAATATTCAAGAGAGAAAGTTGAAGCCTGTACAGAAACTTCTTTATCACACTCATGCCATTCATATACCAACTTGTACCTTTGTCAGTCCTTGACAAAGGTCTACTTTCTGAATTTTCATGAGTTTCTATTTCATTAAGTTAACTGTTTTATATACATACAATAAAACAATTCATGTGAAAAAGAAAGAAAGAAGGAAATAAAGAAAGAGAAGGAAGGAAGGAAGGAAGGAAGGAAGGAAGGAAGGAAGGAAGGAAGGAAGGAATTGTTCTCTGTTTGAATATAAATTGGGGAACCACCTCACCACTCCTTTCTTCAAGGGTGCAACCTTTGGATGGGGAAAAATGTGGGTCCGAACTAAGTAAAGCTTAGGTTCTTTTTTTCTGTCTGACTCTCGATCTAAATGGATACCAATCCTTGCTCTGAAAACTTAATAGCCTTTCCAGTGAGCTCATCCAGCTACTGGTAGTTTCTGGGTAATAGACCATCTGTGTTGGTCCACCTGTCTACACTCTACATAAAAGAGTACTGGTAGGGTGAAATGGAAACTTGTGGAGCAAGCCTTTTCTTTCTTCTTCTTTTGTACAGCATCTCTGTCTGCTCAGGTTGCTGGCCTCCTGCCTGTCTATGCAACTTCAGCCCTTGGACTCTCAGCTCTTCTCTTGAAGAAAGCCAATGACAATGAAATGAAGCTGAATAATTTGACTAAGGGAATAATAAGTTGACTAAAAGAAGAGAGAATTTGTGAAGCATGCCCCCATGATCTGGGTGGAGGAGGGGAAGCTGGGCAGGCAGGGAACAGGGAAGAACAGCCTAGATACCACCTGAAGGGTAGTGACACTCCCATCATTATAGAAATGGAGAACAACTGGAATGAGAGGCATAGCACTAAAGGATGCTTTTGTGTGACTGGGAATGAATGGATTTTGAAAACTGGTCAGTTCTTAGCCCAAACCCATAACATCAGCCTTTGGAAGCCCTTTTTATAACAACTCAAAATATCCAGAGGAGCAGGAGTCAGGAACTTGTAGTTCAAATGGCTGCAATCTCCAAAGACATCGACCTCACAGTAAAAACTATGGGACACATGATTTTTGTCAGTCAGATATTGTCTATAAAATCAAAATAAACATAAAAAATCACTGACATTTAAAAATATGTGCATGTTATACATTTGTGACTATATGTGCAACTTTCCAGTACTGAATTTTGAACGTTTAATAATGTATCTTATATATAGTAAATGACACCGGAGGGTTCTAAGAACAGATTCTAGAATATGTATGTGTCTTGGGAGACATTTTTAAGTATAACATTTTTTTTCAGTGCTGGGATTTGAACTCAGAGCAACATATTGACTTGGCCTGTTAACATGGATGATGCTCTACCATTTGAGCCAGCCCTACTTTTGGCTGGTTAATTGGAAATTGAGTCTCACAGCCTTTTCTGCCCATGCTGACTTGAAACCATGATCTTCCAGATTTTAGCTTCCTGAGTAGTTAAGACTACAGATGTGAGCCACTGGTAAAAAGTAAGATTTATTTATTTATTTATTTTATGACAGCTTTACATCCATAGAAAACTTGCAAACATGGTACAGAATTCCACATATCCCTCTCCTGGTTTTCTGTGTCAATAACATGTTATATTATATTTGTTACACTCAGCAAATTAATATTGGTATAGCCTGATTAAGTACTAAAGCCCATACTTGAGAAGATGGAGATTTTTGCAGAACATGGCACTGTACTTCTTCAGAAATGGCATTTTCCCCTTTCCATGTTCTGATTTTGTAGCCCAGGATGGCCTCATGATCTTCTTGCCTTAGCATCTTAAATGCTGGGATTACAGGAATGCACTCCACAGAGATTTCTTTTTGTTTGTTTGTTTTGTTTTGTTTTGTTTTTGGTGAGTCATGGAGCTTGAACTTGGCCTGGGTGCTGTTCCTGAGCTCTTCAACTCAAGGCTACCACCCCACCCATGAGCCAAGCTCCATTTCCCGTTTTCTAGATGTTAATTGGAGATAAGAGTCTCTGATCCTTTTGTGCCAGGCTGGCTTTGAACCTTAATCCTCAGATCTCAGCCTCCTGAGTAGCTGGGATGACAGGCGTGAGCTGCCACGCCCAGCAGAGATTTCTTAGCGAAGACTTTTCCATGACTCAAAAGAGGTCTTTCCTGACTTAGGATCTCATCCTTGAGAACATTCCTAATTGTCTGCTACCACCTTAGCTCTCCACTGGTAAGCAACTCTATACACGCTCTCTCAAAAGAATTTACAATGGCATTGGGATAAAATGACTAAGAGGTGATATTTCTAGAATCAAATAGATAAAATTCCAGTTTACAAATCATTACTAAACATTTTTTAAAATTTAAAAATTAAAAAAAATCTGTAAAATGGAAATGATAGCAATGCCTTCCTTGCTAACTTACTTTCTTTCTTCCTTCTTTCCTTCTTCCTTCTTCCCTCCCTTTCCTCTCTTCCTCCCTCCCTTTCTTCCTTTCTTCAGCACCATTTCCAGTTTTCTGGTGGTAAATTGGAGATAAGAGACTTTTTTGCCCCAGCTGACTTTGAACCTCGATCCTCAGACCTCAGCCTCCTGAGTAGCTAGGATTACAGGCATGAGCCACTGGCACCTGGCCTCACTTTCTTTTCTCTTGATAAATATTTTCTTAGAAGCAGTTATCACAGTTTCTGGCACATATCACCCAGGATGGCAGATCTTGTGAAACTGAAAAAATCAGAGCCCTTTAAAGATGCAACCATGCTCAACAGGCTGGTGAATGAGTGTCTACATCAATATAGCGAGAAAGAGCTTTTTCAAAGAATATCAGTTCCAAAGGTCAAAAGGTAGACGAGAAATCATTGTCCAAGCGTAAATTTAATTGCCTGAAGCATTGGCTTTAAATTGGAAAAACAAGGTAATTATACAGACTACTGATGTAAAAACCTGTGAGGAAGAATTGCTCAAAGGTCTTTTCTGCTTTACTATTCTGCTTGTAGGATTAAAATCTCAGTGCATATTCAGAGCAGCAGACAGCTCTACTGAAGGCATCATACAGGAAGAAATAAAGTCTTGGGTCAAAAAGTACAATATGCAGATATGCCATGTTGCTCCCCTCCCTCCCTATCACAGATTCAGGTACTGAAATGTGTGGATCCACTGCAATGTCAGACATGCCTGCCATATCTTGCAAGTTTTTCTCCCACCTGGGAGACCCCACTAACATGGCTGACAAACTCATCCGGACCATGTGCAGACATCATCTCCTCCAGAAAGCCATCCATAGCCATTGCCATTTCTCTTAGACACAAGCTCCCATTCATTTCCAGCCTTCCTTCTCAAGTCCTAGAACCCATTTCTCTTGGTTACCTTTTGTTTGCATTCAGTTGTAAACACAAATGGTACTCAGTTCTAGTCTGGCTCCCACAGCATAAAGAATGCTATAGAAAATGTTAGTGACTGTTTTCAGTTCATCCAAGCCCAAGGACTTTTGTGTCTTCTCTCCAAGTGGAGGCAGTGAGGAGAGGCCCACGTATCTGCATATATACATCTGAAACGTGAAGAACACTTACAGGGTTTCTCTTTTCAAGATTATAATGAAAGCTGCTATTGGATACATTGGGGGCAGATCCAGTAAGTGTAGTGTTTTGAGGTTTGTTCAAGGAGGATCCTTAAAAAGCTTTAACACAGTGAACACCAGGAATAGGAAATACGATTTCTTGTTTGCTATTTTTGTTTCCTTTTTCTTTTATCTTGCTTGTTTGCTTATATGTCTTTGGGAGTTAAGAGGAAGCACAGAAATGGAGAGACAAAGAATGAACAAATTCAGCAATGGAACTCACTGGACAGTATGTTGAAAACGAACTCTACAACTTGTGGGTGAGGAAGGGAAAGGAAAAACTGGAAGAGAGCAAGGGAGGGTTGACATTGTCCAAAGAGAAAAGTACTCTTTACGGGACTTATATAACTGTAACCTCTTGGTATATCACCTTTATAATAAAAATGTTAAAATATACATAAAAAATTAACAAAACCAAAACAATGCCTATTTGTCCCATGAGTACACTTTATGCTGTGTGCAGAGTCTCTGGGCTGAGAAGGGTCTCAGAAAGGGGCTTACTGCAACCTGCTTCCTTCTACTTCCTAGAATGGGAGCTTCATCTTCTCTTTCCCACCATCCTAAAATCAAACGTGTTATAATTAGGACAGTAGAGGAAACAAAAGTAAAGCAGTGCCCAGGCACTGTTCTTTAGTTTTTCACTCAAGACTAATACTCTACCACGTTAGCCACAGTTTCACCTCCAGCTTTTCAGTGATTAGTTGGAGATAAAAGTTACATAGACTTCCCTCCACAGGCTATTTTTGAACTCTGACCCTCAGATCTTAGCTTCCTTGGTAGCTAATTTGACATTAGGATGCAGGCTTATCTGATTTCAAAGTATTGAGACATTGCTTGGTAACACTGGTGTACAGAGGGCACAGCTCCTCAAAAGCGAGCTCAGAAGCTGAGTTAGCAAATCACCTGCACATGAATCCCCAGACTGGAGCCTTCTTCTCATTTAGGAAGTCTTTTGCACCATCTGATTCTCTGCCCTCCTCATATATCACTCCCTCTGGTGCTAGGTAGGAAGGCAAGATTCCAGGATAGGGCCTTTCTACTTCATCCATCTTAGAATCTACCAAACATCAGGGTCTGCTCTGTCCCTCAGTATTACATGAGAATACCCAGAGAGTAAATATAGAGTCTTGGATGCTACAGTGCTACAATGGACTCCACGATTTTCTTTAATATATCAATTGGACAAGAACTTGTGACTCTTTGAATAGATAAGTAGATCATTCCTGATGTTTAGGAAATGTGCTCTGTCTGTAATTGTCATATTGTTTATTATTTTTTTTATTCTTGGCAAGACATTTAATCTTATGTAAAGCATTCACTATGGAACACTTAGAACTTTCGGTTATATTTTTAGGATATTGTGGTTTAAGGCTAATGTAGCTAGTATATTTAGAGCTATAGGATCGATTTGCATACAGAGCCCCTGGGCCCAGAAGCTAAGGAGACTCTGGGATGTGATTCTTTACACAGTACCAAGCAGTGCTCCCTTGGTCCTGAGAACAGGTGAGCCACCCGACTGTCCAGAATGGTGTTCTATGATTCTGCACTTGAGGAAGACATTATCATTTCTCTCAGAATGATCACTTTGACAACATTCCTTCCCACCAAAGAGGTAAGGTGGCTCAGGGGTCAAATCAGAGCTGATTCAAAAACGAAAGCACAGTGAACAGTGATAAAAACAGACAGAAGAAGGCAGACCCAGAGCAAGTGTAGCCTTGCCTTTCCCTCCCTGGGAGATTAGTCTGTGGTTTTGGCACTGGACCACAGCTAAAGAGAAAAAGTAAAGTCTATGGAGATGGTTGCCTTTTCTCCTCTAAGCCAACTATTGCCTTGTTTTTCTCTGAGCCTGCCACTGTGGGAAAATTGCTAGAGTGTAAAGTTTCCCTCTTTGTCCCCAGCGTACTTCATTTACCAGTGAGCCAAGCCGGGAACAGAGCCGCCTCTCACACAGCCCATGAATGACTCCATTTTCTCAGAGCAGCCTCTGCCTGTCCATTGTCCAACTGTCATGGCCTCTTGTATAGGTGTTCTCTGCAGACCGGACTGTTATGTAATGCCTGGGCAGGGAACAGTGCATGAGAGAAAAGAAATTGGAGAGAGGAAAAATCCAGAGTATAACCAAAACTGAAATGTCCAAGAGGAAAGGTGAGGTAGGGGAGAAGGAGAAGGAGACAGAGACAGTGATAGACAGAGAAGGAAAGACAGAGAAAGGAGAGAGCGAGACAGAGAGACAGAAAGAGAAAGAAATGTTAGCCATTTGTCTGCTCATTTCCTCTTGGCTGGTTTGGCCGAGTGATAAACTTTGATTGCTGCTCAAGTAAGTGCTTCTGTTTATATCCATGATACAGGACAAGCTGTACCCTCACATCCGTGTCAATGCAGCTGTCACCTAAGCCTCTCTAGCTACGCTGAGAAGCATTCCTCCCCCTCTCCTGAGGTCTGCCAGGAAAGGAATTCCCTCCACCATTGGCCTTGCTATCTATTTCTCTTGCTAACTCATTGATCTTGGAGCCTCTCAGTCTTGCTTAGAGAGAGACACATACTTCTCTTGGTATTGCTCATGGCAATTTGCAGGTTGCCTTGGCTTCCCATCAAGTTCATTGTCAAGAGGTAGCTATTACTTGGCAGCCATGAATGAAGCCATTGTCCTGCACACCTGCAAGTCCCTAGATGCAATGTTCTAGGCATGTTTCCCATCATCCCCCTCAGTTAAGCTGCCAATATTGTGGCAAAATGAAAGGGGTGGAGGCAATGCCTCTTACTCTTTTCCTATCTGACCCAACGTTTACCCCAGGCTTCTTCAGCTGAGTGCTAACACTGGGTACATCAGAAGAGACATGATGACGGTGAAGTAAGAATCCAAAGGCAGTTATTTTGGAGGAATACTTCCTACTCCACTCCATTCTTAGAAAGTCACAATTCATGTTGCAGAATGAAGCCATGAAATATTTTCAGCAAAGAAATCAGTATCTGTGTGATGTGATAATCTCCCAACTTACTTGGCGCTAGTCTATATGCTCCATGAAAACAGACACTTGGCCTAGAAATTAGTCATGGTTGAATTTGGGGTTCACAGTTCTATTGTGTGTTAAATTAATGGATTCTTTTTGTTTATATCCTTTCTATAATCCCAAAGAATGTATTTTGGTGAATAGTTTGGTCATCACCATTTGCTAATTCTATCAGTAACAGTGAAAGAGGGGAACAAAAGTACAGGGAGATCCAAGCTGAAGACTTTCTGGGCCACTGTAGGAGTGGCTACCGGAGGTGACTGTACTCTTGCTCATCTCCCTTGTTTCTCTTCCAGTGCGACATCTTGGGAGTTTGGGTACCTGATTACCTCCCAGCTGAGCCTCTTTTCTCTCTCTGCTGGATTAGCCTCATTAGACTTACGTGGCAAGGACTCTAGACCATATATCTCCTCTGCCTCTGGGGACTTCCATCCTCTCTACTCATCTGTGGCCCTTCTTACCACCGCCTTACCTTTTTTACTACCTTATGTCTTCTTGGGGTTTTCATGGAAGAAAGTAACCCTTCATTAACAAAGCATTTTGTAGTTTACAAGTTTTTTTCACCTGGAGTGAATAGGTGGAAATTGAGTGCTCATGGAGGAAAAGAGGGGTTAGGGAGGGGACAGTAGGAAAGAGTAAGGTAGATTCTTATCTATTTCCTTTTCTCCAAGGGTTCTCATTCCTTTCCTAGGACACTGGATCAAAGAATACCCAACTCTAGTACTAGCAAACAAAAAAGCCAATGAAATGTACATGAGAAAAAATTCTAATAATCACACTAAAAGCACAGTATAAGAAAGCTGCCAGTTACCCCAACAGTAATATTTAAAAGAAAAAAAAAAGAAATTTGCCAGGTGCAGCTAGCTCGCAAGTATAATTCTTAGGAGCCTAAGTTCTGAGAATGGAGGTTTGAAGCCACCCCACATAGGAAAGTTGGTGACGCTCTTATCTCTGGTTAACTACCAAAATGTCAGACATGGGGAGTTGTGGCTCAAGTGGTAGAGTGCCATCCTTGAACAAAACAGCTAAGGGACTACCTGAGTTCAAGTCCTACTACTAGCACCAATATGTATGTATGTATGTATGTATGTGTATGTATATGTGTGTATATATATATGTGTGTGTATCTGCTACATTATCAATAAATAAAACACCTCAAAATTGTTTAGTCTTTGTTTTATTGAGAAAAACACACCAATACCACTTCCATCCTCTCGTAGATCTCTACAGCACTGAAGTAAAGAAACAACTAATGGGGATTTTTTTTTAAGTAAGTGATATTCTTCATATTACATCTTATAACAAATGTGTGAAACCCATACTTGAACGTCTAAGGATCAAGCCTGGCTTTGTAAGTAACAGAGGTGATAAAGGTGAGCTCTTGTGAAGGAATGAAACATGGTCTGGAGCTGAAGACACTCTGAAGTCACAGTAATTCTAGGGCAGCACCATGGACAGTCACTCTGGCCAGTCTCTGGTCACTAAGAACGGAAGCTCCAGATGTACATAAAGAGCAGGAATGAGAAGAGGGAAAGATCTTTCTGTATGGAAAAATCACACTCTAGGAAGAATAGGCTTTCACATTCTGAGGGGCAGTGAATGTTGTGCTTTGGATAATCAGGCATGGTGGCCCCCTGCCCTTTGAGAGGGAGGTAGCAGGTATACTATGGCACAGGTTTCTCTTCTCTTCCTTTTGGACCACAGCAATATTTCTGCACCTTTGCTTTTTCTAGCTCTGAAAATGCATGTTCTGTGTTATTTTCACACAGAGGCCTCAACACAGATTGGAAATCCTTCTAACTTGTCATTGTAAAGCACATCCACATTTTTCATTTCCACCAGTTTATTAAGATAACACACACTGTAATAGTGCTAGTTTGAGTAAAGGCTATGAAAGGCATTTGGCCTGTGTATTCTATCCAACCCCCCTAGAATGTATGACTTAAATTTAATTCTGCTGGTAATTTTTTTGTATGTGTGTACAGGCCAGTCCTAGGGCTCGAACTCAGGTCCTAGACTCTGTCTCTGAGCTTTTGTGTTTAGGGCTAGTACTCTACCACTTGAGCCATAGCTTCATTTCAAACTTTTATGATGATTAATTGGCGATAAGAGTCTCATGAACTTTTCTGCCCAGGTGGGCTTCAAATCATGATCCTCGGATCTTAGCCGCTTCAGTAGCTAGGATTACAGGCGTGAGCTACCAGTGCCTGGCTTTTGTCCATAAATCCTGGGTATGAGTAGGATGTGGAAGATAGAGCTCATCTTCACTTGCCTGATTTCAACTGGAACAGTTTGATAGTCAAGGAACTGCAAGAGTATTTCGGGGATCGCAGTTCCTGGATCCAGTCTTTCAGGTGCATGGGAAGATGTAAAACTAGGAGCGGAAATAGCTGGAGTTCTTTAGACATCTTTCTCTCATGTGATATTGCCATATGCTTTTCCAGCACACGGCTTTGGTGTAGCTGGACTCCTTTCCAGAACAGCTCCGTGTTCTTACCTAAGGTGTGGGCTTCTTTTTACAACTTGACACCACAAGTTACCAGTTTCATTTCCAACACACTGAGAGGAGATGGAGAACTTCATTCTTGTTCAAGGATGACAAGCATGTGAAACTACAAATATATTTGTAGATGATTTTGGATAATTCAGTCTGCTTCAGGGGCAAATCAATGGATAGAGCATCAATACATTTGGTTACTAATTTGTGAGCACTCAAAGATTATACTTTTTAAAAATAATTCATTAGAGAATTTAATTCAATTTTGCCACTAAGTTCCACTAAGTTTATAAAAACTTTCAAATTCATCAGATCTTTTCTGTAGCTATCAAGACACTTAATCTGCTTGGATTACTGTTAGGGTTTTTTTTTTTTGGAACTGATATTTAGCTTTTTGTCTTTCTCTCTTTTTTTTTTTTGCCAGTCCTGGGCTTGAGCTCAGGGCCTGAGCAATGTCCTTGGACTTTCTCAAGGCTAGAGCTCTACCACTTGAGCCTCAGCACCACTTCTGGCTTTTTTCTATGTATGTGGTACCAAGGAATTGAACCTGGGTCTTCATGCATGCTAGGCAAGCATTTTAACCACTAGGCCAAACTCCAGGCCCATGTCTTTCTCTTTTTTATAGCTGAGTTATGCACAGCAAAAGTTAATTTCTTAGAACAGTACATTTTAAGCACAGAGCCCTACTCAAAAACCCATTATGCTGTTGTCCCAATTCCCACACATCAAATTCTAACTCATCTTAGGACCTCTTCTGTTTGCCTCAGTGGTCCCTCCCCTCCTCTTCCAAAGATGGTAAATTTTTGAGTGTTTCTTGTTCATGGAACTCTGATCAGACTGTCCTTTCTCCATGCTACCTGCCCAAGTTCTATCTACCACTTGCACATATTATACTTTTTTTTGTCATGGGGCTTGAACTCTGGGCCTGGGAGATGTACTTAACCTCTGCAGTTCAAGGTTAGCTCTCTATGACTTGGAATCACAGAGCGACTTCCAGCTTACAGGTGATTAATTGGAGATAAGTCTCACAGACTTTTGTGCCTGGGCTGGCTTTGAACTGCCATCCTCAGATCTCAGCCTCCGGAGTAGCTAGGATTATAGACATGAGCCACTGGCAACTGGTGAGATTAGACTTTTTTAAAACTGCCTTTTGAGGGCTATATGCTGCAAGAGAATAAAGCAATAATACCAAATGGAGTCAGATGAGTTGTAAAGAAGTCAGCCACTCGCCTCTGTTTTGTTTCTTCAAACTACTGTTGAAAGACATGGAAAACCAACACCACCATTTTGGTTAGTCAGAAAGACAAGGGAAGCTGGTATTTTTAGATCAAGGGCAAGAAAGCTGGCAGTGTGCCTCAGGGTTGATAGCTGGGTGAGAAGAACAGGACTAGTTATTGCTTCAACATCTCAAAGCTGTCAACTCTGTGATGGGAAGAGCTTTATTCTGGGGAAACAGAGGTAGTGACTCATAGCAAAAACAGAGCAATGATTAGCTTATGCAATGAAGAAATGCACAAAATTTTATAGGTTCCATTCTGCCAGTAAAGGAATGTAATTATCAATAAAGGTAATGTATTAGTAAATAAAGTCAATGTATTAGTCCTGCCTGAGATTAGACATCACAGGGAAAGAAAAGTGTCTTTCTGTGGAGAAGATTTGAAAGTGAATGCTAAA
Organism: Megascapheus bottae; assembly: GCF_031878675.1. Classification (NCBI taxonomy): domain Eukaryota; kingdom Metazoa; phylum Chordata; class Mammalia; order Rodentia; family Geomyidae; genus Megascapheus; species Megascapheus bottae. Next base: position 20,027,466 of record NC_143518.1, read on the forward strand.
ATAAGTGAGGTCTCTAAACAAAGAATATAGAAACTTGAAATCAATATGCCTGTCTGACAGTGTTTAAAAAAATGCAGGTCCAGGAGTTTGGCCTAGTGGTAGAGTGCTTGCCTAGCATGCCTGAAAACCTGGGTTCAATTTGTCGGTACCACATACATAGAAAAAAGCTAGGAGTGGTGCTGTGGCTCAAGTGGTAGAGTCCTGGCCTTGAGAAAAGTAAAAGGACAGTGCTCAGGCCCTGAGCTCAAGCCCAAGACTGGCAAAAAAGAATACACTAATAATAAAACAGATGAAAGATAGCAGACAACAGATGCACATAGAATTTAGCTTTATGAAAAATCAAATACATTCCCTTGTATGAATATATCAGTAAGGGTTCCAACAAGAAACACATAGGACCATTAGATTATGATACACAGGGGAGAAATTAATAAAGGAATAATGTATAAACGTGTAGAGAGTGATGAGAGATGGTCCTGTTTCCTGGGGCAATTAACAGGAAGAGTCATTACAATCTCTGGGCAGGAAGAGTTGTGAGTTGAAAGTGCAGGGAAGTGACACCCATTACAAAGACCAGTACTGAACTCTTGAGTATGTGAAGATGACAGATCATTAGAAATGGCAGAGTAGAAGTATCTGGGGAAACATTTATGAAATATCAGAACATAGAAAAGGGTCACCAATAAACAGTAACATTGAAAAATCTATGTGATTGCCTGGTGCGGTAACTCACATCTATAATCCTAGCTACTCAGGAAGCTGAGATCTGAGGATCAAGATTCAAAGCCAACTCCAGACACAAAAGGACTTGAGACTCTTATCTCCAACTAACCCCTAGAAAATGGGAAATGAGGCTTGGTTCAAGGGTAGGGTGGTAGCCTTAAACTGAAGAGGTCAGGGACAGCACCCAGACTGAGTTCAAGCCCCACGACCCACAAAAAAATTCATGTGATTAGTAATTTCTGGAGAGATATATCAGAATGACACAAAGTAGAATTAATAAGACAGCAACAGTGGATGGACAAAGGTTGAATTTAAGACAAAAGACACTATTGATACCTAAGAAAAATGACATCAACACCTCACAGGGATTTCTATGAGAAGCCAGGATCACTCTTCTTGACAAGGGAAGGAGATATAATTGAAGAGTGCTGTAAGTGCTGTTTCTGGGGTTCTGGGAATGTCTACTTCTTGACGTTTTCCCCCCGAGTGTGTTTGTTTTGTGATGAATCATTGAGCTGAACATTTTGTTTGGGTATATTATATAGTTTTCAGTACGCACATGATTAATACAAAACATGTTAAAAAGTTCATATGGGATGAGACTAAATGAAAGGATCTCTAGGATATGGAAATGAGAGCTTTATCTTGTGTGATTGTTGTTCTTAATGTACAATGTTATTTCTCTTCTCCTTTGTTGCCCCTTGTTTAATCTCATATTGTTATTGTATCTGACTTTGTTTCCTGGTGTATTGTATATAAATTTATTTGTTTATTTGAAATAGGAAAGGGAAGGGAGGAAAACAAGATGATTGGGAGGCAGTGGGAGGAGAGAAATGGGGACAAAAAGACATGAGAAGGGGTATCAATGTTTGAAAACTAATGCATCTACTATTTGGTGAATGTAACTATAACCCCTCTATACATTACCTCAACAATAAAAAAAAACTAAAAAAAATATGTTAAGCACCTAGTTTCACACCTGTCACATAACTTATGGCTAAAGAACATGAGATCACTTGTCTTCCTTTCCCCAATTCCTTCCATCTTGCTAGCATAGAAGGATGTGAATTTTCATAAGCATGTCATTTTCTCAGTACAGGCACAACCTCTTTGGCTCTCCTGCAACCATCTCACTGCCATGGCAACCACAATCAAAGGTTGAGCCTGTAAAGAGGAGGAGGAATGCAGGGGACGAGACAGCCTGAACCTGCTGACCTCCTTACATGAGGAAATCCTGCTAATTGCTGGGTCCCCAGGCCTAAAAGTGCCCATTAGCAGATAATATGTTTTATATCTTATTTTCCCTCCGAACAACAATGCAAAACCTTTGTTTCAAAGCTTACCCTCCAGCAGGTTGCAGTTAATCCTCTAATCACTGAAGAATATTTACCTCGCTAGAAATTCTTTGTGCGTCAGAGAGGCAGGAGCCAGGATTGGAGGTATTATCGTATATGGGTTGCATTTGGGATGAAGGTTTGGATGGGGTGGAGAGAGAGGACAGTGGGCTGCAAGCTACTTACATTATCTAGCAGGCATGCTGCTATGTGAATTCCTGGGCTGGGTGTCTGCATGTACTCCTGGCACCTGGCATGTTTGGGACTGGAGAAAAAGCTAATAATACTTGAGGGAAAATATTTCCATCAGATGAAAAATCAAAGACATCTGAAAACCAAGCAATGAAAAATATCTATTTCTGAGAGATGAAAAATAAGATTTATGAGAGAGAGAGAGAGAGAGAGAGAGAGAGAGAGAGAGAGAGAGAGAGAGAGAGAGAGAGAGTAGAAAAATGTGATTTCTGGGCCTGCAAATAACATTTCGAAATGGCCAAAAAGTGAAATCATAAAGGACCTTGGGGGGCTTAACTTTCAGCTGGTATTGAAATTCCTCCAGTGACCTCAAAGGAAATTCTGCCTTTAGTAGAGATTTCAAACTGGGAAGAGAGTCAGGAGAAGTTATCTAGACCCTATTTTCTTGGGACTTGGAATCAGGCAAGGGACAGCTTGCTGGTTTGGTAGACAAAAGAATCTGTAAAAGCCATAGTTACTAGGTAGCTACAGTGTGCCTGATACTGGAGATCTAGAGGTCCCTCGCTCCACAGCACCTAAAAACACAAGGCAATGAGACCTAGGAATGGAATCCAACTCAGCCAGAGAAGCTGCGGGCCAGGATGGGCTCCAGACACTCAGTTTCAACTGCGGAGATCTAGCAGGAGGTACAGAGCTGGGAACACATGGAATGAGGCTGGCATCCTCCACCAGGACCCTGCTTGCACGTAGCTAGATGGGTAAGGGGAAAAAGCAACCCCAGGACAGGGTTTGGAAATATTGGTCATCTATAAAAAAGAGGAAAATAAAAAAAATACATAAAAAATGAGGGCTATTAGCTAAAGGCCCAGACATAGCTACCCTGCAAAAGACTTGAAGTAACACCACTGCTTTTCTGACTACCTTCTTTCAGGAGATCTAAATTAGAAGGGACAGAAAAACAGAACATGGCTGACAGATGCCACCCATAGGATAACCAAGAAAGAAAAGTGTGCAGTGACATTATAATAAGAAGACAGAAGGATTTCTAGATTAGAGTGTTGTGGTGGTGGCAGAAAAAGTTGAGAGAAAACCATTTCCTGGTTTTGATTCTGCCTTTGCATGGTCCATGGCAATTTTCCTCCATCTATTTCCTCATCTGCAAAGTAGGGAACACATCCCAATCTCCTTACCTTCATCGTGTTCAGCCGGTGACATAATTACACACTGTAACACCAACAGGGCCTCTGTGAACTGTCCTCTACGGCTCCAACTAGGTCCAATATTTATAAAGTATTTTTTAGATAAAGCCGAACAAGGTTGAATAGGACTTTAATGTCATGGTGGCCCTCTCACAGGTTCTTCCAGATGGTTCCTAGCTTGGGTAGAGCAGGGTCATCTTGGACATCTGAATAAAATGGAGATTTTCTAAGCCCTCACTCCTGGCGGGCCTGCGGTAGACAGCTGGGTCCTGGCCCTGGGCTGCTGTGCATGGGATAGTGCTTTCTAAATATATGACTCTTTTCTCCACCACATAATGTTAATCCTTTTTAATTTCTCTATCAGTATCTGCAACTAAGGCTAAATGCTCCTTAACCTCTTGTCCAGACAGTACCGAAAATTCAACAGATACCCACCAAATGTTTATTAGATGGTTCCTGTACAACAGGTATTATGCTAAAAGGAAGTTGTTGTAAATTTCAGAACATTTACCATTATTAAACTCATCTCTATACAAAAGATTATTATTTCAGAGTGATCCCATAACACGATACGTGACTGGTACCAACTAATACTTTTCAAATCTCTGCTTTTACAGGTGGTAGCTTCGTGTCATTTGCACTGCTGCTATTTTAGTTAACATCCTCTTCTGAAAAACCACCTTGGTTTTCTGAACTAGAGTTCTCATTAAGGTTTTGATTGTTGCAGGGCACTATTGCCTTGCACCTACAATACTACCCATTGAGAAGGCTGAGCTCTAAGGACTGTGGTTTGAAGTCATCCAGGGAAGGAGAGTCCATGAGACTCTTATCTCCCATGAACTCCCCCAAAAGCCAGAAGTGGGGTTGTGGTTCAAGTTGTTAGCGTGCTAGACTTGACCACAAAAGCCCAGGGACAGCTGCTCTTAGGCCTTGAGTTCAAGCCTCTGAGTTCAAGCCCTAGGATCAGCTCGTGTGTGTATGTGCTTTGATAGAAAAAAAAAAGTTTTACTTAAAGGTGCAAAGAACTTTTCAGGTATATGCTATTACAATATTGCTACAAACTCTTTTTTTTTTTTTTTTAAGAAACCAACCTGTTGCATCACTATTTATCCCAGTAGAGCTGTTGCCATGAAGTGACACAGGAGGGGACCCGTCTCTAGCCTTCACAGGCTCAACCTCCACTGCACATGGTGTTGGTTCTTGTTCAAGTGCTGCGCCCTGACCTTGATGGAGTTGGAGCTATAAGCCTCGCATTGTTGATCAGACCTTACAGGTTCTACTTTATCCTGAGCTAAACTGATTTCTGAGATTCAACTACAAGGAGTGTGGAGAGGAAGTGCGAGTCAGGCAGGTAAGGAAAACATTTCACAGTGACACAGAAGCTGAGCTGTGTCTTCACGAATGCTTGCGAAGGTAAGCGCAGCATTTACTTGATGAGATGAATGGAATGGAATATATGTCTTTTTTGTTTATTTGAAATATGGAAAGGAAGTGGAACACAAGATGATAGGGAGGGAGTGGGGGAGAATTGATGTACCCACTACCTGACAGATGCAACTGTAACCCCTCTATGCATCATTCCAACAATAAAATTTTAAAAAGTAAGTAAGTCTGTCCTTAGGAACAAAGCTTAAAAATGTTCTCTGCTGGCTAGCTTGGCCTTTACCCCATATTTAGCACCTGTATCTGAAATATCAGGTCTGAAAACATCAGAGCAGACTCTACCAGGCATGATACACATACTTTTGTCCAAACTCCCTGAGAAACCAGGCTTGTTTGGACAGGATATTCTCTGAATCTTTATTGATATCCCCTAATGTCTGACTACCCCAACTCAATAGGCTTCCTGGAAAACTATGGTCTGGATCCAGAATGTGTACAAGATCGATTCTGTAGACAGCGTGGCTCAGGCTCCCTACTCCTCTCGTCATCTATTTCCCAAGGCACAGTGGCCATGAAGAGCCTGGCGACATTCAGTCTTCACTGTGATCCTTCCCTGCCCACAAAGCTGCCATCCTGGGAGACCTCTGTGAGAATTCACAGAATGAATAGGGCATTGGTACAATGACAGAAAGGTTTTGGTGAGATAGTAGCCATGGCTCCCTGAGTGAACATGACTTTGCTGTAAGCCAAGACCAAGAACCCCCAGAGCAGGGTATGAAGAAGAGTGTCCCCCAGCCCAATCCCTAGGAGACAGTGTGTCCAGTAGGGCCTTCTTACCACAGATATGGTGAGAGATTTAACATTATAAACTTGCCTTTTCTGAGGGTAAACTCCAAGAGTAACCATCTCATCCTTGTCTACAATCAACCTTCAGCACATCAGTTCTCCAAGCCTTGCCTTGGGCTTGGCTTGGAAACAAGACTGTCAAGTTTCTCTTTTCTCCGGCCTCTGCATTCTCAGGTGTAGTAGTTGTCATCATACTTTATAAGCTATGACACCAGCTATCAGTATGTGGCTGACCACTGTTCTGGGCAGTTGAAGATGACTGAGAATAGTCAGATAAGGAAATAAGTACAAAGCTCTGAGTGTCAAGTGCCAAGTGCTGAAGGAAGGACAGAGTCAGCAGCTGTGGGAGTTACTTCCTGGGTGCTTGATGTCTGAGCTGGGTGCAGGGAAGGATGAATGGGGTTTTCCAGGTAGACAAACAGGAAGGGGAAGCAGTCTAAGTAGAAGCCCGAGCACGGATTCCTTTTTTTTCTTTTTCTTTTTGCATTCATTCAACTAATATATACTTAGAGCCAGTTTTGTAGCAAGATGCACCCTAATTAGAGAAGTAAGAATAATAAGAAAGAAAACATTGTTTTCACCCTCAGGGAGCTTACAGTCTAGTTTAGGATACAGATAAAGAAACAAGGCAACTAACACAGGGAAAACACAAGTGCTTTAAGAGCCAACAAGAGAGAAAAAAAAATCCATTCAGAAAAGCCCAGAGTGACCCCAAGTGTGGTAAGATCAGGGAGCAGGTTGATTACTGGAGGAGGAGGAAAGGAGGAGTCGGGAGAAGACAGACCTAGAACATGGAATAGTCTTTGGTTTTACTCCTTAGGTAATGCAGAAAGCACATGGAAGTCTTTAAAGTAAGTGAGTGATGTGATTCTATTTCTCTCCTAGGAACATCACTCTGGGAGCTGTGTGGGAAGCTACAGAAGATCCAGGGGATGGAGGCAGGAAGCCCAGCAGGTTGTAACTGTTTCCATGGGTTCTGATTGTTCTCCTCTACATGCGCCCCACAATGCCAATTCCCTCCTTAAACGTTGGTGCCAGAATGGAAAAGCTGATCATGGTGAAATGATCAGCACAATGTTCCAAAACGAAGTTGCTAGTGCATGTGTTGTCCTGGCTGTCCAGGATGACTTCACCATCTGCTTCATATAGCAATTATCACCAATATAAATGCCCTGATCATATAATGGGATAGAACAGACAATCCAGAAATAACACCACCAAGCTACAGCCATCAGCAGAGGCAGCAGAACTACACTTAGAGAAAAGTCAGCCTTCTCAACATAGGGTATTGGGAACACCAGATATGAGCATGGAGAAGGCTGACCCTAGATCTCTATCTCATACCTTGTGCAAAAATTAATCAAAGGTCTAATGTAAGGCCTGAAACTGAAAACACTAGAGGAATACTTTCAGAGGTCTATACTTTCTGAATGAGACTCCAATTGCTAAGGAAATAAAAGGAAGAATAGAAAAATGGCATTGAGTCAAACCAGAAAGTTTCTGCACAGTAAAGGAAAAAAAAAGTACAGTAGTCAAGAGTCAGGTCGCAGAATGGGAGCAAAATCTTTGCTAGAGTGTCTATGTACTGAAAAAAGGATTAATATTCAGAATATATTAAGCATTCCAAAAATTAAACACCAAAAGAACAATGCATTTACTGAATGAGCAAACAAATTGAACAGTCTCTACCCATAAAGGAAAGATAAATCAAAGTTATGTTGAGATTCTGTCTCACCCCAGTCAGAATGACTCTCACCAGGAAAACAAATAAGAACTATTATGAGGCTGGGGGAGGGTGAAGATCCCTTACACTCTGCTGGTGACTATAAATTAGTGAATCCACTATGGACGTCAGTATGTCAGCTCCTCAAAAATCTAAACATGGCCTGCTGGGCATATATCCAAAGGAATCAAAGTCAGCATAAAATAGAAATACATGCACACAAATATTAATAGAAGCACTACACACAAAAGTCAAACTATAGAATCAGCTTCAGGGTCCAAGAACCAATGAATGGATAAAGAAAATAAAGATATATATACATATATATATATATATATATATATATACAGTGAGTATTATTCAGCCACAAAGAAAGAATAAAATTGTGTTGCTTGCAGGAAAAAAATGGAACTGCAGATCATAATATTAAATGAAGTAAGACAGAGAAAGACAAATGTTGCATGTTCTCATCCATACACAGAATTTAGACTTCATAAAACTGAATGCTCTGTGTTTAGGACAGGGACTCATCCAAGCAGATGAGCAGATGAGACGAGACTGGCTGCTTTCACGCCGGGAAGGGGACCTCAGCGAGGGACCCATGTGCTATTCAAGGTGAGCCACACTGAGCTTGTGCTATGCTGTCATAGTAACCATAGCTGGCTCTTCTAGCCAGTGTTATGCTTGAGCACTCAAGTCAGCACTCCTAAGTGAGAGACCACCCCTGCCTCTCCATTCCTGTGGGTCACTGTCTACAACCCAAGTATTCACTGTTACACTCACTGGCTACCTTCTTGAGGGAAGGGGCCGCCCTGAACATGAGAGCTGGGTTGCTTCCAAGGTAGAAAGGGCAGACCCATAGTTTTCCAGAGGAAAAACCAAATCAGCCATGTGGATGCAGAGATGGGAGCAGAACACCACTGAGGGGATGGTTGTGTGTGTGTGTGTGTGTGTGTGTGTGTGTGTGTGTGTGTGTGTGTGTGTGTGTGTGTGTGAAGGAGAGAGAGGCCCGGAGACAAGAAATGCTACTTTGTTTCCCAGAATCCCCATTTGTCTTCTGTGGCAATTCACCCGGCTCCTTAGTGCATCACCTCAGCTCTTCCTAGCTGATACAAGGGCTTCACAGAAGTCTGACCACCCCACCTGCGTGGAGCTGCCTGTTGCCCTTCCTTTTTTTCTTTTCTTTTTACTTCTTTTGTCTTTTGTCTTTTTTTTTTTTGGTTTGTCGTGGGACTTGAACTCTGGGCCTGGGTGCTCTTTCTGAGCCCTTCAGCTCAAGGCTACCACTTTACCCCTTGAGTCACAGTGCCATGTCTTCCTGGCTCCTTTTGCGGCCTTGTTTGGGTGGACTCTGAGCTGTTCCCCGAGTGTCTCGTGAGAGGCTGTAGGCAGCCTGGCATAGAGGATGGGTATGGCCCAAGGCTGGCCCTGGGTTCTGCATGAACTAGAAATGCGATCTTGCTGGTGTTCCGGAGAGAGGGGCCCTGCTCCCACACAGTCACGGCTTCTTCTCTGGTTCTGAGCTCAGCAGTGTGGTCTTTTATCAGGCCACAGAGCGCCTGAAGGAGGAAGAAAGGATAGGCAGGGAGATACACATTTTTTTTTTTTTGGCTCCAGCGCCATCAGATAGTAGAGAATGAGCACATTCTCCTCCAAGGAAGCAGAGCACACTGTGTCCCTGAGATGCTATTTCCCCCCACAATGGGGGTGAGGCCAGATAAGCATGGAGGGTGCAATACCAGCCATGTGACAGGCCCTCAGCTCCCCACCCTGTCCCCATGGGCCCAGGATCTCTGCTGGGGTGGCAGTGAGGGGAATCCCTAGCTGAAGCTTCCCTTGTCTTCTGCCAACAGAAGGAAGTGTGGGGCCTTGAGAGTGCACTCGGGGTGGAGTGGGGTGGAGAAGGAAGGAGCTAGGTTCTATTTATGCCACTACCTGTTGTCTTCTCCAACCACCCTGGCCCTTACTCAGCAAAGACTCCAGAGTTCTTAATGAAGGGGCGTGGCTTGTCTCAGTCTCAGAATCTGGGGATAAACATTTACCCCTGAGGGCAGGCAAGGAGGTGACAGAGGATCATAAACCTGCAGCGTCCTCACATTCCACATTCCAGTGCTGGGATCCTACCTCTACCTCCAGCGCTGGTGGAGAACGAGGTGTGGCTTTCTAGATGCCACAGTGGGGCTCTCTACTGCATACATTAGGTTTTTCTCCCCCTGGTCCTGAGCATTTTCTTCAAATCTCTTAGGGAACTGTGCACTTGCGAAGGCAGCTCCAGTGCATGCAAACTCCTCAGCGATCAATACTGGAGCCACTCCGAGAGCCCTGCTTGCTTTCTGCCTTCTCTCTGGCTCTTGTGCTTTGTGTCTTTGTATAGTGTGGGCCTGGGCAGAAGCCTAGGCCCTGCTGTCAGTGGACTCCTCCTGTAGCCATGCACTCTAGGGGCATGGAACAAGATGGCCCAGGAACCCAGCAACACCCACAGGGGATGGTGACTGCTCCAGAGACTCCGGCCCGGCCTCACTTTACTTAAAAGAAAGCTCTGATAACTTAGTTACCATTCTTCACCTCAGCAAGCAATCGATCTTTGAGGCATGAAGGACGAAGCCTTCCCTGCCAGCCCCACGTGTCAAACCTCCTCCCTCCCTTGATACATGTACATAGCCCTGTGCTTGCCACTTACTTTAAGGCTCTCTTGTCATGTCGTCAGAGGCACCGAGACCAGGTGGGGGATTTAATTGTTTTCCTTAACTTGCTCCCAGTATAGCTAAGTGGGGGTTATACAGTGGTTATAGGTTTATTGCATAGTTCATGTGTGTGTGTGTGTGTGTGTGTGTGTGTGTGTGTGTGTGTGTGTGTGTGAGAGAGAGAGAGAGAGAGAGAGAGAGAGAGAGAGAGAGAGAGCGCGAGTGATTTGGACCTTGAACTCAGTGCCTTGTGCTCTTGCTTGGCTTTTTCACTCACTTCTGGAACTGAACCTTGATCCTCAGACCTCAGCCTCATGAGAAGCTAGAATTACAGGCACGAGCCACTGTGCCTGGCTATACATGCTTTATTTTTATTATGAGTGAATTAGTGCACATATAAATAATTCAGAGAAATTTCAGAATCCCAGGCTTTACTTCCTGCACATGCAGTACACAGCTCGGCTGACCTGAGGCTCCCAGCCAGCCACCCCCCCTCCTGGGGTCATCAGTTGTGTCTAAATCATTGTGTGATCTGCCAAGTGTTTCTCAGCTCTTCATTTTGTGAAAAATCTGACCCACAGAAAGCAAATGGTGCTCCAGTAAACAGCGAGAGTGACCGTGCCTATTTAAGTGATTAAGTGAAGTGTTCACAGCTGTTCAACAGTGGCATGTCTTAGTGTGGTAGCATTGTGTGTGGAGGGGGGGGCGTGGAAATGAATCAAGCACCTACAGGACAGCAGGAACCCCATGCAGCATGAGCAGCATGTACACACACACACACACACACGCGCACACACACACACACACACCCCATTCCCTGCTGAGAGACTAAACAACAACAAAAAAAACTGCACTGACCTGAGCCCAGGTAATTCCTAGAAACTGAATTCCTGCTGATATATGGGATTCAGCTGAGGCAGTGTAGAAGCAGGCTTTCAGGCAGGGTGGATGAGAAGTCATAAAGTGGTGGATGGATGTATAGGGTACAGCTGCCCTAAGTTGCCTGCAGGATACCAGGGGTTCCCTCCCAGGCCTTGCTGGCTTTGGCAGCTTTCCCCTTAGGGCCTTCTGCAGGCAGTGACTTTGGGAGGCTGCCAGAGAACAAACAGCACTGTGGTCAACTCTTGCTCAAACAAAAAACACGACTTTGCACAAACTGCTATCCCTATGCTCTGAGATGTGAGAATCCTCCTATTACCCAGCAAGTAGAGGCATAGCTCAAGTGCTAGAATGCCCATTATAAGAAAAACAAGCAAGTGAGAGGGTAAGGTTGAGTGAACAGCAGTTGGTGTAGGCAGAAGGAGTCGTTAGGGCAGCCACTGGGGCCTGATGAAAGAAAGGAGTGTGGAGACAGAGGAATGTCCACCGGGAACGTGGGCTCTGTCGCAAAGGCTCTGTCTTTGTAGCCAGTGGCCCTCCTGAGGATTTGGAGATAAACCTTGCTCAACCCAGCTTTGGGGACACACACCTGTAATCCCAGAAACTTGGAGGAAGAGGGCCAAGACCAAGTTCAAGGCTAGCCTGGGTACAGCTAGCCCGAGCCCCTACCTCAAAGAAACAAAAGGGCGGGGCTTCAGTGGAAGAGAACATGTCTAGCAAAGGCAAGGAGGCTCTGGGTTCAAACCCCAGTACTGACAAAGAAAAAAACTCAGTCTTTCAGGGAGAGGCCGGAAGCCAGAGGGAGGAGGAGAGTGCACTGTATCCTCCTGTGTTTGGTTTTTCCTAATGGATAAACCACATTTGGAATCACCAGGCTGGGTGTAGACTCCCGTGTCACACATGAAAATTGCTTCCACTATAACCAGCCGGATATCCTCAAGATTTGGATTCAATAACTGCAGGTTAAGGATTGTGAATCTGTTCTTTCTCCCCACGTCCCTGCCTTCTTTTCTTCTTTGGGCACACTAGAAGTCTCCTTAATGCATTGGAATAAGAAGAAAGAAAACAAAGCGCTATCTATAAATGTTTATGGGTCTCTATTTTGTGCAGGGCAGCTGATAGCCTGGCCTTGTTTATGCCTCAAATCACTCTCTGAGACGGGTCTGAGGGAGAAATCTGTTGGCTGCCTGGAAGGGCATGGAGATCTCTTTGCATCTGTTACATTGAGGAATCCTTCAACCAAGGTTCAATGCTGCCACCTGCTGGTCAGTCTCAGAAACGTCTCCACCCCACCCCACCCCACCCCATAGGAAATAGAAGCCGGTAGTGAGGAGGCTATGTCCTACCTTCCCTTCTCTTTTTTTCCTCTGTTTTTGTATGTCCTGTTCTATTTTGGCGCCTGTCTTCCCTAAGCAGGCACCAGTCCACATGCATCTGGTTCAAGGTGGTGGCAACTTGTCTTGAACTTGGTTAATTAGCATATGTTGTAGAACACCAGATAGGACCTAGTCAGAAATACAGACAAGACCCTACTTTTGTAGAATGAAGTGGAAAGTGAGAGAAAGCCAAGAACATGGATAGATTCTGAAGTGATACATGAGCTGAGTTCTAAAGGATAAGCTGGAGTGGGCCAAGGGCCAGGGATCGGGTGGTAACCTGAGCTAATGAGCTTAGAAACAGAGCCGAGAGTTCAAGCCCCATGATCCACCAAAAAAAAAAAAAAGAAAAAAAGAAAAAGAAAGAAAGAAAGAAAGCAGTTTATGAATACAATACATCTTAATTAATGTCACCCCTTCCAACATGCTCACCCACCCCTCATCTATTTTCCCTCACTCTTCTTAATATTGTAGGATATACATTGGATTCTTGTCTGAATTTTCTCCCTTGATCACCCCACCCTTTGCAAGCACCCACTTGTTGTTTTTCCTGCTGGACTCTCATTTTGGCATCCTAAAGAATTACGCTATTTCAGGGCACTCAAATCTATAGTATTTCAGTTAATAAATGTGTATACACTTGGATGCCACCTACTGTATTTACTTATGAGTTTATAAGCTAAAATTAGCTTTCACATGTCAGGCTTGTGGCCTCACTTACTTCTCTCCGCTCTGTGATGTGACCTAACACCCAGTAGGTACACAATATATGCATGTAGCCAGCAGCTTGTGTTATCAACCATGAGGCTATTAGTATAGGGTATCAACACAGAAAAGGGAAATGTGTGTTCAAACCATAGTTTGGGCAGGAACAGGGGAAAATTGAAACGATTTCAGTAAATTATTTTCTGTTTGTTTGACTCAGAGCTAGGGCACGCTCCCTTAGCTGTTTTGCTGAAGGTTGACATTCTATCACTTGAGCCACAGCTATCCTTCCAGCTCTTTTATCTGGTTAATTGGAGAGAAGAGACTCACAAGCTTTTCTGCTCAGGCTGGCTTTGAACCAGTATCTCTAGATCTCAATCTCCTGAGTAGCTAAGATTATAGGTATGGGGCCACTGGTGCCTGGCTTCTGCTCTAATTTTTGTTTTTAAATCACAATCCTTACTACAACCCTGGTTAAAAGAAGCTGTAAATAACCAGCCTGTATGCTGGATTACTCTGTCTCATTGATTCTGGGCCTGTGGCAAGGCAGAACATTATGGCAACATGAGCATGGGGGACAGACTCTACCTTATAATGGACAGAAAGCACACACACACACACACAGAGAGAGAGAGAGAGAGAGAGAGAGAGAGAGAGAGAGAGAGAGAGAGAGAGAGAGAGAGAGAGAGAGACAGAGACAGAGAGAGACAGAGAGAGACAGAGAGAGACAGAGAGAGACAGAGAGAGAGAGGGGGAGGGAGGCAGTCATAATCTGCACAGACATGCCCCAGTTACTTTAACTTCCTGCAGCTTGGCCCACCAAATGTTCCCATTACCTCCCAATAAAACACCACCAGCTAGGAGACCAAGAGAGACAACACCTGAACCTATAAGGGTACTTAACAATCAAATCATAACCATCTTTTCCATTTTAAAGCTCTAGACTTCATGTCTAGGTCTTTGATTTAGTCTTCATAAACTATTATTATTGTTATTACTATTATTTCTTGGTTGGTCATGGATGCTGTCCCTGACCTCTTTTGGTCAAAGCTAGGGCTCTATCACTTTGAACCACAGCTCCACTTCCGGTTTTTGAGTGGCTAATTGGAGATAAGAGTCTCATGGGAGCTCTTGTGCCCAGGCTGGCTTTGAGCAGCAATCCTTAGATCTCAGTCTCTTGAGTAGCTAGGATTACAGGCATGAGTCACCAACACCCATCCCTAGGCTAATGTTTATATGTGGTATTAGCTAAGGGTACATGAGATGCTGTTCATCCAGCACCATTGTTTGAAAGGACTACAATCTTCTCATGGAATGGTCTTAGAACAGTTGTCTAAAACTATCTGACTATAGATGTAAGATTTATTTTTGGTTTCCGGGGTGCATATTTTATTTCATGGTCTTTCTATGCCAGTTTTGATGACTACACCTTTTCAGTAAGTTTTGAAATCAAGAAATGCAAACAGGGAGAAAAATAGAATATATTGATTCATAAGACAGGAGTGATGAGAAAATTCACAGTAAAATAATTCTTAGGTTTTAAAAACCAACTCGATTGTTATGTTGCCATTGATTGAGATAGTGTATCTGGGAGAGGGATAAGTTTGGGGAATTCGGTTTTGAATGGTTTAGAATGTTAATGAGTATAATTAGGTAGATGAATATACAAATCTAGAATCCAGAGGAGATGTATATTTAGTAGGTCTAGAATATACATTAAGGTTGTGCGCATTGATGAAATCATCTACAGATAGTATACAAGGAAGAGACAGGGTAGGGAGAAGAGATAAAGAAAAAGAAAAAGGGAAGAGGAGGAAGGAGTAAAGAGGAGGAAGAAAGAAGAGGAGAACAGAAATCAGGGCCAACTTCTGAGACAGAAGCAAGAAGTCATGGAGAAAGTGCAGTGCTATGTAAGGAAGCCGTTGAGCAAGGGACAAAAAAAGTACCTTCTGGAATCTTCTATATAGCGATCATTTCTGATGGCAATTTCACTTAAATAGAGTATAAAGGCCAGCATGGGGCAGGCTTGAAGAGTAAACAGTGTGAAGTGTGTATAGAATATTCTAGAAACTTACAAGGGGAAGTAGCAGAAAGAAAGGAAAGTCACTTCTTATGCAGGACACTGGGCCCTCCAGTGGGGGTGGAAAGGCCCCGTGGGAACTGCAGGTGTGACACCGTGCACGTGGCCCTCATGTGGTTGTCCGAGCCTGGTTCTCTTTCAAGGAAGTTTCTGCAGGCCATATTGCACGCATCTGATCAGCAGACCCCTGTTCAGCAGGCCTTTCTGGCTCTCAGCTTCCTCAGGATTTGCCTCGGCTGAAGAGAGGACACTGGTCAGGTTTATACCTTCCCCAGGCTTCCTGAATTTGATGACTTGCCCAGAGAAATCGGCTCACTGCTTTCAAAATAGTGGTACTATAAAACTATGCGAAGCATGACTTGATGTCTGCATTTTTGCTTTCTGGTACTAGAACTTGAACTTAGGGCCTTGCTCTCTTTCTTATAATGGTGATCTGCCACTTGAGCCACACTATCATTCCCACCTTTTATCTTCCACATCCCCTGGGTAAGTAGAGATAGAATCTTGAGACTGTCTCCGGAGTGTAGTTTGATGAACTATGCAAAGACTAGATGTTCTCACTGCTGGGGGTGTGAGACAGGACAAGTTTGGTTTGCTTTGGTGAGGAGAGAGAGAGAGAGAGAGAGAGAGAGAGAGAGAGAGAGAGAGAGAGAGAGAGAGAGAGAGAGAGAGAACCACTTCCAGCAGCCTTAAGGGAAAACTCCTTTAAAAAGAGAAATGGACAGACTTGGCTTCCCATTCATTCATGGCCAGGGCACTGTGAAGAGCAGGGCTCTCTGGTTATGTACACAGCAGGCAGGCAGCAGCTGAAAGCGGGGGTTATAGGGGTTACAGAAACCTCAGCAGCCTCTCTTCTTCTGTGAATTGGGTCTGTGTTCAGGCATGGAGCTGGACAGCTGTGAGGAAGGGCATGCAGGTGTGATGGGACCTTGTAAAGACAAGGTCCCTCATAGTCCGGGTAGTGCTTCTAGCTTACAGCGCCCTGTAGCTATGGGTGGAAGCTAGAATCCTGGTGGTGATGCTCATTTTGGACAGAGGGGGAGCCCAAGAGCCAAGAGTCAGGCGGACCCAGCTCAGGGGCAGCTACAGAGATCTCCAAGATGCAGGACTAGGCAAGATGCAGAATGCCCATGACATCGAGACCCTTCCCCTCCCCTTCTTTGTCTGGAAAATGCATACTGAGCCTTCAAGGCCAAGTTAAAAACCATCTTTGGGGAGAAGAGTTGCCCAAATCCCCACAAAGCCAATTCCTCCTTGCTACTCACAGCACTGCCTGCTCACACTAGAATTGTCTGGCCAGCAGGTTCTGCTAGCTCACCCCTGTAATGCTAGCTGGCCAGGAGGCAGAGGTATAAGGACCACAGTTTGAATCCAGCCCAAGGGAGAAAAGTTCATGTGACTTTTATTTCCAGTTAAGTCACAAAACACCAGAATGGAGCTGTGGCTAAAATGGTAAAGCAGCAACCTTAAGGGAAAAAGTGAAGGGACAGTTCCCAGGTGAAGTTCAAGAGCCAGTAACCCCCCCACCTCCACACAAATAGAATTGCCTGCACAAGTGAAGCTGGAAAAGGAAGAACGAGTGCTGGTTTCTCTGTGTGCCAACAGACCAAGCTCTAGCTTCTCCCTGGTGTAGCTGGGACTCATGCTTCAGCATTATGCAGGGTTTGTTAAAATGCAAATTCTACCAAAGAATCTGAGAGTATGTCCCAGGCTTCTCAGGAAGGAGACTGAGGAACACTGTGGCTCACATGATTTTGTGCTCCACACAGTGGTCTACACTGGGCCAAGCATGACCTTGAAAGCCAAGGAGTCCTAAGCCACTTCTCATGGAGGTCCCATAGCATGTGGCAAGTGGTCAGTTGCTAGTTTCCAGAAAGAAGGAAGGAGGGAAGGAATGAAGGAAGGAAGGAAGGAAGAAAGGAAGGAAGGGAAAAAAGGAGAGAGGGAAGGAGGGAAAACAGAAAGTGAAGAATGGAAAAAGAAAGGAAGGAAAATGAGAGAAATAAAGAAGAATAAAGAAAGGAAGGAAGGAAAGAGAAACAGAAAAGGAAAGAAAGGAAGAGAGAGAAAAAGGAAGGAAGGAAGGAAAGAAGGAAGGAAGGAAGGAAGGAAGGAAGGAAAGAAGGAAGGAAGGAAGGAAGGAAAAACAGGTGGGCAGGTAGGCAGGCCATCAGGCTGATGAGAATGGGCAGAATTTGCAGGCCATCACTTGGGCAGTTGCGCCTAGGAAGTAGCATAGCATGGAGGGTGGTGACTGCCAAGTGTACACACACACTCACTGAGCACTGCGTGGGGGGACAAAGAGTCAGGCAAAGGTCAAGCATGCAAGTGGGAAAGGGTTAAATGTGTCTTAAATCACATGTCTGTGAGCATGGAAAGAGAACTTGGCTTCCTGGGGCAGCACTGAGAGTAGACACCCCAGAAATGGGTTGAGGATTAATTATGACAGTGCAGTGCAGTGCTTTCCTTTATTAGCATAGTATTGGTGCTAGTTAGTGCTTGCTGAATGTGCTCCACTGACAAGGCTGAAGCTGGAGTATTGAAGAGCATGCATACACACACACACACACACACACACACACACACACACACACACACACACACACACACACACACCAGCTCCAGCTTTCACCTCTACCAGCCCTTGCCCATTCAGTGGGAAACTAGGTATCTACATCCCAAATCCTGAATGATCCCATCATTTAGAGAATTTTCATCCACTCTGAGGGATGTGAACTGATACCGAGTTGCTATCTTACCCCATCTCTCCTCCTATCATACCTCTGCCAAGGCCAGCAGTTCTCAGCCTTTTTTGGTTCACAGCCCCTTGGCAAATGGCTGACGGCTAAAGATTCTCTCACCCAAAGAGCGCATACCTATGTCTCTGTTGTAGTGTGTGTGTGTGTGTGTGTGTGTGTGTGTAAGCCAGGCCTGTCAGATGCAGAGGGATAAAGACCCCTGACACTTGGAAGACTGCTGCTCTGAACTGTTGGGTCTCAGTATTCCTATCAGAGCTGTGTTCTTCCAGAGCCTAGGGGATTATAAAGGAGTCCCAGGAGCCATGCCTTCCCCTTAAGCAGTGATATCGATAGCAGTAATGAAGCCAGTTAACTGTTCTTGTGTTCCAGGCACTGCTGAATTCCTTCCTGACATTCTCTTATTTAACCCCCTAGAGGCATGACTGGGGACACCAGACTATACAACTGAGGTTTTGGGCACCAGGAGCCTGAAGTCTTCTGCCAGCTTTAGATGCCCTGGGTCGGTTTTTACAAGATATTTATTGAGTAAGGTACAGGGGAGTACATGAAGAAAGTGAGGTCACAATTTCCTTGAAGTCACAAACACCAATCACAGTATGTGATATATATTATGTGTGTGGGGGGGTGGTCATGGGGCTTGAACTTGGCCTGGGCGCTGTCCCTGAGCTCTTCAGCTCAAGGCTACCACCCTACCCCTGGGCCTGGGCATTGTCCCAATGCTCTGCAGCTCAAGGCTACTTCCCTACTACCCTTGAACGAAGCCCCACTTCCCATTTTCTAGGTATTTGGAGAGTTTTAGGTTCTTTTGTGCCTGGGCTGGCTTTGAACCTTGATCCTCAGACCTCAGCCTCCTGAGTAGCTAGGATTACAGGCATGAGCCATCACACCTGGCCAAGGTATATTCTTCTTCAAGTGATAGCTTCTTTATCTTAAGAAGCAGGTGTAAGCAGTAAATGACTTACAGTTAGCATAGATTTTTGTCTATCTCCAAGTCCCAGAAAGTGTGGTGTGGAATTAGCCCACAGCCAGGATGGAAATCTGAATTCCCATCAAGCCAGGACTGGCTGAATTTTCTGGGAAACTCTCGGCATTCTGAGAGTTCCAGGAGGAGGAATTCCATCCTTTCAAACCTTTTGGGGTTCACCCGTTGGCTTTTAGGGAGCTGTTCATGGACATCTATGATGGTAACATTACGCAGAGGAGGAGCTAGGACACCCAGAGATTAACTTACCTAAGGCCACATGGCTAGTAAGTGGTAACATTTAAACCCAGACCCAGAGAAGTTTGTTTTTGGCTATCTAGGGTCTTCACAGCTACCATACGTCTGTTTCCTATTTTACTACTCAAAGTGTTTTCACCAGTCAAGAGTATTCTGACAGCCTTGAGGCCTGCACGTCAGGAGAGCAGAGGGGGTCATCACACTGTGGCAGTGCTGTTCCTTTTCCTATTAGGTGTAGCTGTGCCAGCTTTGCCAAAATATGGTTTTAAAAGTTCCATCCTAAGTTGACACCCTTCTCCTGGGCTTCCTGATGGTTGAGAGAGGGGTTTGAACAGCTACAGAAAGGGAGAAAGCAGGAAAGTGTATCAGTTGTGGCTATGGCTTCACCAGAAGGGAGGGGTTCCTTGGATGGAATCTGCCATCTGTCTCCTGAACAAGGGTGAACTAGCAGAGGGCTGTGTGCCAGTCCAAGGAGACACACATCAGGTCCAGAGGCGGGAATGGAGTCAGAGACGGTGGAGAATAGGGTGCCTGGGCAAGACATGGGGTAGAGGAGGGGAAAGGGAAGACAGTCCCTCCTACAGGAATGTGCATAACCTGTTTTCAGAGAGAAGAGACCTGAGAATTCTGCTTCACCCAAATTCCGCATCCCTTATTGTTCATGCTAGGGAACGCCTATTCTCCTAAGGGAACTATGCATATACTAATTTTTGCACAGTCGATTGTTTTTCTCTCTAGATCTCAGCTGTGAGCAGTCTCTGGCTTCCCAAAGACCTTTCGGTGCACACAGGCAAATGAGACATCTAATCTTACCAAAGTAAAATAATCCACAAAAAAATAGTCTTCTTTCTTAAAGGTATCTTTCCTATATTCCTAAAATTGCCACAAGAGTATGCCAACTCTGAATTCCACCTGGCATGGAACCAGAAGGACAGCTAAATAGCATTCTATGACAGATGGGAGAAGTAATATAGGGCTGGGAGGAGGCTTAGTGGTAGAGTATTTGCTTAGCACAGGCAAGATCCTTGCTTTTATCCCCAGCCCCACAAACAGGAAAAACAGGAAAACCAGAAGGTATACATATATATATATATGTGTATATATATATATATGTACACTATATAGTATATATAAATATGTGATGTATATGTTTATAAATGTGTATATTTGTGGGCATATGCATACATATATATGTATATATATGTACACTATATATCATATATATATGTGATGTATATGTCTATAAATGTGTGTATATTGTGGGCATATGCATGCATATATAGTGTGTTTATATATATATTTGTGAGGTGTGAGTGTCTGTCCTGGGGCTTCAAATCAAGCAGGGCCTAACACTGTTCCTGAGATTTTTTTTGCTCAAGACTGGCACTCTACTACTTCAGCCACAACTCTACTTTTGAAATTTATTTTTGTAGTTAATTGGAGATAAAAGTCTCACAGATTTTTCTCTTTTTTTTTTTCCAGGCCTGGTCTTGAACTCAGGGCCTGAGCACTGTCCTTGGGTTTTTCTCAAGACTAGCACTCTACTACAGCATCACTTCTGGCTTTTTCTCTGCTTATGTGGTACCGAGAAATCGAACCCGGGTCTTCATGCTTGCTAGGCAAGTACTCTACCACTAGGTCATGCTTCCACCCTGCTTTTTTGCCAGTCCTGGGGCTTGAACTCAGGGCCTAAGCACTGTCCTTGGGCTTCCTCTAGGCTCCAGCTCTATTACTTGAGTCACAGCACCATTTCCAGCTTTTTCTATGTATGTGGTACTGAGAAATCAAACCCGGGTCTTTGTGCATGCTAGGAAAGCACTCTGCCACTAGGCCAAACTCCCGGCTCTTCACAGACGTTTCTGCCTGTGGTTGACTAGAACTTCAGTCCTCAGATATTAGCCTTTTGAGTAGCTAGGCATAAACCACCAGTGCCTAGCAGTTGTTTGTTCTCTCAGAGGTGCTTTACAGAATAGTTATATAGGTGATCTTCATACAACTTGTTAAATCTAGCTAACTATTGATAGTGGTTTGTAATATAATATGTAGGTTTCGCTTCCAGGTGGTCTGTCTGAAGAAAGAAGGCGTTCTTGTTAATAGGTAGAAAAGATGGATTCACTTTTGAATAGATAATCGAGCAGTATGTATTACATTTTTGGAATATGGGGAAAGAATTACATTTCTGAATAGGACAAAGAAGTTTAGTCATTGTTCAAAACTCTCACACAAATGAGTCACGTCTTAATGATGAGTGTCCCACCCAGTCTTTTCCCACATAGTTGTAAAGATCATGCTAAGTAGGTAGTTGATGGGCTTGGGAGGAGAGAGGTGGGAGAGAAATTTTAGTGCTGCAGTTTTTAGTTCTGAACCAGGCAAGAGTACATACAGGAAAAATAATACCATGATACAAGTGGACAGCTCTGAGGAGTCACCACACAAATCTTCCCAATAGGGTCTGACCCTCCAAAGTGGAACAATAGCACAGTATCTTTGGGAAAAGTTATGGCTTGAAGATTATTGTCCCAAATTATGCTGCACTGCGTTTCCAGCTTTCTACGAGCTCATTGTTTGAGAGAGCAATGGTTTTTCTCTAATATGTAAAAATCAGCAGAGAGTTTGTGTGTGTGTGTGTGTGTGTGTGTGTATGACCACAGTTAAAGCTAGAGCAACGCTGTTTCCACAGTTTAGCCTACCAATATTAATTTGAATCTACTCAGTAAAAATGTTCATTTCAGACTGTCCATGTAATAAAAATTGCCGATGTGTATTTACCAGCCTTTACAGTAATCATGATCCAGATTGTTTAGGGAATGCTTACCCTCAGTTTGTACAGAATCACTGTGTTTTACATATATTGACTTTTTAACTTTTTTTTTTTGCCAGTCCTGGGCTTGAGCTCAGGGCCTGAGCACTGTCCTTGGACTTTCTCAAGGCTAGAGCACTACCACTTGAGCCTCAGCACCACTTCCAGCTTTTTTCTATGTATGTGGTACCAAGGAATCAAACCCAGGTCTTCGTGCATGCTAGACAAGCACTCTACCACTAGGCCAAACTCTCGGCCTGACTTTTTAACTTTTAAAGCAAATTATAGTTATTGTTATCCCCATTTTTTTGCCAGTCTTGGGCCTTGAGCTCAGGGCCTGAGCACTGTCCTTGGGCTTTCTCAAGGCTAGAGCTCTACCACTTAAGCCTCAGCACCACTTCTAGCCTTTTTCTATGTATATGGTACCAAAGAATCAAACCTGGCTCTTAGTGCATGCTAGGCAAGCACTCTACCACTGCGCCAAACTCCTGGCCCCTATCCCCAATTTTTTTTAAAAGATGGGGAAAATCAAGAGACAACAAAATTCCATTGCCCAAGAAATTGTAGCTAGAATGCAGTTGTCATAATACTGATAGGCCATATAGGTGTGCTTATTTCAACCAAGGCCAACTGCCTCTGTGTGGCATAGAGAAATTCTCTGTAACCATTGATAACATACATTTAAAATGTAGGTGGCCATAACTTCAAGATTAAGTAAAACTTAAAATCAGGAATTATGGTGTAACTCAGGGAAGAAGACCTAAAAATTACTTACGTAATCCTATTTGTCTGCAAGAGCCTGGGCTGTTAGCACAGCCAGGAGGGGTGGACTGGAGCCAAAGGAGTGATGGTTCATTTGAAGGCTCACTATTATTTCACCTTCTTGTCTAAAGGAACCCTCTCTGGGTCTGTACACAAAGAAACATATCAGCAAAGATAAATCTTGGCATACAACATTTACACACATTTTATAATCTCATTGCAAGCACATTACAACTAGACCTGTGAAAATTCTTACTTGGAAAGAAAATTCATATAAAGAATGAATTTAATTACTAGAATGCTCAAGGCATTCTAGAATTTATTGCTAATCTCAGAACCAAAATACACAAATAACAAAATTCACAATCAATGAAAATATAAGCAAATGGAAATATAAACTAGTACAATCACTCTGATCTAGGGGAGCTGGACTTTCCTCAAAAAATTAAACATATATTTTCCCTACCATACCAATCTTGGACATCTACCCAGAACATCACAAGCCAGGATACCATAAAGACACTTAAACACCAGTTCTTATTGCTGCATTATTAACAATAGCTAAGTTATGTAAACAGTTCAGATGCTCTATAGTAGCTGAGTGGATAAAAAAATGTAATACTTATATACAATGTCATTTACAGAGAAATGGATGGACCTAGAACAAATCATGTTAAGTGAGGTAAAGAAAGACTCAGAAAGACCAGTAGAACATGTTTTCTCTCACACATGGAAGCTAGATCTAAAATACAGCCAGACTTGGTAAATTAGCCAGGACTCTAGATATTTACGCAATGGGAAAAAGGAAGATGCTCTCGGGGGAGGAACATAAAGGCTCAATGCCTATGTGCCTCTGCTCATATAAAATAATAGTTATTGAAATGAATTCCAGGTAACAGAAACAAGAAGGTTTTTGTTTAGTTTTGTCTTTATTTATTTATCTTCTCTTGGAAGGACTGGCGGGGCGGGGAACACAGACATGGAAGGATAGAGGCTGAACAAATGTAGCAGCGGTACTCTGTCGTTATTATGTTGAAAATGATCCATTCAACTTGAGTGTGGGGATAGAAGGGAAAAACTGGAGGAGAGTGAAGGAAGGGATGACATTGTTCAAAGAGAAATATACTCATTACCCCACTTATGAAGTGGTAACCACTCTGCACATCACCTTCAATAACAATAAAAAATAAAATATAACCAAAGATGGAAGGAATTACTGTTTCAACAGACCAGAAAAGGGTGATGGACTAGGGTGCAGGTTTCTTTCTTTCTTTCTTTCTTTCTTTCTTTCTTTCTTTCTTTCTTCCTTCCTTCCTTCCTTTCTTTCTTTCTTTCTTTCTTTCTTTCTTTCTTTCTTTCTTTCTTTCTTTCTTTCTTTCTTTCTCTTTCTTCCTGGGGCTTGAAATCAGGGCCTGGGCACTGTCCCGGTGCTTCTTTTGCTCAAGGCTAGTGCTCTACTACTTGAGCCACAACACCACTTCTGGATTTTTCTGTGTATGTAGTACTGAAGAATCCAACCCAGGGCTTTTTGCATGCTAGGCAAGAACTCTGTCAGTAAGTCACATTCCCAACCCTATCCTCATCTTAATTATTATTTTTTAGTTGTATTTTATTGTTGGTGTCATGTATAGATGGGCTACAGTTACATTTCTCAGATAGTGGGTACATTACTTTTTTATTGTAATGTATAGAGGGGTTACATTTATATTTGCCAGATAGTAGATACATTACTTCTCACACATTGATATTCCTTCTCATGTTTTTGTCCCCATTTCCCTTTCCCTCACTCTCCCAATCATCCTGTTTCCTCCCCTCCCTTTCCTATTTCAAATAAACAAATAAAAACAAACAATATGCCAGGTAACAAAGTCAGATACTGTAATAATATGAGATTAACCAAAAGAGAAGAGAAATAACATAGTACATTAAGAAAAACAATCACACAAGATAAGGCTCTTGTTTCCATATCCTAGAGATCCTTTCATTTAGCCTATATGACTTATGTATCTAGGTTTTGTGCTATTGTATTCCTCTGCTAGGAGAGTACTAGGTATGTTCTTATTATTACAAATGAGGGAAACCACTGAGCCTATGTTCCTTTGGGTCTGGCTTACTTCACTTAATATGATTTTTTCCAAGTCTTTCCATTTCCTTACAAATGGGGTGATGTCATTCTTTCTGATCGCAGCATAGAATTCCATTGTGTATAAATACCACATCTTCTTGATCCAATCATCTGAGGGTCATCTGGGTTGGTTCTATATCTTTGCTATGGTAAATAGTGCTGCAATGAACATCACTGTGCTAGTGGATTTAGTATGTCCTTGTTTCTGGACATTTGGGTAAATGCCAAGGAATGAAATTTCTGGGTCATAGGGGAGCTCTATGTTTACTGCTTTCCATAGTGATTGAATGAGTTTGTACTCCCAGGAGTGTAGTAGTGATCCCTCCAGGCCACATCCCCTCCAGCATCTGTTGTTATTAGATTTCTTGAACATGGCCATTCTCACGGGAGTGAGGTGGAATCTTAGAGTTGTTTTGATTTGCATTTCTTTTATGGGCAGAGATGTTGAACATGTCTTCCTGTGTCTATAGGCCATTCTTATTTCTTATTCAGAAAAGTCTCTCTTTAAGTCTTTGGCCCATCTTTTAATGGGATGATTATTTCTTTGGAGATTAGTTTTGGAGAGACTCAATTTTTTTAGCTGTAGATATTTTTTGTATATGAGGCCTTTGTCTGTTGTATGGTCTGTCCTCATCTTTAACGTTAATTGTTTTCTGTGCATTCTGTTTAAGTTCATTCCACAACCATTCCCTAAATTTCCATGTCCAGAAGTAGTTCTAAGTCATAGACTCTTTAACAAGCTATTGAAATCTATGAGTCTTATCAAAGAACTCATTATGATTTTAGTGAGCTCATAGATGTCCTAAAGTATATTAATGGGGATGAAATTGAGTCTGTTAGGATCCACTTCCAACTATATAGCCAACACCCAAACCCACAGACTCAGGCCAGTAAGAAAAGGACTCCAATATGCCTAAAACTAAGCTTTATTAAACAATATTCTTTTAATAAATTTTTAAATAAGATGATTGTCAGCTCATATTCCAGAGGGTTAAACAAATTACTTCAGACTTGTCCATATTATTAAAGAAATGTAAATGCTTTGAAAAGTATGCTAATTAATGATAAAGGTAACCCAAATGACAAATGTGCTTCAGGAAAGAGTCTAGATTTACATGCAGAACTTCATGCAGCAGTTATAATTGTCAAAATGGGTAATAGAGTCTCATCCTGAAGAAGCCACCAGAGCAGCAAATTAGGAAAACAGGCTTTATTCATAGGGAGTCTAACAACTGCAGAAATTCATCCAATTCCTAACCACTAATAACAGTTGTTTTCTGTGTCTGTAAATGACTATTTTATTTTTGCTAGAAATAATCATAGCATTTCCAAGAAGAGAAAAGACTACATTTTTAGATGTTTAGATTCTAGGCTGTGGAAACAATATTTTGCACTTGACTGGTCAAAGGCAAGTTATGTCTTAAGTACCGAGTTCTCCTCTACGGACTGATTCTATCACACGTAGTATGAGGATTGAACTGAACGAGAGCATACCCAGCTGGCGTCCACTACAGAATTGCTTGCTTGCCCATGAGAAAACATTCCACATGTTTAGGGGTCACAGAATGCTTTGTTGCTGATTGAATGTAGGAGAAGCCAAGTTTGTTTGCTTTTGTTTTCCTGTTTAAGTTATTACTCTTTGACACAGGTGTTTGAAGACCCATCCAAAAAAACCATCTGAGGAAATAGACGAATTATTGCAACTAAATGTTGTATAAGTCTATTAAAAACCAACAGATTTCTACATTTCAGCAATGATCGATTTTTAAATGTAACACAACTATGTAGTATTCACGTAAGTAATCAAGCTTCTTTGATTTTTAGGAATAAACATCTAATAAAAGATGAATAGGATTCTAAATGAAAAAATTAAAATGATATTGGAGAACATAAAATGGGACAGGATTAAATAAAAGCTAAATCAAAATCATGCTCAGATGAATACACTTGGAGCTATAAAGATTAGATTATCTGTAATTAAATCTCTAAAGTAGAACATTTCTGATAGAAACCAAATCTGAATGTTTTTAAGACTATGGAGAAATGATTCTAAAGTTCACAGGAAAGAGTTAAAGGCCTGTAAATGGCCCAAATAATTTTGAGAGAGATAACAAGGAGAAAGCAACAAGGAATAGCCTCCTTACCACTTAGCAAAACCTATGATGACATAAGTCATTTAGCGTAATTCAGTCTTCTTCGTTGATAAAAGGATAGACAAATAGGTTTAGAAAGCAGACTAGAGAACCCAGAGAGAGATCCAAGTCCAAAGAAGCTCTTGATTCATGATAGACTCTCTGCTCACACCGTAGAGGACTAGTAGCTGTGAACAACAAAATGGTAACAGTGAAAGTAACGACGAATGTTTTTATAGCATAGAAGAGAATTTTTTCACTATGAGTGTGAGCGCATACGTGCGTGCACACCTGTCTTGGGGCTGAGCTTTTTTGTTCAAGGCTAGTGCTCTATCATGTGAACCACAGCTCCACTTCTGACTTTTTGGTGGTTAATTGGAGATGAGAGTTCTACAGACTCTTCTAGTTTCAAATTTGATCCTCAGATCCTCAGCTAGGATTACAGAGCCACCACTGCAATTTTGATCTTTTTTAATATGGTTACATTAGCCGTCTTTGTTCCTGGGAGTTACATGTATGATCAAAAGGTCATGACACCTGCAACTTTCTCTCAAAGACTTTGAGGAAAAATGACATAAATGAAAACCAAATGAAACCAAAAGGAGGAGATGAGAGAGGAGATAAGAGTAGGAGATAGACAAAGGGAGGGAAGATAAATGTAAAGTGTTTATAAATTGTTGAATCTAAGTAAAAGATATATGAGAAGTCATTGACCCATTCTAACTCATCTGAAATGGTTTTTAAAAATGCAACATTAAATAAAATTATATAATTGGTAAGACTGTGGAAGAATGGAAAATTTCATATTCTCCTAAAAAGAATACAAACCTTTGGTACAGTTCTTTGGAGAGTAATATATACAATGGCGATCTATTTTATTGATATAGTAAAATATAGTAATGAATGTAGGAAGATGATGATATGAATAATGAAAGGTGATTTAGATTAAATTAAAGTAGCTTTAAGCATGTCCATATCTTTTACCCTAGCAATTCAAATGGGATGTGTGAAGGCAACAGTAGAGCTTTGTATTTATTTCATATTTTTAGAAAATAGATATTTATTGATATCATAGGATATCTAGATGCATAGAAACTTTGAGGATATGGGAATAAAATATTTTATTGATAAGAATGTATGATCCACAAAACAGGAAGCTACTTTACTCTGAGAACTACAAGGCACATAAAGAGATTTATGAGAGATATACTAATTGAGGCATAATTCATAATAATTTTTTTCAAACAATCTAAATGCTTAGCAATAAAAGAATAGCTCAATAAATTGTGCTTTGTTTATCTGCTATGTTATTAGTTTCACTCTGAATGTAACAGAGTTGTAAGTATTTATTTCATAGATAGCTTTAGAAATCAATGAATTAACTAGGCAGGTCATGAAACAATTAATCCATTTACACATATTGTGTTCATCAGCTCCAGTGTCTACAACAATGTACAAGAAGCTGGACACCTTATAAACATCATGAACTTATTTTTATTGGTTCTGGAGGCCGAAGTTCAGGATGTCAGAGAGGCCAGGTGCTTATCAGTATCTTTTTCCAGGTGACATATTTCTGCCTTGGACTCTCACAGGATGAAAAGACAGCAAAGCAAGCTAACTTGGTGGCTCTTCTTGTACGTACTAATTCCAATCACAAGGGCTCCCTCCACCTTTATGACCTACTTACCTTCTACAGGTCACAAGTAACATGATAGTGAGATTGGGGTTTCATTACAGGAATTTTGAGATAGCCACAAATATTCATTCCATTACATAAATTTCAAATTAAAGGTAGTCATGCTTTAAGGGAATGCAGGGCACGTAAAACCATTTACAAGCCAAAAATAGAGGCCTGGAATGGCTTCTGCCTCCCTCTCTCAGAATGAATCATCTTGGTATCAGACTTCTACCCTCCAGTAAGAACTGAGGCTATAGATTTCTATTCTTTAAATGACTTGATACTTTCTTCTGGCATTCCTAACTAATAAAACATTTATAACTTAGGAGAAAAAGTTGTCCTACCTAATATAAACATCTGTAACTTATAAGAAAACATTAATATTGTTTTTAAACAGCATATTTCCAACATAGAAAATTTTCTGCTCTCAAAAATATAAAATAAGCAGTTGGAAGTCAAGGAGACTGGCCTGCTGTTTAATAGAATGTCCAATCATATTTTAACAATGTAGATTTAAAAAAAACAATGTAGATTTAAAATCGAGTATCCTAAGATCTGTGCTTAATAAACCTGGTCAGTCAGTCTCATCGATAGGGGGAAAACAATTCCCATATCCTCTGAATTGTGTTTTATGACTTCCTAATTAAGAAAGAGCAAGATAATTCCCATGTTTCCTTCACAGAAGATTGGCATAATAAACACAATTAAATCTAAGAAGTTCAATAATAAACCACCAGATCTCACAGACATAATCAACAGAACTAGTGAATTATTTTAATATAGACCCAGTAGAATAAATCAAAATTCAACTTCTTCTGAGCAGCATGAATGACAAATATAGTGAAGATACATTAAATTTTATTGAAAGTCAAATGTTAAAAGAGTTCAATTTTCTTTGCACAAATCTTGGCACACACCTATTCTAATGTCAATTACTCATAGAAAGAGGGGGGCATGATACTTCAACTGACCTAAAGTAATGTTAGCAAGAATAACACATTCTTGGGCCGGGAGTTTGGCCTAGTGGTTAAAGTGCTTGCCTAGCATGCATGAAGACCCGGGTTCGATTCCTCGGTACCACATACATAGAAAAAAGCCGGAAGTGGTGCTGAAGCTCAAGTGGTAGAGCTCTAGCCTTGAGAAAGTCCAAGGACAGTGCTCAGGCCCTGAGCTCAAGCCCAGGACTGGCAAAAAAAAAAAAGAATAACACATTCTTCATGATCCTTCGCTAGAAAAAAATATGAGACCAAATAAATGAATATGAATATGAAGCAATATGAATGTGGCCCAAGAGAGCACTTCTTTAAGAACAACAGTATAATTCTGCAATCATACAGGCATATTTTCCTGTTAATAACAATATGTTCCCCAAAACACTTTGCTTTGGTATTATTACGAGTATTTTGAGGTTTCCCTCCCATACATTCAAAACAGTTCCTGGATATGCATTGGTCCAATGGTCACCTGAAAAATGAGCTACACACTTGGATGCTGTGATTTTATCATCATTGCATCTGTATGAATCCAGAGCAAACTTACCAACAGCAAGAAGTACACCCATCAGTTACAAATCATTGCTTTTGACACCCAATATGATATGATAGGTAGGTGGATAGATAACTGGGCTGGGTCAATGCAATTGTTAGGTTTAAATTACTTCCTGGTTGAAATTATCTCCAGATTAAAGGGCCATTTGACTCTTCAGTCTGTAGTTCAAAACAGAAGAAAAGAACTTTGGAAATCATCTTCTTTAATCATTGACTTAATGAAGAAAATTCATATAGAGGGCCACCTAATCCTGAAGTTTGGGGCTGGGAACATGGCCTAGTGGCAGAGTGCTTGCCTTGCATGTACACAACCATGGGTTAGCTACCTCTGTACCACATACACAGAAAAAGCTGGAAGTGGTGCTGTGGTTCAAGTGGTAGCACACTTGGCTCGAGAAATCCGAAGAACAGTGCCCAGGCTCTGATTTCAAGCCCCAGGAGTGACCAAAAAAAGGTAAAATGAAAAATAAAAATGAGATAAATACTTGAAGTTTGTGTGACAGAAATCTTAGTGTATGTGTTAGATGTCCCATTCTACCACCTGAGTGCTTTAGTTATTAACGTTTCTACAGTTACATTTATATATACACACACATACATGTGTATATGCATATACATATATACATGTTATAAACCTCCCTGTAGATAAATCTACACATACTGCTCCATTTGTCTTCAGTACATACAAGAAAAGAATTCATCCGAGAACCAACATTTCATCAATAGAAAGAAATAAATCACATTCATCCCCAATTGAGTTGAATGATAAAGTAAACATGTTTCATATCTCAATACAAGGTGGGTACTGGAGCAATAAGTAGGGACTGAGGCAATGCTCCATTCTGAAATTATAAGTCATGTGCTTCTCACAGCAATGGCAAATACTGAAAAGGCCAGGCTAGACCATGCAGAGACCATGTCTCTGTTCATTACGTTATGACCCTGACAATCCATTGACCAGAAAACACAGTGCCAAGACCAAATACAGATGGATAGAGCTGAATACTCCCCTATCTCTACTGGCTGACGTTGCAGTCACTCTGTGAAGAGCAGGAGGAGAAGAATAAGAAATGAAGAATGCTAATCCAATCTACAATAGTGTTTTGTATGACGATGAGAGTACCTCCCAATTTCCTTACATTTCTGTTTATTTTTTATTAATAAAACAGGTATTTCATGTCACATTGGAAATTTATTATGAAAGTCAAATGAGATTTGATGCACAAAAGGGTTCCACATTTCATCAATTTCTACATTTTCCTAATCTAAAATAAATTGATAGTACTGTGGAATAAAGTTAGAGCTCCATGCGAGGTGCTCTACCACTTGAGCCATGCTTAGTTGTATACCTATATCTTTTTTTTTGCCAGTCCTGGGCTTGAGCTCAGGGCCTGAGCACTGTCCTTGAACTTTCTCAAGGCTAGAGCTCTACCACTTGAGCCTCAGCACCACTTCCAGCTTTTTTCTATATGTGGTACCAAGGAATCGAACCCGGGTCTTCATGCATGCTAGGCAAGCACTTTAACCACTAGGCCAAACTCCTGGCCCCTATACCTATATCTTTTTACAAACTTCCCTAAGCTCATATCTAGATCTTTATAGTGTTTCCAGCAAGAATTTTTATTTAGACTTACTATTGAAATAAACTTTACTCCTCTTTACTTACCTACTCAATTCTAGGCCAAAAAAGAAGAAAATAATTGGCCTAAGAATTTCTAGGCAACAGAATGCAAGTGAACTTGGCACATAAAGTATTTGGGATGTATTTCTATAGCAAGTAGTTGATCATCAATAATCACACACAAGAGAATTCATAACTATCAGGCAGTCAGTCAGCTTGTGTGACCAAGCCCATTAGTCCAAAGGCCTCCCAGTACCCAGTCAAGTGATTGCTCTGTTACGTCCAGCCTATGAAAACTCACTGCTCATACTACCACACAGCTCTTGGGATCTCTTCTGGTTCTGAGTGTGGAATGCTTCATTGCTTTCTACTGCAATAAATCCTGCTAAATTAAAAGCTATATTTTGCTACTAAAGTGATTGTTCAGAGACCAGAAACACAGAGGTCAATTCCGTTAGTTAATAGCAACAATAAACAGCTCACAACTTTTCAATAACAGTAACACTACAGTGATGAGAACTCCCTTACAGAATTGACTATAACCATTAAATTTAATAGCAATATTTCTGTTAAAGACTCAGAAATAAATGGAAAGGAATGGAGCTAACTTAGCATTTTATATCCTTTAAAATTTGATTGTTATTATAAAGGTGATGTACAGAGGGATTACAGTTACATAGGTCAGGTCAAGAGTACATTTCTTTCTTTTTTAAAAACAATATTGTAGGGCTGGGAGTTTGGCCTAGTGGTAGAGTGCTTGCCTAGCATGCAACAAAGACCGGGGTTCTATTCCTCAGTACCACGTACATAGAAAAAGCCAGAAGTGGTGCTGTGGCTCAAGTGGTAGAGCTCTACTAGCCTTGAGAAAGCCCAATGTTAGTGCTCAGGCCCTAAATTCTAGCCCCAGGTCTGGCAAAAAAAAAACCCCAGGTATTTTATTGTTATGGTATAGTGATGTACAGAAGGGTTACAGACCAAAGGAGAAGACAACAAAAACAGCAGCACAGCAACAAAAATCTCATTTCCATTTCTTGGAGTTCATTGCTAAGAGTACATTTCTTTGGGGGCATTTCACATCTTACATACAAAGGATACCAAAACTGTATTATTGAGTCCAGGTATAACAGTTTTTCCCAAAGGAGAAAATGATTTCAGTGATTCATCCTCAACTATCCCCTGTCCCTGGCCATTCATCTGTTTGGACTCACATCAAGATCTGCTGAGTTTTTCAACGAGAATTCTCAAAATTCTTCCCCCCAAATAAGCTTTATTTTTATTCACTCACTTTCCCAGCCTTAGGTCTGAACACATATTTGTAGTTCCATCCATCCCTTTCTATCTGTATATCGACCCCTGTAGCTATTTTCTTATCTACCTATATATCCAGCCATCATCTATTTATCCAGTTAACATTTGCAAAATATCCACTGGTACTGAGCCAGGCATAAGAACACCTTTCAATTTGGTACAGAAACAGGTGAATAGAAACTTATGTATTAGTGTTGTGAATGCAATGAGAAGTATCATAGAAGAAAAGGTTTGTATATGGAGAAAAGATACTGGAACATTCTAGGAGAGGCGATTGTCTTAATATTAAAGGAGAAAGTAAGCACTGGGGAGGTAATGAAATCACATGGACAAAGTACAGAGATGTAGGAAAGTAAGATGTGTCTGAGCAAACTGTAGTTTGAGCTGATTAGAATGTGGATGGTAAAGCAGAATAACTGTGAAGAAGTGAACAAAGATGAAGGTGGTTTTTCCTTTAGTCCTGCTTTCAAATCCAGTGAAGAGAGCTTCTGGGCTTCTACCTATTTAGATACACTTCTTTTTGAGGATTGCTGAGCCAATTTTAATAACACGATATTAGTCTCTAAATTGATATAATCATGTATATACATAAAGGAATACTTTATGTATTCCTTTAAAAATACAAAACAAATAAGCAAGAGAAGTGAAAGCAGGCAAGCTTCCAATAAATAAGAGTTTTACAAAAAGGACATTTCCTTTCTATATCATTTGAGGAAGAACAAATTACCATTTAAAACAATATTCAAGTTTATTGAACAAACTTTAATGATTATGATAAAATGTCTAACTTTTATCAGCTTCCAGGTTAATGTGGCTGCCAAATTTCACATATAGCTGAACTTTCAAGTCTACAAACATTCGCTGCATTGAAGCCACTCTGGATTCTCAGACCTCAATTTATTCTTACAAGTTTTTCTTTGCTTCTAACATTTCTTGGGTTTCCTCTTGGAATGGGTAATGAAAGCACATGCAATTTGCTAGAACATCATTAAACCAGCGTCATCTGCATGCACGATGTCATCACACTCATCTAAATTCTGGATCTTAATTTCTTTCTTTGTTCAGGAAATTCCTCAGCTAAGATATTCATAAATGCATATATTCTGTGTGTGTGTGTGTGTGTGTGTGTGTCTCCTCTACTTACATACTTTAAATTATTTTGGTTACATTTGCTTTTTTCAGAGTTATATTCAATACCTTGCACACACAGGTATGTGTGTATGTATGGGTACATGTACACACATGCATGTCTGTGCATACCCATACTGAGAACTTTGAACTCAGGGCTTGGGTGCTATTCTTTTGCTTTTTCACTCAAGACTGGTGCTCTACCACTTAAGCCACAGTTCTATTTCTGGCTTTATGCTGTGAGTTGAGATAAGAATCTCAGACTTCTGTGCCCAGGCTGGCTTTAAACCTGAATCCTCAGATCTTTGCCTACCAAGCAGTTAAAATTACAGGCATGAGTTACCAGGCCCCAACGTCTACTCCTTTTCTTTCCTCCAATTTTCCAATAAAGATGAGTTGGGTTTGCTTCACAGATTGATTTTAAGAAATTATTGGCCTTTAAAACAGTAACCCAACTCATTGAATTAATTATCCAAGACAAGAAGAGGCAAAACACAATCAATGATAATAGTATCCATGCCTCTGTAAAGAGAAAAATAAAAGTCAAACTATTAGACCAAACTCTTCAGGAAGAAATGATACACTCCTATCCCTTCCTAATGGGTAACATTACTCCTAAGTCTATCATTCTCTGCACCAGAGTATGATTCTTAGTTATTCTGGGGGCTTCTAGCATCCGAGTAAGTGAAGTCATGAGATACTATTTGCAGCTCACGGGAGAGCCGACAGAAGTTTAAGGATAAACTCCAAGCCTTGGCTTCTGGAAGCCTTTACTCCTTCTTTCTGTGTGTGTATCTTTGCTCATAACTGCTTATGTTGAGTCTACCAATTCTGCTTTCCCAAGAACAGCTCATCCCATCCCTGTCTGAAAATGAATGGCACACCAGGTATTTTCCTCTCCACCTCCCAGGTCCTAAGGAAACGTAATGTAAAGACATTGAGAAACAACTAGCACTGACCTTAAAAATCGGTGCCTACTGAGCAGCTCCAGGACTCGTTTGGATGGTGGGGAAGCAGCCTGTCCCTTGCCCTGCTGGTCCGCGTTCAGATCCTTGCATGCTTTCTTTCATGGGCTAGCTGCCAGAGACCTGAGACACCGCAGCACTCACCAGAGGAGGGCACTGCGAGCTAGAGCTTGGCTGCTTCAGGTGCTGCTACCACTGAGCAGCCCAGGCCAGAGCAGATGACGTTGCCTAGCAACGGGCTCATTCTACCCCACCCAATCTCTAAGAAACCTTGCTTGCAGGCCCAGGCTCTTGATGGATAAACCTCCCAGCCAACCAGGCTTCTCATCTTCGGTGACCTGCTCCCTTCCTCTGTCCCATCCAAAAGCAGTCGAGGCTCCACTTAGATAGCTCTCTTGGGAGGGTTCCAGTAGGTTACAGGTGTGTAAGTTTTCAGTCATCTTCCCAGCATGCTTTGGATGTGTATTGCTTTGGAGATATAGCTTGGCCTTAAGAGTGAACAGACAGACAGACAGACACAGACAGAAAGAGAGAGTCAGAGAGACACAGAGTCATAAGCTAAGTAGGGTAGGCCCTGCAGGCAATGTTATCAGACTTGTAGGTCTCATTGATATGTGACTATTAGAATTATAGTTATAAAAATACAGTTATAGACAATGACTCAGTAAAACGTTAGGAAGACCAGTGGCTCATGTCTGTAATCCTAGCTACTCAGGAGGCTGAGATTATGGCTCAAAGCTAGTCCAGGCAAGAAAGTCTGTGAGACTCTTATCAACAAACCACCAAAAAGAGGAAGTGGAACTATGGCTCAAGTGGTACAGTGCTAGCCTTGAGCACAAAAGTTAAGGACCTTGAATGCAAGCCCTAGGACCAGTAGGCGCATGCGTGCAACACACAGACACAGACACAGATACACACACACACACACACACACACAGAGGAAATGCTCAGAAAGACAAAATTGGAGAAAAATTCCATGTAGAATACTACTACTGAAATTATGTAAGAAATACAGAAAAATAATGAGAATAAAATCACCAAAATGCTAATGATAATTGTACATGGGCTATTGATTTTCTTAATATTAAAAATGATGTGTATGTCATTGACTTACAGTTTTATTTTCTTAGCTCCTATTTACTCTTTCTAGTTAAAAGCATCCTAAGTTCTGGAGGAATGTCCCAGTATCTTCTCTGTGTTCATGTAGCTTCAAGTGCAGTTGGTTCCCAGCCATAGAAGCCTAACTGCATGCCTACCAGACACATAGCATAAGCCAAGATGATCAAAGGCAATTAGATGTGATTCTAGGTGTTTCACTGGAACTTGGGAAAATATGCAAATTCTTCCCCTGTTGATTGGTAAGAGAATAGAACATACATTTGTAGCGACAGGCAGCCAAATTGCTACCATTAAATAGACTTTATCTGTGACTTAACTTAAGGACTTTAGGAATTTCAGAAATCTTGATTTAGCCAAGTCATATGGCCTTCATAAAGACACTGAAGAGTTCAAACAGAGAGATCAAGGTAATACATAAAGGCTTTATTATTAGTTGTGCTAATGTTTGATGTTTTGTCTTCCCAGCACCGCTCCTTTCTTTTAACCATACCCCCTACTTTTTCTTGGAAACACTTTCATAACTCTGACACAGGTGAGCAAATTATATAAATTAGGTCCTATAAAATATGGTACCTTTGGAGATACTTTTTCAAAAAGATATTAAGAAAAGAAACTCTTGTCTGAAGTTGGAGCTGAAAGATCCTAGTTCTTCTGAACTCTAGACTTGCAGAGAATGTCAATGAGAGAAAGAAGATGGAGAAAAGCAGAGGTAAAAAAGCAAGAGTCCAGAAAGCAAATTTATCTAGTTATTGTCAACTCTAAGAGTAGCTATCATTCTATTCATTGTATAGCTTGAATATCCTCTATAGTACCAATCCCCACCTCTACTGGACTTTTTCATGCCATAGTAGTGATAAAATATAACCCCAGTAGTGTCCTGCTAAATGTCTAACCTAAAGCTCGCTGCCTATCTGTCCTTCTAAAACTTCCAGATCATGAGTTCATATCATGGCTAGTAAGTGGCATGTAATTAGAGGCCAAAATCAAGGATTTTTATTTCAATGTATACAGAAGAAGAGAGAGAATGCGAACTGGCAGGCAATGTTTTTAAGATGCAAGTGCTAAATCAATGCATACATTTAGGTGTAAAGAAAAGGAAAAGAAACACAATAGTCACATAACTATGAGGAGGCAAATCTTTAGTTGTCCAGGAAAAGGATAAAGGAAGGAGAGAGGCTAGGGGACCAGGTTTGGTCTAACAAGATAGACCTATTTCAATTTACCTACTTATCTACAGAGTGAGAAACAGGCATCAGGAGACAGTGTTCAATCAATCACCTGGAACCCATCTGGGTTTGCAAGTCCTTTTCTCTTACATAAAAAAGTGGTGGGAGAGAGACTAGAATAGAGAAAAATTTGCATTCCTTCTAGCAAGATGTGGCTCATAAACCCTCGAAATGTGGCTAGAAACTGGAAAAACTGAATTATTTTTCTCATTTAATCTTAATTCATTAAATATTTAAAACTGTTTAGTGCTAAATATTTCTCTATGAAATATTTTGTTAGAATCTTATTACACAGTAACCATTGCACATCATACGTTAGATATCACTGCTTTATATAGTGTATGTGTCAGCCAAATGCATCATTTCTAGCATTGCACACATCAACAGAGCATTCATCTAGTTGGTGTTAACTTATTAATTCAGTTAAATGTTGCTTTTGTAAAACATTTAATGCATTTGCTTGAATGTTTTATGCAGAAAACACAAATTGTGTCATATCCATGTAAACTGTAATTGGTAACTAAACTGAAATGCATTCTATTGCAATGTAATTAAGTTATTACAAGGCAAAAATAAATATAGAAATATTTTAAAATTTAAAACAAAGGCATAAGACTGATTTAGAATCCAAGGAAAATACAGAAGTTAGGACTATGGACAGAACAGCAAAGAAAAAAGAAAGACTGGAATAAAGTATGTTGTATGCTTTACAAAGAACTCCATTTTTTATTGTGATTAATAGAAGGGTTACATTGTGTTCACCAGATAGAAGGTGCATTACTTCACAAACACTGATACCATTTCTCATGACATGGTCCCCATTTCCCTCCCACTCTCTCCCCGCTTATCTTGATTTCCCCCTTCCCTATCCAATTTCAAATAACCAATTAAACACATATAAAATACATCAGATAACAAGGTGAAATATTGTAACAATATGAGATAACCAAGGGATGGCAAAAGAGATGACAGATAGCATAGTACATTAAGGACAATAGTCACTCATTATATGGCTTTTGTTTCCTTTTCCTGGAGGTCCTTACATTTAGGGTCATACTGTTTGGCCTAATTTCTCTAGATTTTGTTCTATTATAAATCTTTGCTAGGAGAGCCCAAGGTTTCTACTGATTATGACAAATGAGGGAGACTATTGGGCCTATGTTCCTTTGAGTCTGGCTTACTTCACCTAATATGATTTTTTGTCTTTCTATTTCCTTACAAATGGGGGTGATGTCGTTCTTTCTGATAGCAGCATAGAATTCCCTTGTGTATAAATACCACATCTTGTTGATCCACTCATCAACTGAGGGACATCTGGGTTGGTTCCATATCATGCTATGGTAAATAGTGTTGCAATGAACATCACTGTGCTAGTGGATTTAGTATGCCCTTGTTTCTGGACAGTTGAGTAAATGCCAAGTAGTGCAATTCCTGGGTCAAAGGGGAGCTCTATGTTTAGTCTTTGAGGCACTGCCATACTGCTTTCCATAGTGGTTGAACGAGTTTGCACTCCCACCAACAGTGTAGTAGTGATCCCTCCTGGCCACATCCCCTCCAGCATCTGTTGTTATTAGTTTTCTTGATCCTGGCCATTCTAACTGGAGTGAGGTGGAATCTTAGAGTTGTTTTGATTTGCATTTCTTTTATGACCAGAGATGTTGAGCATTTCTTCATGTGTCTACTGGCCATTTTTGTTTCTTTTTCAGAAAATTCTCTCTTTAAGTCTTTGGCCCATCTTTTAATGGGATGATTGTTACTTTGGAGATTAGTTTTGGAGTGATTCAATTTTTGGAGCTGTTGATATATTTTAGATATGAGGCCTTTGTCTGTTGTATGGTTAGTGAAGATCTTCTCCCACTCTGTAGGCTTCCTAATTAATTTACTAGCTTTGTCCTTTGCCATACAAAAGCTCTGCAGTTTAATGCAGTCCCACTTATCCAGCCTTTCTCTGATTTGTTGTGATTCTGGTCCTTATTGAGAAAGTTTCGACCTGTGCCAAGGAGGTCTAGTGTATCTCCTATTCCTTCTTGTAAAATTTTCAGTTTGTCGGCTTTTACCTGCAGATCTCTGATCCATTTGGAGTTAATTCTAATGCAGGGTGACAAAGATGGATCCAACTTTAGTTTTCTGCAGGTGCTTGACCAGTTCTGCCAGCACCACTTGTTGAAGAGGCTGTCTTTCTTCCATTCTATTTTTTTGGCTCCCTTGTCAAAGATTAGGTAGCCATAGGTCTGTGGTTTAATATCTGGGTCCTCAGTTCTATTCCATTGGTCTTCAGGCCTGTTCTTGTGCCAGTACCAAGCTGTTTTGATTATTATAGCTCTGTAATAGAGAACTCCCTTTTTTAAACAAACAAAACTATTTGTAATGTTAGAAATTTTTAAGATAAGAATGAGGCCATTTTTAACATATATTATTATTTGGCCTAATAGTCCAAGAAGAACAATTCAATGAACAAACAGGTGGAAAGCAGAATTAAATAAATAATTTTTAAATGAGTATTGGGATTTGAACTTAGGACTTCATATTTTCTAGGCAGGTACTCTATCACTTGAGTCACATGCCCAGCCTGTTTTTGCTTTCATAAATTTTCCAAAGCGGTATCAATTTTTGCTCTGGCCAGATGGAACCACTATCTTCCCACCCATGCGTCCCATCTGAAAAAATACAAGAAATTCTAGCTAACTGTCCTTTAGCTGAGTCTGATGTCTTGATAACACTGTCAATACATTGACCACTAAGACATACCATAGT
Organism: Megascapheus bottae; assembly: GCF_031878675.1. Classification (NCBI taxonomy): domain Eukaryota; kingdom Metazoa; phylum Chordata; class Mammalia; order Rodentia; family Geomyidae; genus Megascapheus; species Megascapheus bottae. The sequence goes on from NC_143518.1 coordinate 20,067,733, forward strand.
CCAGTTTGGAGAAACTATACTGTAACCTCTCAGGACATAGTCCTGCCCAAGCAAACATTTCAACTGGAAGATTATAAGTGATTGAAACATACAAACAATGAATTGGTCACAGATGCATAAATCTCAATTGCAAAAACATTAGAAATGTGAAAAAATAAGACAGCATGAAATATCACTAAAGCAATAGTAAGGATAACAAATTAGAAAGCCCAAAGAAATACAAAGGTATTTTAGTCAGAATAATCAATGAACTAAAAGAGAACAAGTAAAATAAACTAAATAAACCAAAAGAGAATATAAATAAACAGCTGAATGAAATAAGGAAGGCAACCCTGGACATGAGAGAGGTATTTAATAAAGATATGGAAGTCCTTAAAAAACAAACTGAAATCCAACATCATATTAAATGGGGAGTACTTAAGCCAACATCATATTAAATTGGGAAAAATGAAAACCATTTCCTATAAAATCAGGAAGAAGATATAAGTGTCTATTCTCCCCATTCAGATTCAATATAGTATTAGAATTCCTAGCCAAAGCTATAAGGCAAAGAAAGAAATAAAACTGATTCCATAGGGAGAAAAGAGGTCCACAGCTCCCTATTTGCAGATGACAGGAACATATGCTCAAAAAGCCAGGATGTTTCCACCCTAAAATGTCTAAATATGATAAATACATTCAGCAAGATAGCAGGATACAACATCATAACCTTTCTGTACACAATGAGAAGGAAACGAGGAAAATAATTCCATTTATGATCTCCAAAAACAACAACAACAACAAAAACCACATAGGAATAAACATTAACAAAGAAGTGAAAGATCTGGACAATGAAAACAATAAACCTTGAAGAAGGAAATAATGAAAACAGAAGATACAAAGACCTCCGACACTTATGGACTGACAGAATCAGTATTTATGAAAAGCAATTAATATAATCCCCATCCAAACCTCAGAGTCATTCTTTACAGAAATAGAAGCATGAAAGAACCCAAATAGCCAAAGCAATCGTGCAAAAAGAGCAGTTTTGGGGATATCACAATATCAGACTTCAAACTATACTACAGAACCATTGTGACCTGGTTTCAATGGAACTGACACAAAAATAGCCACGAAGAACAATGAGACAAAGTAAATGGCAATGAATTAATTCACACTGTTACAGTTATTTGATTTTTCACAGAGAAGTTTCAAAGGTTCTTCAACAAATGGTGCTAGAAAAATTGGGTATCCACATGCAGAAGATTAAATTATATCCTTATCTCTTTTTCAGTATTAATATGTCAATTCAAAATGATGTAATATAAGACATAAAACATTTTTTCTTTTTCTTCTTCTTTTTTAAATTGTTTTAAATTTATTTTTATTATAAAGGTGATGTACACAGGAGTTACTGTTACGTAAGTCAGATAATGAATAATTTCTTTTTGAACAGTATTACCTCTTCCCTCATTTTCTCCCAACTTTTCCCTTCTAAACCCTTCCCCCACAAGTTGTATAGTTCATTTCCAACACAGTATCTAGTGAATATCAGGGTGAATTAGTTTACCCTCTGTCCCACTATCTTCTTTTTCTAATGTGCTAGTCCTGAGGTTTGAACTCAGGGTCTAAGTGCTGTCCCTGAGCTTTTGTGTTCAAGGATAGTACTATACCACTTGAGCCATAGCTCCACTTTCAGCTATTCCTGGCAGTTTATTGGAGATAAGAGTCTCACAGACTTTCCTGTCCAGACTGGTTTAAACCATTGTCCTCTGATCTCAGCTTCCTAAGTAGCTAAGATTATAGACATGAGCCACTGGCACCCAGATTACATAAAAATTTTAAACTATTATAAGAAAAAAATAGAAAAAAAACAATGGAACATATTGACATTGGCAGTAACTTCCTGAATAGAACTCCAGCAGCTAAGCAAATAAGAGCAAGAGCAAATGAGAATGAATTAACCTAAATAGGGTCTGCTCAGCCAAGTACATAATCACTGAACTGAAGATAAAGCCTTCAGAATGGCAGAAAATCTCTGCCAGCTATACATCTGACAAGAGATTAATAAGAATTTATAAGGATCTTAGAACCCTAACTCCCAAAGAATCAACAATTCAGTTATTAAATGAGCAGATAAGCTAAAGAAACAATTATCAAAAGAAGTACAAATGGCCAACAAGACATGAAGAGATGCTTAACAGCTCTGGTCATAAATAAAATGCAAATCCAAACAGCAAGATTTTCTCTCATTCTAATCAGAATGGCCTTTAACAGAAATACAATTGCCAGTGAGGATGTAGGGAAAATGGAATCTTTGTACACCATTGGTGGGTTTGAAAACTAGTGCTACCACTATGGAAATAGAAAAGTAGAATTATTTTATTATACAGAATTTCTACTGCTGTGCATTATTTGAAGAAACCTAAGTCAGGATGCAATAAAGGCATTTGCAGACCCTTGTTTATTGCTAACACCATTTACAACAGCCTAACTTTTGGAATAGCCTAATTCCTTAGAACTGAGGAGTAGATCAAGAAAACGGAACACATACACACAATGAAATAGTTTCTCACCATAAAGAAGGGTAAGTTTTTTCATTTCCAGGTAAAAATTAAGGAACTAGAGATTATTATGGTAAATTTTCCATGTTCAGAAAGACAAATGTCACAGGTTTTTTCTCATATGTAGATGCTAGACCTAAAAGATAAACATATGTAAACATTTTTGCAATTGTTGGAGAGTTTGGAGGAATTTGTAGAGGTGAGGGGAGAAGAGAAATATTAGAGAGTAAATAACACTGAAATACATTGTATCCATGAATGAAGAGAGTAAAATAAATATTTGAAAGAATATATGAAGAATATATGAAAGAACCAGACAGGGACAGTGAGAGTAAGTAAAGGGTTTGAACAGATTAAACTACTGTATATATATTGTACAATACCACCGTGAAGCCTCTTTGAATAATTAATATAAATTTAAAAATGTAAAACAGATTCTGTCTGGAAGGGTGGTGGTTAGTGGGATGGTGAGTGACTGGAAAGGGTGAGGAGGGGTGACTACTGTCTACATACTTTACGTACATTGGTAAAGACAGAACAGTGAGGCTTGCTGTGATTAGCTGAAAAGAGGGGAGGAAGGATGAAGGAAAGCAACCGAAAGGGTACATCGATCAAGTCTGATGAAGGGGTATTGTAGGCAAATATAAACACATGAAAATGAAATCCCCTTGTACAACTGATGCTACTGAAAAATGTAGAACTGATGTAACTGATGCTACTAAAAATATAGAAAAAAGAATGTTAGGCATGTGGTCTCACTCATAGAGTGCCAGCTGTTTTTTTCTATTAAAGAATTTATTAACATTGATTTTTACATCATATTTTAAATGACCAGTTTAACAAACAAGTGTTCAAGAAGGGAAGAGTGCCAGCTGTTTTAAGATACAGAATCTATCTTCTTTAGTTTTCTTTTCCCCTCAGCACTTCCTTCATATAAATAAATAGTGGCCAATGCATAAATGCTTGCTAATTTAGTTTTGTTTGGTTGGAATGAGACATGACTTCCATAAGGAGAGACTACTCTCATCCTGGAATATTACTCCAAATGACCATTAAACTTGGATTTTATTTTTCCAACCACAGATACATAACATACTTCACATTGCTCTATCATCCTTTAGGTGTCATTTCTTTGAGCATCTATATTTCCTTCTGACTTTATCCCAGTGCCAAATACTTGAGAGAACTGAATAATTAAGTTCTTCCTATACTGATTAATTCTGTCAGTACCAAGATAGAAATGTAAAGCTAAAATATCAAGAAGAATCCTGTGAGGAGGAGAAAGAGAGAAGAGGGGTGGAAGGCAGAGAAGAGCTATGTTAAAAATACAAATGGGTGAAAATCCATCTCATGAAGCAGGAAGTGGAATTTAGTGTCAGCCATAAATACCAGGTGCTGTGAGGAGAGAGACTTCAGTAGAGCAAGACAAACACAAAGACGTAATAGTTTAAATCATGGACAGGAAGTCAAAGATTGGAAGTTAACAAGGTTATCTAGTTTAACTAAATATGCTGCCAGAGGCATATTATTTATATTTTTGAAGATCTGGGCCAATCAGGCCACCAGTAAAGAAATTTTTTTTCCTCACCCTACATGAGTCTGGGATATAACCATCTTTGTGATTTGTTGGTAATTGTTTCTATTGGAAGGAATTGAGCACATAGACCTGCAACATGTCTTGCATGACTTTTAAAAAATCGTATTTCTCAAAGAAGCATTGAACAAAGGAGAGTTCCAGGTAGGATGTCCCTGCTTAACTAATTCTGTATCTTTGACAGAAAGTAAAAGGTGGAGCTCTATGGCTCTCAAACTTTGAGGACTGGGTGAGATGTGCTTTGCAGAGAGTGCTGATGTGTGGGGAGCTGGAAGAGTCAACCTAGAAATGTTTTGGCAATAGACATCAGAAGGTATGAATGCAATAATCTATTTCTCCTTTTCTTTCTTTAGGCAACAAAACCTTGGTCTATGGATGAAATGAGGCACTAAATTCCATATAATACCAGAAAATTCCTTGTTTTACTTAATTTTCTGAGAAATGCTGGTTTCAACAGGGTTCTACCTGTTGGTAGAAAAAGGTTCCATCAAATGCCATCAAAGCCGTTCCTGTATGCAAAAAGAGGCCTTAGGGTGCCTGTCAGCTATCTCTTTGGCTGGATCAAAGCTCAGATCAGTACTTATTTTAGTCAATCAGCTTTCACTGAAAACAAAAGACTGATACATACAAAATTTTCAATTAGTAATATATAGGAAAAACATTCCTATTAACTGGGAAGACAAATAATGACACAGTTCTAGAACTTCCTAGAACTTCACGTCAACTGTGCACATACCCTAAATATGAATGCTTTGTTTTATTGAATTTATTTGTATTTGGTTATTTGAAATTTGATAGGGAAGGGGGGAAAACCAAGATGGGTGGGGGGTTTGGGGGGGGAGGGAAATGGGTACCAAGACATGTGAAAGGGTATCAATGTACGTGAATTAATGCACCTTCTATCTGGCAAATATCATGTAACCCTTTTACTAATTACAATAAAAAAAAAGAAACAAGGCAAAAAGGACTATGGCCCTTGGAAAAAAAAATGAATGCTTTGTTTGTTTAGTTTATCAGTTGTGGGGCTTAAATCAGGGCCTTGGCGCTGTCCCTGAGCTCTTCTTGCTCAACGCCAGTGCTTTCTCACTTTGAGCCACAGTGGTACTTTCACTTTTCTGGTGGTTAACCAGAGATAAGAATCAGAGCTGGCTTTGGACTGAGATCCAACCCTCAGATATCAGCCTCCTGAGTATCTAGGATTACAGGTGTGAGCCATCAGTGCCCAGATTGTATGCTTTTTATTTATAAGGGCAAGCCCCTAATTCTTACCTGAGTTCTAGGGAATTATGTAGAAATGCAGTCTTGTTTTCCTAATCTTCTGTCACTTTAATTCAAGAGTAGCTCCTTATTTAAGTGATCTTACATCAGTTCTATCTCTGAAGTCATAATTTGGTCCTATTTGAATTTCTCTAGTTCATTCCTTTTCCTTCCAACTTCCTTGTTTGTCTCCTTGCTCAATCCTGAGAAATCCAATCTGACCACAGCCATTCAACTGACTGTTGGCTGATGGGATATGGGTGAGAAGGCCAACATGTCTCAGATCTATGACTAAGAGGGGACTCAACCAGCTCCCAAGGAAAAATAATTCAGCATGTTTCATTTCAGTTTATGATAACTGGGATACTATCAGTTTATATCAGGGTTTTCCAGGAAGCAGAACCAGTCACAGTTATAGAGATAGATCTAGGTTACAGAACTATATGCTTATATTTAACATACTAGCTGCAATGAATTAACTCACAAGATAATGGAAGGTGAAAAGTGCCAAAATCTGCAGTTGCCAGGCTAGAGACTTAGGTGAGCCAACAGTATAAGATCCAGCCTGAGTCCAAAGCCTTGGGAATAAGGAAAACTGATGGACTATGTTCCAATTGACAATCAGTAAGATTGTAGCTCAAGAAAAGCAGATTTTTTTATTTTAAGTCTGAGGACAGGAAAGACTGACACTCTAGCTCACAGTCATGTACGAGGAGGAATTCCCTCAGCATTCCTGTTCTATCCAGACTTTTATCTGACTGGATTCAGACCACTCATTTTAGGGAAGGCATCTACTCTAGTCATTCTGCCATTCGATATTAATCTCAATCCCAAACACCCCACAGACCACTCCAGAATAATGTTTGGACAAAATATCTGGAAAGCACAGGGTCCAGCAGAGTTGGTGCATAAAATGAACCATCATAATGGAAAAATAGTATAGTCAAAAGCAGCTGCCTCATCATGGCTCAAATACCAGGGGGGACATGGTGTTAATGGTTCTCACAAGCTTTACGATTTTTTTTTTTAAACTTGGTCACCATGTTTTAACTTTTGTGCATCAAATAAACATGCCAGTTTCCAGGAAGTGTTTTTGGTCTGGGTAATGCAAGCCTTGCCATAGATCAAAAAATATGAGAGTTACAGATCTAGCTTGGTGCCAAGAGACTTTGTCTTCACCAAAAACCTGAAAATTACATTCCAGAAGAGCTGAGGTCATTACTTTTTTTGGGGGGGAGAGGTCATGGGGCTTGAACTCAGCCTGGGCCGTGTCCCTAAGCTCTTCAGCTCAAAGCTACCACCCTACCTTTGAGCCGAGCCCCACTTCCTGTTTTCTAGTGGTTAATTGGAGATAAGAGTTTCAGGTCCTATTGTGTCTGGACTGTGGTTTTGAACCTTGATCCTCAGATCTCAGCCTCCTGAGTAGCTAGGATTACAGGAGTGAGCTACCGGGCTCGCCCGGCTCTCATCTTTTATAACAGCACAACATGAACTTCCATGGCGCTTTCTGGGTTATCAACTGTCAAGCTATCTTCATCATATGAGTGAATCTGAACACAGATAAAGGACTTTACTGCTCTGTGTCATAGCTTTTTCATCATAAAAGAAGGATAATAATATTTCCTTGCCAGGCTTGTGAGAATTTATAAGAATTTGTAAGGAAAGGGCCCTTTGCCTGCTATCATTTCTCAAGAAAATAATGGCTGCGAGATGGTTTCTGCTATTTTAAGAACTTACTAGCACAACATCATGGGACGTTTAGATAAGTAACTTTGATGTAGGGCCATAGTTTTAAGGTTAAGAAATTCTTAAGACCAAACTGTCTTATAATTAAAGAGAGATATGGGAGAGTGAAATAAATACCACGTCCAGGTCTCAGTGCAGTGAGCCTATCTCTGAAATCACATTGTACCTGGTCTCAGACGGAGATGAAAGAGATGCTTCTCACCAACATGAGCACATTCCAGTACACATCCTGACCAGCTCATGAGAGAACTGCTGGAGCGGGCTGCTGGAACTTTCATATGATCTCATGAGGACTTAGCAGGGTCTGTGTTTTGGGGAGGGAGAGTTTAGAAGCTTGTCTCACACATTTGCTCAAGAAAATTATGCTCCACTCTACATTCTTTCTTTTGTATCATTTACATAATCAGGCCTTGTTTGAAAAATCGAATGCAATCCTTTCCAGTCATCTGAAACTGTCACTGAATCCTGATGGCAGAGTCAAATAACCAATTCTGAATTTAATATGGACACAAAGCAAACATTGAAACAACCCATAACTGAACAGTAGTTGAAGTATTAAAATGCCCAGTACCAACTGAACTGGAGCAGAGTGTTTGTAGCCATACCCTAAGTGAAGCAAGAAGTGGCTAATGGGAGCTTGCAGTCTGATAGGAGCCTTTTCCTATACTAGATCTGATGATGTCTTTATTAAATCAATCTATTTTATGCTCTTCTCTATTTAAACAATTATTGTTGGAGTGATGCACAGAAGTTACAATTACACAAGTAAGGTAGAGAGTACATTCTAACCTATCATTTTCCCTCATTTCAAGATATTGTCTTGTTACTATATGTAAGATTCTACTTTAGACTTGTTATTTCTGTCCTTTGTTTTTCTGATGTGAACTCAATTTTCATTTTCACTGTTCCTTCTATGGATTGTGATCGTGTTTTTCTGCCTGCTTAAAACTTCTTTGTGGTTTGAAAACTCCTTTGGTGTTCAGTGGTTTGCATGATGTGCATTTGTGTTTATATTTCTTAGGATTACTAAAATTTTTGAAGTTTAGGTTGGTAGATTTTAATGATTCAGAATTTTTATATTGTTTTTAAAAATATATTTTCTATTCTCTCTCTTTAAGGTTCTGTTTACTGTGATTTTTGTTCTGTAATTCAGTTCAGATAGTTTCTATTTGCCTTTTTGATAATTGAATCTTTAAATTTACAGCATTTAAATCTATTAAACTTTCCCAGTAGAGTTTTCCATTCAGATGATGAACTTTCAATTTTCTAATTTCCATTTGATTCTTTTCATTTTTATTTTCTAGTTCTTGGCTAAGATTTCCCCAACTCTGCAGTCATTCTGTCTAAATTTGCTTTTGAAATTCTTGCCTATATTTAGAATAGAATTTTTCTGTGGATCAATTTTGCTTGTTTTTGTATATCAGATGTATCAAGTTCAATGTTAAAGAAAGTCCAGCTTTGCTCTCTTCTCTAAAAGGCATTGAGTTTTGTCCTAGTGGGTGGTAACTTATTTGATAACACCTTGATTCTTGGTTTAGGCATTATAAGGGTAGGTTGAAAGAGCTCCTCACTCTACTATAAACTTCTTACTCCAAAGAGTAGTAGTTTTTCTGTGTACAAATGAATACCTCGGGTATGCAGCAAAATCGTTCCTGTTTAGCAAGCAGGAATTCTAGCATCTTGCTTGCATCCCCCAGTGACCATCCAGTGCCATACTTTTATGGAGTTTTTCTTAGTGTATACAGCTAAGCAAGGAGACCTTTGCAAGGATTTTTGGGGCTTCTTGTCTACACGGTCCTGTTTTGGTAGTATTACAAATTGCAACTCACTCATCATACCAATCCCTGATTTTTGTTTTCTCTACCTTTTGTGTGAGACCCCTTCTTTCTGCTACACTAGACAGTGAATATGTTGGTTGACCTTTCCTCTTATATTTTCCTTATCTTGAGGATCACTGCTTTGTTGTTGTTTTTTGCTGGTTCTTGGGCCTTGGGGGCTGGGGACTGTCCTTGAGCCTCCTTTGTGCTCAAGGATAGCACTCTACAACTTGAGCTACAGTGCCATGTCCTGCATTTTCTGAGTAGTTTTATTGGAGATGAGTCTCACAGATTTTCCTGGCAGGGCTAGCTTCAAACTGTGATCCTCAGATCTCAGCCTCCTGATCTCAACTGGTACTCAAAAACTTGAGTCATGCCTCCAGGCTAACTCTTTGCTGGTTCATTAGAGATATAATCTTGTGGACTTAAAGGCCTAGGCTGGGATTGAGCTGAGATATTCTGGATATCAGCCTCTTGAATAGCTAGGATTATAGGCATGGGCCACTAGCACTCAGAGGCTAACTGGCTCATAATACAGATAATAAGTATTACTCATAATACAGATAATGACTCATAATACAGATAATGAATTCAGAAATTACACTACCATGATCAGTAGCTCTAAAAGTATACACATGCAAAGCAACAACCTTTAGATATTAGAGATGTTATTAGTGATTTGGTAACTCCCACCTGTAATCCAGGCTCAGATCTGAGATTAATGGTTCAAAGCCTGCCCAAGCAGAGAAATCTAGAAGTCACTTATTTGCAATTATCCACCATAAAACAGAGAGTGGAGTTGTGGCTCAAAGTGGTAGAATGCTAGCCTTTAAAAAAAACATAAAAAGAGCATCCAGGCCTTGAGTTCAAGCCCTACCACTGAAGAAAAAAAATTCCAGGTGGATAACACAAAAGTAATGGGTTGAAATAACAAAAGTAATGTTGGCTTAATCCAATACAAATTGAGCACCAAAGTGGAATAAGTAACTCAGAGAAAAGGATACTGAATAGCCAGTAAACTTAGGAAAGGATGCTCAGAATTTTCAGTCACTCAGAAAATGAAAATGTGAGATACCACTCTAAATTTACCAAAATGACTAGAATGAAAAAGACATAGAAAGCAAGTTTTAGAAATGATATGAAGCACTTGAAAGTTTCATATTCTACTTTTGGGAGTATGAACATGTACTCACTTAAATTAATTCACTAAATTTAAAGTGGACAAACAATATGCATAAATATTTCAATCCTATGGATGTTCGAGAGAAATGGATACATGATAGGCAAAAAGTCATATGATAGAAATGTTTATATCACACTGCTCATTTTAGCCCCAAATTGTAAATAAAGGCTCACCAGTGTAATGAATGAACAAACATAAGGTCTCTTCATATAACTGAATGTGCTGAGTAGTGACAAAAAGCAATCTAAAAGAAAGCACATACTAAACTGCGTACCACATGTATATTGTAGAGCATATAATAAATATACTGTATGATTCCCCTGAAAAATTTCAATATGCAAAAGCTAATCCATATTATGTATCTATATTGTAGTTAAACATATTAAAAGAATTAAAATGAAAAGCAGATAAAGGTTAGGAGGAGCTTTAGGGAGAGTTTCCTTCTATTCCCTTTGACTCCAAGGGAATAAAAGGAGTTTTGGAATGTCTCAGGATATTGGGATATTACCTAGGAATAAGGATTCCAACTCAATGAAACTCAGCAAGGCAAAGCTTATTTCTGCAGGATGCACTACTAACAAGAAAATAAGTATGCAAGACAAATGTGCTGGACAGAAACCTTGCCCAAGTTCTAACCCTAATGAGGTACCATCTTTTGTTTCGATTGGTCATAACTTTAATGATCTTGCATGATTGGCTAGTTCAAGACTATGTTGCTTAATTAACATCTAGCAATAGGATGTAACTTACACCAGGATATATTAATTAAAGTACAATCAACTGGGGTCAAGCCATCTGGCCCAAGCAAGGACTTTGTCAGAAAAACAATTCCTACTCAGCTGGTACTCAATCACTTGAGCCATGCCTTCAGGCATCAGAAAAGCAATTCTAGTAAAAGGATGTGGCATAACTCAAATAGCTGAAGATGGTGGCTATGCTTAAAATGGTAGTGCTCATGTCAAGTAACCGTTTTGGCAGAAAAGATTCTAAGTCCTACAGACTCAGCAAGTTGTGAGGGGGAGCGAGATGGCACAGGGAGAGAATGCAAAGAAAATCCCAGTAGCATTCTAGGGTAGCCACAATCCAGGACCCGTGGCTGACCTGGTTGCCAAGCTAATAAATCCCCACCTCTGCCACCAAGCATCCTCTTCCTCTTTTTTTTGGGGGGGGGTCATGGGGCTTGAACTTAGCCTGGGCGCTATCCCTGAACTCTTCAGCTCAAGGCTACCCTACCTTTTTTCATATATTTTTATTGTAATTAATAGAAGGGTGACATTATAGTCACCAGATAGAAGGTGCATTACTTCACAAACATTGATACCCTTTCTCATGTTTTGGTCCCCATTTTTCCTCCCCTACCTGTGCCCCTCATTTGTTTTCCCCCTCTTCCCTAGCCATTGAGCCAAGTCCCACTTCCCATTTTCTTGAGGTTAATTGAAGATAAGAGTCTCAAGTCCTATTGTGCTGGGACTGGCTTCGAACCTAGATGCTCAGATCTCAGCATCCTGAGTAGCTAGGATTACAGGTGTGAGCCAATGCACCTGGCTTCCTCTTCATCTTGACCACATAACTACATAGTCAGAGCCACAGGGCCTGTCAGCTCAGGGCACTGCCTCCAGAAAAATATTTTTTATTTTAGCAAGTCATAATTAAGGATTCTCTCTTCTTCTCTCAAAAATATTTTCCTGCTCAGTGATGCACTCACTGAGTGAACAACTATTTTTTTGAAATTTTCCATCTCCTTCATAGCCTTAGGACTTGGCTTCTATGAGAGTTAAGGTGGAAAATTTTCCTTCAACTCTCTATTACCAGTTGAGGTCTGCATCACTGATTTTATATGTGTAAATTAAAAGGTATGTTATTTTCTCATTAGTGCTTTATGGTATTTTGATATCAGATGATGGCTTTGGTTCAACTTTCACGCTCATTTCACCCTCATTTTCTCTTCCTAGCTTTATGACTTAAAGAAAGTAGTGAGAGCCAGGAGGGTGGCCTAGTGGTAGACTGCTTGCCTAGCCTACAGGAAGCCCTGGTTCAATTTCTTGGTACCACATTAAACAGAGAAGGCTCAAGTAGTAATGTCCAGGCTCTGAGTTCAAGCCCCAGGACTGGCAAAATAATAAAAAAAGAAGAGAAAGTAGCAAAGCTTCATGTAATCTCAGTGCTCTTATTTTCATCATAGGATATTATACTGGTACTTATTTCATGAGAAAATTATGTAGCATGCTTAACACACTGCCAAAAGCTAAATAGTAACTCCATGTGTAGACTGGTTTTCCACTACTTGTATTTTCACTTTGAATTTTGTAGTAAATCTTAACATCTGAAGGAGTTGAAAAATATGCTTCAGTGAATTGAATACTGCCAGTAATACATACACTAATATATAAAATTTTAAAGATGTTTAGGGAATAAGATTCACATGTATATCTGAGAAGCATTATTATTGTAAAGCTCTTAAAATTAAAAGACTAATTTCCAGAGTCCATACTGTAATATCCCAGTCATTTTGGGGCCCTGAAATTCGCAGCAATAGAGTCACCAGCACTCAGTGAAATGAGCTAGGAGTCAGTTTAATATCAGCACAACGGCTACTCTCCACCTTTGGGCTGATAGGGTGTAGCCCCAAGCTTCCGTGGTGCTGAGCTTTTAAGGGAGATCACCACACACAGGTGGTTTTGTTCACCAGGTAAATATCACACACAGGTGGTCAAGAAGTATTTTTACAAATACACACACACACACACACACACACACACACACACACACACACACACACAGAATTAGACAGCTAATTCTGACAGGTTACTCCACATACATTAAGCCTATAGGATATACCATTGATTAAGATACATTGTATTCACAAACTGACTTGTTAAATTAAAAACTCTTTGCATACTAAAAATATATTTTAAAAAACCCTGAAGGATATGAACAGAAATATGCATTCATACATTTTACAACTGTATACACTAATTTACTCCTATTTTTCAATCGGTAAGTCATTATGCCTGAAAACATGGATACTTGTGTAACCAAGAGAAAGTAACTCAGAGGATTAGCTTTCTTTGTAAGATGGAAATAATAATTGTACTTCCTTCATAAAATTGGGACTTCGAAATGAAGCAATCTCACAAAAAAGCTTAGTGTATAATATGCATTCATTATATGCATTCATAATATGCATTAGAGGTGAGTTTAGTGAACCAGTCTTGTACCCCACTGGCTTGGCTGTTTACAGCCCTGGCTGCTTTCTGTGTCAGCTGATAACAATTCACAGCTGCCTACCAACTAAGAGCCAGCCAGGTGGAAATGCTCCACCTCCCAGGCCAGCTCTCAGTCATTGGCAAGGGCTGTGGTGTGAAAAGTAAGGCCCGCCCCTTGGCGGAAGTGAGGTTAATTTGTGGTGTATGTGACAGTGCTGCCAAGCCTAGCTGAGGCTGGTCTCTTCAGGAGTGACCAGATGTTTGTTTGTGTTTTTCCCCTGTGCTGTTTCCTTCCTTCCTCATCCTGGGCACACTTTTACCAGGTCTTTACAAGAATCTTCATCTCCATCACAGCTGATGTTCAGGAACCCAGGAAGCCAACACAATCCTATGGTGGTTGGATAGTGGACCGGAGGGCCACGAGGGCCCGGCTGGTGGAGGTAGGTGGGAATTGGCTAATACTTGTCTTGCTATACAATGTGAGTATCCAGATTTCCATCTGCTGTGTGCTGGGGTGGGCCTTGAGTGGAAGGGGACGCCTCAGCGAGTGCAGCACCTCAGGCATTTAAGAGAGGAGGGAAAATAGTTATATGAGCTGTCTGGAATTGGGTGAATAATTAAAAAGGGAAAAATGAGACTCCCATGAATTAGTGAAAAATGTGAAGCAAAAACAGAAAGCTTTATATCTTGCATCTCTGATAGGGTAGGGATAGAAGCGTAAGATCAAGTTTGGGACTTAAGAGCCCTAGTGCAAAACTTGGAAATCAGAGTTCTCAGCCTAAGCGAGTCTTATAAGCTAAAGTCAGTCTTAAATGGGGAAGACTGTGACCTGAACAGAGCAAGCTATGTCTCAGTATTCACGAAGATCCGTTTCCTAGAACACTCTGACCCTGAAGTGGCCTAGTCTGACTTGTTGAAGATAGTCTTCCACGCCTCGCCTTTCTTAATGCCTTATGAAGAGGCATGCAGCAGGCCTTATCATTAGTCCTGTTCTGGACTTGCTCTCACCTTCCTCCTTACTCTATAACAGTTATCAAATCTCAGACCAGCATAGTCAGAGAAGTATCAGGTCTTCCAAGAAGATGGTATTCTATGTGCAAGAAACCTCATGAGTTTGAGAAACTGGAAATGTGTATCTAAGGAAAGACCTCAAGAGAGCATTTTAGAATGGTATGTAAGCTCTTTAGGGCAAAGCCTGTGGTTATGTGGGTGCTTTGCCACTGCCTACACTAACACCCGCACAAAAGCCTGGGAGGTGAATTGAAATGGTTGCTGGGTAAAGCTTCAGAGGATTGGAAAAGGCAATGGTGCCTGAAAACCCAAGTAAAGATGTAAGAACTGCAGCAGCAAATGGTAGAGAAAGGTATGGGAAAGCTCAGAACAATGGGTATGCTGGATGAGGTCTATTGTTTGAGACAAGGAAAGTCTTTAGAGGTTAATTCATTTAGGTAGATTCAGATGTTTGAACCACTTGAAGCCGAAAGTATGACCTTCTGGCTGACCTGCAATGAAAAGCATAGCCCAGCCCTCAGCCAGGAGCCTTCTGTTTGAGCAGTGACTGTGGTCTTAAGATTTCTTACTAAGTTCTTATTACCTACCCAGTACCAGGAGGATAGGCCAATATACCACTGGTGGACATTGCCATGCCCACATACTGCAAAACACACATGCTTATGAATACTAAAGAACAATAAATCAGGCCAGGCATTTGTGGCTCATGCTTGCAATCCTCTCTAATCAGAAAGCTGAGTTTTAGGGGTGGCAGTTCAAAGTCAGCCCAGAACAGGAATGCCTGTGAAACTCTCTAACCAGGAAAAAGAAGTAGAGCAGTAGCCTACACAGGTGGTAGAGCACTTGCCTTGAGCATAAAAGGTAAGAGATAGCACTCAGTTCCAGAGTTCAAGCCCCAGTACTGGCAAAAAAAAAGAAAGTGGGAGAAAATGATGATGAAACCAAACATTTTAGCTATACAATCAAATCCTATTTTAAAATGTAGAATTTTTTAATGTGTCTAATTAGTTTAAGTGTTGCAAAGACATTTGTGGGACTCATTCCTACTCTTACTGTTTCATTCATTAGTTGACTTTTATTGCTTTTTAGTCTTTCATCATTGACTTTTTATGTAGCCACCCAATACTTCCTTAAGTGGCACATAAGAATTAAAAACTGTAAACTTTATAAGTGGAAATTAAAGTACCTAAATACTTGAAGTATTTTTACTTACCTAGCATTGATTCAATTCCAATAAGTATGCATTACCTGGAATCATGCTTTTAAGTTTTATTTAGAAGTCAAGGACACACATCATGAAAACCAGAAAAATTTGAACTCTTGAATAGTAAAACATAAGCTATGGTAATTTGAACAGTATAATTATGATTCTAGAGAAAATACTATTTGGCACATAAAATTATCAGTGGGCACTGCTGGCTCATACCTGTAATCCCAGCTATTGAAAAGTGATATCAGAGGATTTCAATTGAAAGCTAGTTCAGGTAAAAAAAATGTCCAGAAGATTCTTTCTACAGATTAAGCAGTATAAAGCCAGAAGTGTAGCTGTGGTTCAAGTAGCAAAGCACCAGCCTTGAGCAACCGTGCCCAGGCTCTGAGTTCAATCTCTAGTATTAACACTCCCCCATCAAGGCAAAAAAAAGAATTGGGACCATAATTATAGATGTCATTTTTTTGTAAGTTCCACCAAGGATTGTGAAAATCAAAAGTTATTTCCCTCATGGGTTGTTGTATTTGTAACTAAGAAATGTTAAGAGCTCTGGAGGTAAACAAGTATTACATAAACACATAATGTAATAACATAATTAGCATGAGCACTTACCTGAACGGATTCTTGAAAGCACTCCTGCCTACTTTCCAAAGCCTGAAGCTTACCCATTCTCTGAGGAACTTGTCGGGTATATGCCATCTGATTCCAGGCTATTGTTGTATTCAAAAAGTCAGGGCAGCCTTTCTTTCTGGGGACTTCACTGTGTTTTCATTTGTGGACGATTTGTGGTATTTTTTCATAGAAAATCCCCCATTCTCATTCTTTTTTGTCTATGGATTTCAGATGGCTCCAAATAACTGGCTAGATTCTGAACATTTCTGATTTTTCTGCTTTTCAAAATGTCTTTTCTAAGTTTCAAAATAGCAAATCTTCTGTAGAAATATTCATTCCAGTTATGATTATTGATTGATAATAGTCTGTTCTTGTTCTCTGATTACTTCCTGCTATAGATGCAAGGGCCTTCACAAATACTCTACATACTTCTCTACACATTTTCCAGCCTCAGTCAGATCAGGGCCCCAGTGACTAGTTCTAATCAGAACTGTAATGAGCAGTGATAAATGTCATTCGCACTCAGTAGAATAGAAAAGTGTGCCTCTCTCCCTTTTGCTCTGGAGTCTTTGTTAGCCACATAAAATAGAGGTAGATTGTAACTCACAGTTGTAAGAAAAAAAAAAGAGGACCAACTTTTGATTGCCTTATCTCTGTATAAAAGAGAAACTTTATTCTTCTAAATCATTGAAAACAACGTATGTTATTTCAATGGAACCTGTTATATTGCAACCAATACCATTCCTTTTCTATCTGACATTCAGGAAATGTAATTTGTTCCCTTTCTAAACATTATAATAATTGTCTTTCCATTCTTTATTTTTTTGTTTCTCCAATGTTACTGTTTCTCTTTTTCATGGTTGAGGTTTTCTTTATGATTTTTGACTTTCTAGTTTTAAACTAACTTCTGAAATATTAAATCGAGCTTGGCTGGATCTTGTTAAGATGGTTAGATTTCACCACAGTGTGTAGAGCCTAGCTCTTCATCAAGTGAACCACGTCTATCAGTGCAAGTTTCCACTGGTTCCATTCTCAGTGGCTGGTAGCTTACATCCGGGATGATCATCACTCAATTTCACTGGATTATCAACTTCTCTTTTCTTTTTTTTTTTTTTTCCCCCCACCGGTTCTGGGGGTTTGAACTCAAGGCCTGGACACTATCCTTAGGCTTTTTTTTTCCCCTACAAAAGGCTAGTAGTGCTCTACCACTGAAGCCCCAGCCCTACTTCTAACATTTTTTGGTTGTTGGGGATAAGTGTCTCACAGACTTTTCTTGCCTGGGCTGGTTTTGAATTGCGGTGATCAAATCTCAACCCCCATGAGTAGCTAGGGATTACAGGTATGAGCCACCTACTTCTGGCTCAACCTGTCTTCTGCAGTGATTGGCTATCTTGCCTTGTGGGTCTGATAAGATCTAACTTCTCCCCACATAGATTTTGAACAAGCCCCTTCTGTTACACGTATGGCTGATTTTTCTCAGTGGTGATACCTGAAAGTCTCTGGATGTTATTCAGACTTTACACGATACTGTCAGGCTAATTAGCTCTTTCTCTGCAACTATGTGGGCTGGCACTTGGCTGAACTCTGTTAATTGGTCATTTCTCCATCTGGTACTTGGATTGGTATACATGAAAATTTCAACACTGCCAAATTTAATTATAGCCTTTATTTCTATATTGTTTCTCATAAACATATATTTTCTTCATTGAAAATATGCCTTTAGGAACTGAGAAGAGATTTTTGGTGGAACTTGAATTTGAACTCAGGGCTTTTTATTTGCTAGGCAAATGATCTAACCACTTGAACCATGCTTCCTAAGCCCTTTGGCTTCTATTTATTTTTTGTTTTGTTTTTGCCAGTCCTAGGGCTTAAACTCAGGGCCTGGGCACTGTCCTTGGACACTTTTTGCTAAGGCTAGTGCTCTGCCACTTGAGCCACAACACCACTTTTTTCTTGGTACTGAGGAATTGAACTCAGGGCCTCACTAGGCAAGCATTATACCAGTAGGTGACATTCCTGACCCTCTATTTTTTTTGAATAGGAGCTTACCTGGAACTTAAACTTTGATCCTGTTTCCTCCTACAAAGCTGGTATTACAAATGTGACCACTGCACACAGCTTATTTGTTGAGATGGGCTGTAGCTCACTTTTTAAAATCTGGGTTGTTATCAAGCTGTGATCTTCCTGGGTACTTGGGATTAGTAGTATTACCTCTAGCTTTACGTACAGCTAGAAGAGAATTTTTGTTGTTGTGGTTGGTCATGGGGCTTGAATTTAGGGCCTGGGTACTGTCCCTGAACTCACTGGCTCAAGGCTAGCATTGTATCACTTCCAGCTACAGTGCCACTTCCAGTTTTCTTGTGGTTAAATGGAAAAAAAGAGTCACACAAACTTTTCTGCCTGGGTTGGCTTTGAACTGCGACTCTTAGATCTCAGCCTCCTGAGCAGTTATGATGACAGGTGTGAGCCACTTGCTGCCCACTGAGAAGATATTCCTGAAAAGTAAATGCCAAATCATTTAATTACAGAATGGAATAACCTAAATAAAATCATGCCAGGGAAGCTCTAACATACTATACAAGCATATCAACAAGGTGGGCATTGGTACAGGATTTATCTGATCTTTTGACTGGTAGCCTCCAACCAAGATCTTCAATGTTCTAACAATTCTGTTGGTATTTGTACAGTTTTTTTATATATATTTTTATTGTATTTAATAAAAGGGTTACATGATATTTGCCAGATAGAAGGTGCATTAATTTACATACATTGATACCCTTTCACATGTCTTGGTCCCCATTATCCTCCCCCCCACCCTCCCCACAGCCCCCCCTTGGTTTTCCCCCCTTCCCTGTCCAATTTCAAGTAACCAAATACAAATGTATCCAATATATCAGATAACAAAGTAAGATATTGTGACAATATGAGATAACAAAGGAACAGCAAAAGAGATGAGAGATAACATAGCACCTTAAGGACAGCAATCATTCATTATATGGCTTTTGTTTCAATATCCTGGAGGTCCTTTCAATTAGTTTCATATTATATGGCCTTATGTATCAAGATTTTGCTCTATTACAGATCTCTGCTAGTAGAGCCCAAGGTTTCTACTGATTATGACAAATGAGGGAAACCTTTGAGTCTGGCTTACTTCGCTTAATATGATTTTTTCTAAGTCTTTCATTTGTACAGTTCTTAAAACAGTAAAAAGATTTCTAGCACACTTTGCCAGTCATGGGGCTTGAACTCAAGGCCTGGCCACTGTCCTTAAATTTTCTCAAGGCTAGAGCTCTACCACTTAAGCCACAGCACCATTTCTTTTTGTTTGTTTGTTTTTTTGTTTTTTTTTTTTTCCCAGTCCTGGGCTTAAGCTCAGGGCCTGAGCACTGTTCTTGGATTTTTCT
Source organism: Megascapheus bottae (assembly GCF_031878675.1). NCBI lineage: Eukaryota > Metazoa > Chordata > Mammalia > Rodentia > Geomyidae > Megascapheus > Megascapheus bottae. The sequence continues at coordinate 20,087,316 of NC_143518.1, forward strand.
CAAGGCTAGAGCTCTACCACTTGAGCCTCAGCACCACTTATGGCCTTTTCTAAGTATGTGGTACCAAGGAATCGAACCTGGGTCTTCATGCATGCTAGGCAAGCACTCTACCACTAGGCCAAACTCCCGGCCACAGCACCATTTCTAGCTTTTTCTATTTATGTGGTAACCAGGAATCGAACTCAGGGCTTTGCACATGCTAGAGAAGCATTCTACCACTAGGCTATGCTCCCAGCTTTTCTAATGCATTTTTACAAATACTTATTGAAGGTGGGGAAGAGAGGAGGAAATCACAAATTTGAAATTCTTGCCAGCATTGTTTTCTGTGAGTTGGCACAAATAGCATAAACTGGAGTTAATATTTTAGCTCCTTGTTCCTTTATTTATGGGTTATTTCTCTGAGCAAAACTGTATATGTGAAAAATTAACCTTTAGAGAAAGGAATGTACATAAAGATATCATTTTGAATTGATTTTATTATAGGATGTAAATTTGGGCATTTTCCTGACTGCAATTCATGCTGTTAATGAATCTTAATTCCCTTAAAGTGGATGAAACCTGTTCCTGTCCTCTCTCACACATATGCACACCTACACACACTCACACACCCACCCACACACACTCATGCACCCACACACGTGCCAGGTTTTTTCTTCTCTCTCTCGTTTTTTTTGTTTTTTGTTTTTTTTTTTTTTTTTTGTCCTGTGACCTAGACTCTGGGCCTGGACCCTGTCGTTGAACTCTTCAGCTCAAGGCTACCGCCCTAACCCTTCAGCCACTTCTGCTTTTCTAGTAGTTCATTTGAGACAAGAGTCTCACAGTCTGTAGTGCCTGGGCTGGCTTTGAACTGGGATCCTCAGATCTCAGCCTCCTGAGTAGCTAGGATTACAGGCGGGAGCTATCTCACCCTGCCCTAGCCACCTATTCTTAATAACACAAGAGAATGTTCAGACTTCAAGAAAAGCATGTAGTTATTCTTCAGAACCAGAGGAAAATGCGAATATGGATACAGATGGCTGGAGGTGGTAAATGAGGTAGTGGGAGTTTGTGAAGTTCTCTTCTGATTGCTCCAGTTTTGCTGGGCGACTAAGAAGCAAGGTCGCCTGCATGAGTGAAAATGGGGGCAGAGGTGTTGGCTGTGTGAGGAGGAAGAGGAAGGTGTGAAATAATCATCTAGCAGAGTGGGAGGGTCGACATGAGGAAATAGTGTGGTTGCTAGGAGCATTAGTGGATCCCTTGAGGATTAGGGATGTGATTTTAAAGCTAGAGAGACAGCAGCATGTCGTGAGCACTCTGTGAATTCAGAAGCCAGAGCAGCCAACAACAATGATTCACCTTGGAGGTTAGCTAGACAAATATAATGGAACAAAAGAGACAGTGGAAGTTACTCATGGACTATGGAACATGGGCTGGCAAAGGGAAGGAAGATGTTGTGCTAGGACTTTGCTTTATAGATCTTGATAGAGTCAGGCAAGTTTTTGGTTCTGTGACTCTAGAAGAAAAATTCTGGAGTTATATAATAGGGTGGCATAGAATCATTGCAGTAATTTGTTAAGATTAAGCTCTGGATGGGACTGGGAATTTGGCCTAGTGGTAGAGTACTTGCTAGCATGCATGAAGACCCAGGTTCAAGTCCTTGGTACCACATACATAGAAAAAGCTGGAAATGGTGCTGTGGCTCAAGTGGTAGCGCTCTAGCCTTGAGAAAGCCCAAGGGCAGTGTTCAGCCTCTGAGCCCAAGCTCAGAGGAAAAAAAAGCTCTGGGATGGTTACCATAGAAATGAGAGCCTAAGGGAGGATTGAGGTCAAGATCATCACTGTGGAGATACTTAACAAAATTCCTGAGTAGCCATGAAACATGAAATTCCCCTCTGATAGTCTATGCATATCACCAAAATTCAAGAGAGAAGTCATGGTTAGCAGTGAGGCCAAATTCAGGAATTTAGATGAGAGCAAGCAGACTGGGTGGTCCAGTCTGATGACATCTGATTCCAAGCAGGAGAAAGAAGAGGGCTGCTCAGCATAGAGGGCGGTATCTGCCTCCAGGTTATTTGTTAACCTAATTTGGATGCCAGTGGGCTTAAACCTACAATCCTATCTACTCAGCAAGTGAAGATCCAGAGGATCAAGATTCAAAGCCAACTGAGGCAGGAAATTCTGAGTGACTCCATCTTCAATTAATAAGCAGAAAAGCTGTGAGCAAGAAAGATGAGCAAGTATGAGGTCTTCTGTTAAAGCTCCTCTACTGCAAAAATAAGCAAACAACCAAAGCTAATAACCAAAACCTAATAACTGTGTAAAGAGCTTGCCTCATTTTATAAGCGAGGACGCTGACTTTGGCTTGGAGAAGTTGAACAGTTTTCTCAGAGCCAGACAGCTAACCAGTTTAAAGTCAAGATTCAACACCAAGTCTTTTTGACTCTTGAGTATGTTCTTTCTTCTGACAGATCACATGACCTCCTCTTTGAGGTGAAGAAGGTTAAAATAAAATAGACATATGTTGGTAGAAAGGAAGCAAACTTGAAGACATTTTCATTTGAGTTTTTTCTACTTTATCCAACTATCCATTTACTGGCATCCCTTCACCATCTGTAAACTACAATAAAATGGCCCAGCTAGTCTTTCAAACCTGTGAAAGCCAGTAAATTTCCCCTAATTTCTCCAGGTTTCCAAACTTTATACTTCCTTGGGTCTCTGTCAAGTCTGCCACTGGATTAATTCAGTTGAGAGACCCTGCCCTATCTTGTGGGCATATTTATATCCGTGTATCTCATTGCATTGAGTACAACTGGCTCCTTTCTTAAATTCTGCAAAGAACACAAAATGTTTGCATTTGTATGGCAGAGGCTTCCAATGGCAGATGAAACATTTGTTTTTCCTATTAACACAAGCAGCATCCCACTGAACTGGAACTTTTGTCAGGGGGAGCAGGGAGCTGTGAAAAAGTGGAGAGAGGAGAGTAAGTGAATACATAATATTCCGTGTGTGTGTGTGTGTGTGTGTGTGAGAGAGAGAGAGAGAGAGAGAGAATGGAACCTAAAAACTGGCGGGGGAGCAGTGGGGTTGGGAGAATGATGAAAGGAATGGCCTGGTCAAGATGCAATGTACTCTCACATGGACATGTTGGATTGAAACCACTTTGTCCAAATACTTAAAAGAGTAATTTAAATAACACCAGTAATTTAAACAACAGCAGCAACAACAACAAAACCCTTAAAAGTTGACTGTCAGGGGCTCAAAGAGGCTAAGATAATAGGATTGAGGTTTAGTGCCAATACAGGGGAAAATGTTTGTGAAATTTCCTTCTCCAGTAACCAGCAAAAAGCTGGAAATGCAGCTGTAACTCTAATGGTAGAGTACTAACCTTGAGAGGGGCCTGGAACAGCACCTAGGCCCTGAGTTCAAGACGCAGGACTAACATGCATGCAAGCACACATACACTCACTCTCAGATATACCAGCCACCTAAGTGGGGACTTTCACTGAGTTCTTCATTCAAACATGTCCGGCTTTTTTCTCTTCTTCATTATCATGGGGGCAGCTAAATTATTTTCACTGATAACAGACCATTATCATTAGACTTTAGTCTCCTGTGTTGGACTAAACCTTCCCTCTTAAATCCAAACTCATTAAGGTTTCACATTGATTAAAAGGGCTTTTCAAGTAACAAGATCCATCTGCCTGGACTCCAGGTGTAGACTGGATGAAGAACATGTGCTGAAATGAGATCTAGGGGGAAGGGGGACGGGCGTGGGGGGAAAGGTTGGGAAAGGGATAGGGGTGGCCATGGAATGTCAGGTAGTTTCTGCAGGGAAGGAAAACAGAACCAAGGCCGGGGGTAGCGGGGCGGCGGGGGGCGGAAGAGGGGGGGAAGAAGTGCTAGCCCTGCAAGCAGGAAAAGTGAGGACTGTGTGGAAACAGAAGTCTATAGAAATCTTTCTTTTCTTTCTTTCCTTCTTTCTCTTTCACTCCCTTCCTCCCTTCCTCCCTTCCTCCCTTCCTCCCTTCCTCCCTTCCTCCCTTCCTCCCTTCCTCCCTCCTTCCCTCCTTCCCTCCTTCCCTCCTTCCCTCCTTCCCTCCCTCCCTCCCTCCCTCCCTCCCTCCCTCCATCCCCCCTCTCTCTTTTTTTGTTCTTTTGTAGTTTGTACTTGACCTACAGTTACTTGCAAAGCCTTCTATATAAGTCACAAACTCCCAGCCCTTTTAGCTTTAGGTATATGTGCTTGCATATGTATGTATGTTATGTAATGTATGTATGTATGTATATATGTATATGTATGCATGTATGTGTTATTGCCTGGGGCTGGCCTGAGACTGGGATCCTCCTCCCGCCTCTGTCTCCTGCATAGTTGCAATTACAGGCAGGCAATCACAATGTTCAGACCCAGAGTGAATGATTATAGGCTAAGGCCAGGGGTGACATTAATCAAGATATATTGTATCCATATACTGATTTGTTAAATGGAAACTTTCTTGTGCATTTACTTAGGGATAATATTTTTTAAAAGCGTACGGTGTTGTGATATGTATAAGGCTATATGACAAGGCTATGGGTTCCATCGTGGCAGTGAGAGTGGCCAAGGGAAAAAGGAGAAATAAAACCTCTGACATCTCAAGATTGTGAGAAGAATAGGAGAGGAGATGGCAAGTGGTGGAGGAGAAATGACCAGAAAGGAGATTCTACGAAGTGTTAAGACCCAGCAGCTGCCTGATTTTCCTTCAAGTCTAGGGCCGGCTGACCAGTGTGGTGCTCTCTGGGAGCCCAGGCTCTTCCTCTCCCTTCCTTTTTCTCTTGAGATCCGAGCTGCTGATGCTGTGGTGGGTAAAGCCGCCCTCTCCAGCCTCACAGACAGGTGAGAAAGGCTAATTGGGAGGTCACATCCCCTGCCCACACACCCCTGCAACACATGCTTTCAAATGGTCTGCTCCTTTAGGAAAACACGCTGCTTCCTTGTACTCCTGCTTCTCTCCCAGACAATACACTTTTGAGGGAGCAATATTCTATCTTGCCTGCTGCTACGCATATCGGGGTTGGGGAAGGAAAGGGCATTGGATTTCCCTTGACTTGAAATCGCATCCATCTCCTGAAATTCTCTCTAATTTGCGTTTGCTCAGTTTCATCTTGTGGTGGGTCTGTCTTACTCATCAGCTGCCTCCCCCCACCCATCCCAGTCTCCCCATCCCTTTGCTTCATTGCTTTGCATCTCCATTTACTGCTCATTCAATCACCTCTGCTTCCATAGGAAGCAGAGCAAAAGCCTGTCTTTCAGAGTGCTCATTAAAGGTGTTGGTTTAGGAGGTGTTCTGCACACCATAGGTGAGCTGTTGTCTTTTTCTGCCAGATTTTTCTCTCTGGAGCATCTGCCCCCAGGTGATGTCTCTTAACAGAGCTTGATAGGTAGTATTGTACCTATGGCATAAGTAGGGGCCACTTGAAAGTTGCAACAAATGTCCTTAGTCACAGGGCCATATGGAGACTCAGTGGGTGGTACCATTAGCTGTAAAGCTGGAGGCAGATTTGCAAGTGCCTTGCCCACAAGAGAGAGAACCAAATCAGAGACATGATTTGACAAAAAAAAAAAAAAAAAAAAAATCCTGGAACCGACTCTAAGCCTCTCTTACATCAAACAAGAGTCTTCTCATTCTCCATGCAATTTTATTGCCCTTGGATGATTTTGGACGTGCCAGTCATGGGCAGAGCTCCTGCAGAATCCTTGACAACCACAGCCCCTATCCTCTGATCCTCTCCAGCATCCTTATGGAGCTCTCTCAGAACAGTATGGAGGGGATCTGTTGGGTAAACAGTGACAGCTTCTTTTCAACCTGTCATTACTGATCCACATTATTTCTGATGAACTTGCCCATACATAACTGAGGATAAGCTCTGTAGTAAGTGATTAACTAGAAGCCACCATCAGTTTCCAAAGCATACTTGCAAATGATTTTAGTGAAGAAGACAACCCATTTTTTTCCGGTCACCGAGATCAACATGACTGACTGGCATGGAGACAAGGCCTTTGTTGGGCATCTGGAGCTGGAAGGAGTCTCACAAGGTCATCTACAAAATCATCCAGCTCAAGACTTCCAAAAGTCAAATGCCTAACAACATACATGCCCAAGAAGCTAGAAGTTCAAAAGTGATTAGGACAAGAAGAAAGCCTTGTTTCCTGGCCTATTTCATAGGAAAATAATGTAGTTATCTAACAAAGCTTTGTTGTGATTGTTGTTTCCAATTACAGAACATAACCATCTTTAAAGTGCCGCTGAGCTTCCACTGATCAAAAAGGATCCAAATATGCTCTGTGCTTTCTTATGCATAAGGACACTGTGGCTGAAAGAGGGTATAACATGCCTACAAGCATTCACCTTGCCGATTCTCATTGAGATTAGAACCCATCCAGCTCCTTTACGAGGCTTTTCCTGATGGTACTGCCACACAGCCCCACACCCACGCAGCGGGGAAAGAACCGATGGACTGAGCCAATTGCATGACTCTGATGTCACGTGAGTTATCAGCTTGACATTCACAGATAGATGTTCTATGCCTGGCAAGTAAAATTCCCCCTAGAGGACACACTTTACAAACCATGCAGTTCTCAAATTTCTGATCTGTGGGAGGAGTCATCATGCACTGCTTTATGTTTTATTCATGTGAGTCCCAAGACATCACTCCATCTTTAAAAATGGGGAGGGGGAGACAATCCCTAGAGCAAGAACCCTTACAGACAGATACAAAACCCTACACTGAAACTGGAAAAGATGAAATGCCAAGAAAAAGCAGTTAAACGTGTGTGGACTATGCGCTGAAGAGGTGTTCGTGTGACGGAGAGGGGAGGGTGTTTTCTGAGTCACTTCCCTAAATTTAGCAATGCAGTATTTTTTTAAAAAATAAGTCTTTAAGAGCAGCTTCCCAGAAATCCTGTTATTTCTCTGTATATACCTTACGTAAGTCTTTGCCACAGGCCTTCAGAATTGACAAATGAGTAGCACACAGCCCTGTCTTGAAAAACCATCCAGAGGAATCGGAGAATCTGAAAGAATAAGCAACTTATTTTCCTTTTCTGGTCATGCATCCACAAATGCTGCTGTCTATAGAAGACACATCTATTCCTTGCTTGCCACTTAGATGTTGCGGGGTTATAATATTGATTCATTTTTCCCCACAGAACAGAGCTGTCACTCTTGTTAATCATTTTCCAAAGCCTCATCATTGTTCTTATTGAACTCCTAAAGGAGGTCTCTCTGCCGCCCACCCTCAATCCTTTCCCATTTTCTGATTTCACCACATGAATGGTTTCAGAAACAGCAGGCCTGTAGAGAATTTTTTTAAATACGTTATTTCTACAAGTTCTCCTTGTAACTTCTAGCTAGGATTTTGTTTACATGGCTTCTCTAAACTTGCTTTTTGCCAGCAGTAAATGTGGCAGGAGTCCTGACAGTGGCTGGCACATTTTTGTACATTGCCCTGGGTTGTCTTTGAACAAAGGCCCTGGTTAAGTGGGGACACATGTCCGATGCCTCCAGCTCCACATGGTGCTCTCTACAAATGCCCAAGTAGTAAGAAAGCTGAGCTTGTCCTCATACTGAACCTCTGACGTTTACTCCCTTCTACCTCAGCCTCCTTTCCCGTGAAAAATGTAGCAAAATCTCCTTTCCAGTCTGCATTCTACTTTATCCTCTTGTTTTCCACTTTGCTGCTGGAGAGTTGTGGGTCTGTGTTAGTTCAAGGCTGGCAGAAAGAACCAATTTCACAATCTTTTTTTTTTTTTTATTTGTCTGTTGTGGGACTTGAACTCTGGGCCTGGGCATTGTCCCAGAGCTCTTCAGCTCAAAGCTGTCACCCTACACCTTGAGCCACAGTGCCATGGTTTTCTGGTGGTTAATTGTAGACAAGAGTCTCATGGTCTTTAGTGCCCAGAATGGCTTTGAACCCCAATCCTCAGATCTCAGCTTCCTGAGTAGCCAGGATTATAGGCATGAGCCACCACACCTGGCTCACAATATTCTTAATAACTGATCATGGATATCTAACATTTTCCTAGGAGATATTGTAGTAATTCACAAAAGGTTCAGAAAGCCTACTATGTGCTAGGCCTTCTAGGTAATCTAGGGTCCCTGCTTACATTCTAATGGCAGAGACTCAAAACTGCCTATGCAAACAAGGCTTTTCATGCTAACAGAATGTTCTGTGCTGTAAAGAAAGCAAGTCTGGTAAGTTAGGGAAAAAATTATTGAGGTAACATTGGAACCATCACCTATGTGAAGAGAATAAGCAGGATTGGGGAAAGGATATTACAAGACCAGGGAAGTGTAGAGGTCTTAAGATGGGATCTACTCAGGGGCAGAAGGCAGAAGGGAGATACATGTGGTTATAGTGTATAAGGAAAGGGCAGAGAGGAAGAGGGTAGCCTGGAAGCAAAGGACAAGCCAGGTAGTGCTTTGAACCCATGCTAAGAAGTTTGGAGTGCATGTAAATGTGATGGAAGTTAGAAGGGATATTACGTCTGATATATGCATCAGAAGAACAAGTTCTCACTTGATAGAATGACTCTAAATCTAGTGAATGACCTACAACCCAACAGAAGAACTAAGAGTAGATAAATTAAGAAGGGTGCTGTCCTGAAGTATAGGTTAGTTAAAGCAACTTCATCTTGTTACTATTTATTTAATGCTGATTCTGGGACTTGAACTCGGGGCCTTTTGCCTCCTTTAGCTTTGTTTGCTCAAGATAGCACTCTACCCCATTGAGCCAAATCTCTACTTTGAGTTTTTGGTGGCTATTACAGAATCTCATTGACTTTTTCTTCTCAGCCTGGTTTCAGACCTAAAGCCTCCCTGATCTCAGTTTCCTGAGTAGCTAGAATGGGCGCTTGCCTCTCACCTTGATATCTTTTGATCTTTCACATTACAAATGACATCTGACTCCTGTACTCCCAATCCCTTTGCAAATGGCAATATATGCAGAAATAGTAGCTGTACAAGAGTCCAACTCTGAAATCTGAGGCTTCCTAAATTTTCCAAAGAGCTGAGGTATGCTCCTTTGGGGATCAAATTTTTAGGCTAGCTGGCATGTTCTTTTTAATTTAATTTGATTTATTTATTTTTTCATATATTTTTTATTGTAATTAATAGAAGGGTTACATGCTATTTGCCAGATAGATGGTGCATTAATTCCCATACACTGATACCCTTTCACATGTCTTGGTCCCCATTTCCCTCCCCCCCCCACCCCTCATCTTGTTTTCCCCCCTTCCCTATCCTATTTCAAATAACCAAATACAAATATATCCGATATATCAGGTAACAAAGTGAGATACTGTAACAATATGAGATAACCAAGGAACAGCAAAGGAGATGAGAGATAACATAGTACATTAAGGACAACAGTCATTCATTATATGGCTTATGTTTGTATATCCTAGAGATCCTTTCATTTAACGTCCTACTATATGGCCTTATGTATCAAGGTTTTGCTCTATTGCAAATCTCTGCTAGGAGAGCCCAAGGTTTCTACTGATTATGACAAATGAGGGAAACCATTGAGCCTAAGTTCCTTTGAGTCTGGCTTACTTCACTTATATGATTTTTTTCTAAGTCTTTCCATTTCCTAACAAATGGAGCAATGTCATTTTTTCTGACAGCAGTTTAGAATTCCATTGTGTACAAATACCACATCTTGTTGATCCATTCATCAACTGAGGGACATCCAGGTTGGTTCCATATCTTTGCTATGGTAAATAGTGCTGCAATGAACATTGTTGTGCTGGTGGATTTAGTATGTCTTTGTTTCTGGATAATTGGGTAAATGCCAAGTAGTGGAATTGCTGGGTCATAGGGGAGTTCTATGTTTAGTCTTTTGAGGAACTGCCATACTGCTTTCCATAGTGGTTGAACGAGTTTGCACTCCCACCAACAGTGTAGTAGTGATCCCTCCTGGCCACATCCCCTCCAGCATCTGTTGTTATTAGTTTTCTTGATCCTGGCCATTCTAACTGGAGTGAGGTGGAATCTTAGAGTTGTTTTGATTTGCATTTCTTTTATGACCAGAGATGTTGAGCATTTCTTCATGTGTCTACTGGCCATTTTTGTTTCTTTTTCAGAAAATTCTCTCTTTAAGTCTTTGGCCCATCTTTTAATGGGATGATTGTTACTTTGGAGATTAGTTTTGGAGTGATTCAATTTTTTGAGCTATTGATATATTTTAGATATTAGGCCTTTGTCCGTTGTATGGTTGGTGAAGATCTTCTCCCACTCTGTAGGCTTCCTAATTAGTTACTAGCTATGTCCTTTGCCATACAAAAGCTCTGCAGTTTAATGCAGTCCCACTTATCCAGCCTTTCTCTGATTTGTTGTGATTCTTGGTCCTTATTAAGAAAGTTTTGACCTGTGCCAAGGATGTCTAGTGTATCTCCTATTCCTTCTTGTAAAGTTTTCAGAGTGTCGGCTTTTACCTGCAGGTCTTTGATCCATTTGGAGTTAATTCTAGTACAGGGTGACAAAGATGGATCCAACTTTAGTTTTCTGCAGGTGCTTAACCAGTTCTGCCAGCACCACTTGTTGAAGAGGCTATCTTTCTTCCATTCTATTTTTTTGGCTCCCTTGTCAAAGATTAGGTGGCCATAGGTCTGTGGTTTAATATCTCGGTCTTCAGTTCTATTCCATTGGTCTTCAGGCCTGTTCTTGTGCCAGTACCAAGCTGTTTTGATAATTATAGCCCTGTAATAGAGTCTAAAGTTTGGAATTGAAATTCTTCCTGCGCTGTTCTTTCTGCTAAGAAGTGTTTTTGCTATACGTGGTCTTTTATTATTCCATATGAAATTTTGGATTGCCTCTTCTATTTCTTTAAAGAATGACATTGGGATATTGATGGGTATTGCATTGAATTTGTAGATAGCCCTTGGCAAGATTGTCATTTTCACGATATTGATTCTTCCAATCCAGGAGCATGGGAGGTTTTTCCATTTCCTCAGTTCTGCTTTAATTTCCTTTTTCAGGGTTTTAAAGTTTTCATCAAAAAGGTCCTTCACATTCTTAGTTAAGGTAATTGGAATGAGGCAACAATCAGGAAAGCAACTCCTTTTGCAATAGCCTCAAAGAAAATAAAGTACCTAGGAATTACCTTAACTAAGAATGTAGCTGGCATTTTCTATCTTGTTCTAGTGGTTAATATTTCATATTTTCTCATGAAGTACCTACACCACCTAGTCCAAAAGACATTCCAAATATAGTATTTATAATATCAGCTGGGTGAAAATGATAGTATGGCCTAGTTAATTCCCACTTCCAAGGATCTAACACCCTAAATAAACACTGTATCCCAAATTTTCTGCTGTCCACTAGATGTCCTAGACATGCTGGTTCTCAAGATATTTTTTTCTTTCCCTCTTTTCTGCCATTCAGGTGTTCCTCCTTGGAGCAGCCTGAGAGTGCCTCAAAATCTTTTGATTTCTTTTTTATCTGGTTGGTAAAAGTTTGACTTCAAGACAAGACCACCGTAATAAAAGATGGAAGGATACACAGATGGAGATTTTTCTCATTCTTTTTCTATTTTTCATGACTCGGAATAATTTGTTATGAAGAGCTAGCACCATATTCTGATGTAATAGATAAAATGTAAAGATACAGAATATCTGTATCAGAGGAACAAAGCCACTCTGCTCCAATAAAAGTCAAATGTATAAAGATGCCAAGACTTGCTGTGAACCCATAGGACTTGTCTGTGGAGTCAATAGTGTGCATGTGTTTGTATATATTCACCGGTTGTTCTGGACCTTTGCAGCCTGGACCAGTAGGAAGAAGTACATGGAATGTTTTATCACATGTGTCCCACCTCCAAACAATGTACCCCTTCGGATGGTTTTTTTTTTTCTTCCTCTGATAGTGGGGCTTGAGCCACGGTGCCATTTCCAGTTTTTCTGGTGGTTATTTGGAGATAAGAGTTTCATGGACTTTCTTCCTGGGGTGCTTTGAATCATGACCCTTTTATCTCAGCATCCTGAGTATGTAGGATTACAGGGGTGAACCATCTGCTCCTGGCTCCTCCCAATGTTTTTATGATTTCCCTCACCCCTGCTCACTTTTCTTCCCACCTTTATCATGAATCCTGTCTTTGGACTTCCTAATTCCATATGTCCATCTTCTCAACTAATTCCTATTCACATTGTACACAATGTATTTACAATGGTTGACTTTTTGCCCTATAAATGATCAATTACAGTCGTCCCCAGAACTCTTCAGAATTATCAAGAGTTATGTGAGTCAGACAAAGGGGGATTTGGAAACTCTGGTTTTCTCTGGTTGATGTTGGACTCAGTGTCCACCAGAGTCTCCTATTCAGGCATAAATATTTGATTTTGACTTTTATTATGCAGACTTTAAAATATTGAGTGACTAACATTTCTTTTTTTGTGTGTTAGGAAGAGAGTTATCAGTCTTCAAGAACCTTATGGGAGGTTGGGTGTAGTGGTAAATGTCTGTAATCTCAACTCCTTGGGAGGTGGAGATCAGAACTATGATTTAAGGTCAGGCCAAGGACAAAGTTAGCAAGACCACATCTCAACCAACAAGCTGGTTGTAGTGGTTTCTAGCCACAATCCTAGCTATGTGGGAAGATTGCAGTCTGAGATTGGCCCCAAGCAAAAACAAGGAGATCCAATCTGAAAAATAAAGCAAAAAGAGGAGTGGAGATAAGACTCAGTGGTAGAACACCTCTCTAGCAAATGCAAAGCCTCCGAGTTCAAACTCCAGTGAGGACCACCTAGGTGTTCCTCTTGGAAATAAAAACACATGAAAGTATGGCTTTCTTCCCTGAAAGTGGGCCCCAGAAGTGTTGCCCCTCAATCTAGCCCACACTCAGACTCCAGTAATTAGTCAACTACATTTAATGTACACACATGGCTCTGAATCAGCCTATCGTTATCTCCAATGTCTCTGGTCTGGGGACAGACTTTGCTCTGGGACCTCATTAGTCTGAACCTGAGAAGTTGATTTTCAGGGTAATTTTAATTTCCAGTTTGTTATTTGCTTTTACTGGAGTTAAACTTTACAAGCTTCATTGCAGAACAGACTAAATGCTGGGCTTCTTACTCATCTTTGAAGATCTTTCGAATGATATAGTATCTATACAAGCATTAGTAGATGCTGCTGTGTTAGTATCTATAAGAACAAGAGAAAACTCAAAATTAGGGGCCACTCCCCTAAAGAGGTGGAGCTTGTTTCTAGCTATTGTTTGAGAAAAAGGAGGTTTATTTTCTTGATGTGAGCTGAAGTGTGTCTGCCTGCTTGCCTGCCTGCCTGCCTGTCTGTCTTGGAAGAATTGTTTTCTCCCAAATTATGACCCAGTACCAACACCCTTGCTTTTCCAGCAGGTACCAGATATGTGATTCTTATCAACTTTTCTGTACTGTAGAATTCCCAAGAGAGAGTTTTCTAGGTCCCTATTTAAATAAACGATCTTGTATCCTTGTTTCTGCCACCATGAGTCACCTAAATTTTCTCTTCCTGTCTTGACAATTTTTCTGTCTTTCTTTAACTGATAATTATCCTGCAATCCTATGTGCTTTAAGATTGTCTCCTTATAGCAAAGTACAAGGTGGGCATGGCATATATTTAGAAGATAATTGTAGCTAAAGAAGTTATTTTAGGCAGTAGGTGGTAGATGAGGGTTTCAATCTCCCCTCTCCTTTGTACCATCTTAGAGTGTCCCTCAATCCTATAAGAAAATACTGGGTACCTGCAAGTGACAAGTGCAAAGCTAGAGGCTTTGACAGATGCAAAGACAAATTGCATGTTCTTAACCTCAAAATAATTAGAAGCTTCTTGATGTAGTTGCATGTAGAAGAGCATAAAAATGGTAAAAGTAGGAATATGAGAGGTCTAATGACAGAATTGATTTTATCCATGGATGTCTCTGTGGCATTTCAAATGTAAATAACTTATTCTATTTCCCATCAGCATTAGACAATTCTAAAATCCAGCCTTTTGGTTCATTGGACTTCAATCCGACTAAGTTTAACAAGGAAAGCTCCAGAAGACGCAATTAGAAATATACTACCAAATATACTCCCTGACCCTCTAGTTAGAGAAATCAAAGCTAGAAGGCGCGAATACACAAGTGCCCTTTTCCTGCTATTCATGTCACCAGAGTTACTAGCTTTTGACTAACTGAAAAAGTAGCCCCAAAGCTGCCATTTGTTCTTCTTGCCTAGACCTCCAGCATATACAGAATAGGGGGAATCAAATAAGAGAGTTAAAGGCCTATCTGTATTGCTCAGACCAGAGATTAATATTATTAACTCTCAATAGTTTTTGCGTTATATGAATTTGTATCATATACTGTAATCGTTTGCCTGAGATTGGCTTTTAAGGCTTTGTAATTGTCCAACTGTGAACTACAGTGATTGAGGTCTGTTAACTGTTCACAGAAATGAGGGTAAATGATAACATAGACAGATAAAAGCTGGGCATAGATGACTCAGGCCTATACTTCTAGCTACTCAAAAGGCTGAGGTCTGAGGATCATGGTTCAAAGCAAGCTTGAGGGAGGAAAGTCTGAAATTCCTTCTCTGGCTAGTTCTGGGGCTTGAACTCTGGGCCTGAGCCCTGTCCCTGAGCTTCTTTTCATTCAAGGCTAGCACTCTACCATTTGAGCCACAGTGCCACTTCCCGAGTTTTTAAAAGTAGTTTATTGGAGATAAGAGTTTTAGAGCCATTCTTGCTTGGGCTGGATTCGAACCACAGTCCTCAGACCTCTGTCTCCTGAGTAGCTACAATTACAGCTGTGGGCTACCTGCACCTGGCTATATAAGATGCTTAACTCTAATTAACCACCAAAGCTCAAATTAACCACAAAAAAAGCCAGAAAAGCTGGATGCACAGACTCGCACCTATAATCCTAGCTACTCAGGAGGCTAAGATCTGAGGATCAAGATTCAAAGCCAAAAAGGCTAAACATAGAACTCCTCTAGGACCCAGCAATTCCACTACTTGGCATTTACCCAACCATCCAGAATCTAGGGCATACTAAATCCACCAGCACAACAATGCTAATTGCAGCATTATTCACCATAGCAAAGATATGGAACCAACCTAGATGTACCTCAGTTGATGAGTAGATCAACAAGATGTAGTATTTGTACACAATGGAATTCTATGCTGCTGTCAGAAAAAACGACATCGCCCCATTTGTTAGGAAATGGAAAGACTTAGAAAAAAATCATATTAAGTGAAGTAAGCCAGACTCAAAGGAACTTAGGCTCAATGGTTTCTCTCATTTGTCATAATTAGTAGAAACCTTGGGCTCTACTAGCAGAGATCTGCAATAGAGCAAAACCTTGATACATAAGGCCATATAGTATGAAGCTAATTGAAAGAACCTCCAGGATATTGAAACAAAAGCCATATAACGAATGATTGTTGTCCTTAATGTACTATGTTATCTCTCATCTCCTTTGCTGTCCCTTGATTATCTCATATTGTTACAGTATCTCACTTTGTTATCTGATATATTGAATTTATTTGTATTTGGTTATTTGAAATTTGATAGGGAAGGGGGGAAAACCAAGACGGGTGGGGGGTTTGTGGGGGAGGGAAATGGGTACCAAGACATGTGAAAGGGTATCAATGTATGTGAATTAATGCACCTCTTATCTGGCAAATATCATGTAACCCTTTTATTAATTACAATAAAAAATATTAAGAAAAAAGATTCAAAGCCAGCCCAGGCACAAAAGGACCTGAGACTCTTATCGCCAATTAACCTCTAGAAAATGGGTAGGATGGTTGCCTTGAGCTGAAGAGCACAGGGACAACACACAGGCCCGGGGATAAGGTTGTAGCTTTGAGTTGAAGAGCTCAGGGACAGCGCCCAGGCTGAGTTCAAGCCCCATGACCTCCCCCCCCCCAAAAAAAAAGGCATAAGAGGAACTGTGGCTCAAGTTGCAGAATGCTAGCCTTGAGCAAAAAAGCTGAAGAATCAGGCTCTTGAATTCAAGCTCCAGTACCAGCACCCCAAACTCCCCCCTCCAAAAAAATTAAAAAAGCAGATAACAAAGGAAAAGCAAAATGTGAACTCAGAAGTTAGTTGTTCGGTGGGCCTAGGAGCTCTAAGGAATTGCCAGCACCTGAAAACTTTGCTCCATTCTGAATTGTGATGACACAAGCTTGCTGATTTTCCAGAACAATGAATCACTCCCACTAAACAAGCAGCTGACACCCTATGAACAATTTTGCAATTCCTACCTTTCATTGTCTTGTGGCCAATAGTGTGTGTGTGTGTGTTGTGTATATATGTATACATACATGTGGAAGTGTTTACTAGACCTGAGGCTTGAACTCAGGGTCTGGGCACTATCTTAAGCTCTTTTGCATTCAAGACTAATGCTCTACCAGTTAAGAGAGAACATTTCTTTCTTTCTTTTTTTTTTTTTTTTTTTTTTGCCAGTCCTGGGCTTGAGCTCAGGGCCTGAGCACTATTCTTGGGCTTTTCTCTGCCACTTGAGCCACAGCACCACTTCCAACCTTTTTCTATGTATATGGTATCGAGGAATCGAACCTGGGTCTTCATGCATGCTAGGCAGGCACTCTACCACTAGGCCAAACTCCCGGCCCCAAGAGAGAACATTTCTTTCAGAAAGCAGACCCCATGAAAGTCTCTAATGCGATATCCAATTATTAAAATACTTTTTCTTTCCCTCCACCCAAACAATGTGTTTTCTATATTCCTACTTGTAAAGCTTTCTCCGCGCCTCCTCGAGACCTTTCTGGTTATCCTCTATTGCCTTTTGCTCTAAAGACTTGGGGAAGACAGACTTTGCATGATGCAACCAAGTTTTCTAGAATTGCACTTGTTCCTGAGTCTCTCTAGAATTCTCTTTTCTGAAAATGGGAAATAACCAACTAATAGTAGGTGGTGTGTGTGTGTGTGTGTGTGTGTGTGTGTGTGTGTGTGTGTGTGTAGGTAGGCATGCATGCACGCATGCACATATGCATGCTCGTGAACTGTGCCGGTTCTGGGACTTCAACTCAGGACCTTGTGCTCTCACTTTGCTATTTCATTCGTAGCCAGCTCATTACCACTTGGGCAACACCTCCACTTCTAGCTTTTTGCTGATTAATTAGAGATAAAGAGTTTCTTGAATTTGCCTGCCTAGGCTAGCTTCAAACCTTGAACCTTAAATCTCAGCATCCTGAGTAGTTTGGATTTTAGGCATGAACTACCAGACCCAGGCTTGTTTCGTAGCCTTTTTTTTTTTTCTTTCACGGGACTGAATGAGATGATAAAGGGAGAACTTTTAATAGAATATTCAACACATAAGGACCACTTGTGTTTCACCATGGTCATAGTTAATATTTTCATTACTTATTTACTTATTTATTTTTAAGTTTGTTCCTGTTGCCTTCCAGTTTTCCTATCTAAAATGCAATCTGTGGATTCTGTTATTTGAGGCAGTCTCCTATAGGAAGTTCAGAGATCGGCTGGTGTCCAGTGCCATCCCTGGAATTATCTGTGAGGGCATGGATATTGTAATGTGACCTCGGGCCAGAAATTCCTTTACAACATTTTCTAGCATAGCATCCACACAGCTCTGCCTCCAGGGAACACTGTCACCTGGGGCAAATGCCCTCCTGTTCTGCGCTCTGAGCCTTCTCAGGCTGCCTTTGCCAACCAGTCAGTTATTGCTGTGGTCAATCTTCCATAGAGATGACTAGAACTGGAGGTGAACAGAGTTCATTTCCTTCTACTCCTTTATATTCTTCATTGTCATAGTCTCATGAGGCCCAGTTTCCATCTGGCTTCAGAGAATACACCCCGAAAGGAGGCAGTGAGGGCTTGGAAACATTGCTGCCAAGCCAGGCTTGTGATGGCCTCTGAGGGTGACTTATGAAGCATATATAACCCCAGCCATTGAGAAATACATCTCATTAAATGAGATTTTTTTAAGAATGGGAAATAATTTATAAAGATAAAAATAACTCAGAAGGGAAAATGTGAGACAGAACATATTCTGGCAGAAGCTAAGAACAGAAAGGGAACTAGCCATCAGTGTCCTTGAGACCCAGGGATTTTGGACAAAACAGTAGAGAAGGAATTAATTTAAAATAAAATTCTGTTCTTTAGTTCTAGGCTTATCAAGTTATTACCCAGATGTTGTACCATGGCACACACACACACACACACACACACACACACACACACACACAAACACAAAATCCAGACCTGTCTTCTCTTCCTGCCCAGTACCTTTCAGCTAGAAAGAGGGCTGTGAGAACAGAAAATCATGTCTTTCCCATGTAGCGCTCTTTCTCACCATTCCAAGCAAAAACCATGCAGCGCCATTGCACTGAAGGTTTCCTCTGCCATTCAGGAGGCTCTTTGCCCAGATGTGCCCCCCCCCCACCCCTTCACTTTCTTCTGCTGGAGTTCTCCATGTCATAGGGCTGTCCCTATCCCAATGCTCTGACCCCAGTCAGCATTTTTCAGCCTCTTTATCCAGCCCATTCCTTCCCTATTTCTCCATGCATCACCATACAAAATGTATTCTTCAACTCCAATGAGACCAAGTTTTGACCTTATTTTTCCTTTTCTTTTTAAAGAAATTTATACCTCTTTTGTTCTTATCCCTCCATTCCAACATGATCTGATAGGTAATTGTGTCAAATTCTCAGTCACATGTGATGATCACGTAGAACAGCATTCCCCCAGAAGGCTTTTAATGAATGACAGCCTGCCCATTCAAACCATGACTTCGGATGCCTCTGTATAGTAAGGAATGACAAGATGATAGAAAACCTCCCCGTTACTAGGAGCTTTCAAGGAAACTCTGGTAGTACTTATGACCTCACCGCAGCTCAGATTATTGCAATAAGAGTAGCCATATTTTCACTTTTAGAAATTTGAGGTTGGAATCACAAAGAAATCTTAGAATGGAATGAAATTCTGTGCTCTGTCCTCTCTCAACCCTATGCTGGGCATATAAAGAAGGGAGGCATCTTTTACATGTTCAGTGTAAAACCTCATTATTTCTTGCTCATAACATGCCAAGTTGGTAATTACAGTAATGCATGGTTCTAAGCAATTGGTACAAAGATTGTACATATAGCTTTGTGTAACCATTGACTATGAGCATCCTGTCCAACTTGGGTATGTTTGCTGGGACAACCTAATCAACTGAAGACTTGAATCCTCCTACCACCAAACAGGGAACATAGAAAGTATTCCCTGAGCGCTGAGAGGCAGTCAAAGAACTCCAGACACCTTTGAAATGGCACCAGCAAAGCAAGGCAGGAAGCAGTGGGCCAGTGAGGGAAGATGGGCTGGAACCATCAGCTTCTCCACTGGTCAGTGCTGGGGGCGGAGGGAGGAGTACTGGAAAACAGACTTCTGGTTACTCCCTAGGATTTTAATGATAATGAAGTAAACCAGACCTAAAGGAACATAGGCTCAATGGTTTCCCTCATTTGTAATAAGTAGTACACATCTAGGACTCTCCTAGCAGAGGATTACAATAGCTCAAAACCTAAGTACATAAGGTCATAGAGGATGAGACTAAGTGAGAGGATCTCTAGGACATGGAAACAAGAGCTTTATCTTGTGTGATTGTTAGAACATTTCTCTCTCTTTTTTTTTTACCCTTTTGTTAATCTCATATTGCTATTATATCTGACTTTGTTACCTGGTATATTGTATATCCATTTATTTGCTTATTTGAAATAAGAAAGGAAAAGGGGGGAAAAACAAGATGATTGGGAGGGGGTGAAGGGAGGGAAATGGGGACAAAAACATGAGAAGTAATGCACCTACTACCTGGTGAATATAACTGTAACCCCTCTATACATTACCCCAACAATTAAAAAAAATGAAAGTGGCTGTGCTGGGCTCAGTGGCTCACACCTGTAATCCTGGCTACTCAGGAGGTGAGATCTGAGGATTGAAGTTCAAAGTCAGACCAGGCACTAAAGTCTGTGAGACTCTTATCTCCAGTTAATCATCAGAAAACCAGAAGTGGAAGTGGTGCTGTGGCTCAAGGGCTGGGTTGATAGCCTTAAGCTGAAGAGCTCGGGGACAATGCCCAGGTCAAGGGGTAGATTGGTATCCCTGAGCTGAAGAGCTCAGGGACAGCGCCCAGCCCAGAGTTCAAGTCCCATGACCGAAAAACAAAACAAAAAAGGGATGAAAATGGCTGGTATTTATTGAGTGCTTACTAGTTATGAGATTGCTTGTATGCACATGTATACACATGTAAAAGCTCATTTATGTATATATATATGTGTGCATATTCACATACCTGTATGTACAATAAAGCATACAAACCAAGTGTAAAAGCTCAATGAAATTATGCACCTGTGAACGAACCCACTACCCACAAAACATTGCAATATAGAATATGATCAGCTCTCCAAAGATCAGTCAGGCCTTTTCCCAATCAATAAGTACTGGAGAAGATGTTGTTTGGCCTCCATTGCAGTTCAGTAGTTGTGTCTATTCTGACCAGGAAGAGGAATTATATAAGGCACATTTATTTGTCCTTCATCTTCATCCATTTATAAAATATGATTGTAAGTTTCAGCCATGTTGTTGCCTGTAGCCATGGTTTGTTTTTCTTTTCCTGTGCATTATTTTGTTCTGTGAATATTTGCTATTAAGTCTGTTGCTAGTGATCATATGCTAGTGATCTACATTTTTCTGTTGTACATAGAGCTGCTACAATCTGGTACAAGTGTCGTGGTGGATTTGTTCCCATTGGTTTTTGACATAGAACTGTGATGGATGGTGCTAGATCTGACAATTATGTGAGTTTTACTACGTGGTTTTTCAGTATTCTTATACCAATTTATACCCACTTCAGCAGTGATTGAGTTTCAGTTGCTTCTTTTTCTCACCAGCACTTGGTATTGCCAGTTTCTTAAATTTAGTCTTTTTAGAAGGGTTTGTGGTTTTAGTATACATTTTCCTGGTGATCAACTTTTTATATGTTTATTGGCCAGTTTTACAGCTTCTTTTGCAGTGAGTTGTTTGCCTTTATAGTTATTGCTTGTATCTTTTTATTGATTGGGGTGGCTCTTTGCCTATTTTAGATCTGAAGCTATGAAAATGATGCACATAGATCTCACAGATACATTTTCCTGTATTTTTAAAATTTTTCTGTGTTTTTTTACTTTTATTGTTAATAGTTTTCAATGGAACCCAGCCACAGCACCACTTGTGTTTTTTTTTTCTATGTATGTGATACCAAGGAATCAAACCCAGGTCTTTGTGCATGCTAGGCAAGCACTCTACCATTAGGCCAAACTCCTGTCCCTATATTAATGATTTTTATGTGCCAGCATTTTCTGCTGATTATTTTCCCCTGATGGTTTTCTCCTCTGGTTTCCTCTAGAAGATGGTTTGCTTTACCTTTTACATTTAAGTCTATGGTCTGTTTTAATATTTGTGTATCATACATTTTCATTCTTTTCTCATGTCAATGTCCAATTGATCTAAGTATCTACTGTGAAGACTATTACACAGATAGTGACTATCGCTAGGTCTTGATGCTTATCAATTGTTAAGGTTTGTTTTTTTGATGGTGGTGGTGGTGGTTGTTGTTATATTTAGCTGTTCTTTCACCAGTACCACACAGTATTTATTTTAGTATAACTTTAAACTATGCCCTTGAACTTTGCTCTTCAAGACTTTTTTTCACTCCTCCATGTCCTTTATAGTTTCATACAATTCTTCCATCCCTTCAAAAAGAACTCTATTGATAATTTTGTATTGTATTCATTGTTGAAGACAGATTTACACGTCAATAATCAATAGGGATTCATCTATAAATACATCTATTTGATGTTCTTTACTTGCTTTTCCCCACTTAATTTTCAGTGAAAGCATTTTAAGTGCTGTAATTGACTTAACATCCTGAACAATCTTAAGACACATGCATTATTATTTCCATTCCTACAAGAAAATTAAAGAACTGAGAGAACAAATTGTTATGCTTGGCTTCATGTAGGTAAAAATGAAGAGTTAACTGTGTAAATCAATTTGTGGAGAAAACATGTGCTTTGTGGATTATAAAATATTGTCCAAACATCAGCTAAGATTACTACCACATTTTTCTGGGCACTTGGGTAACCCCAAGGCCATTCAGAGCCTTAAATTTCTTGAGGAGGTGGATATAATATCCTGGCCTTTGTTGGTTATCTTATAGGCTTTACTTTCTATTCTCTTTTCTCAATAATAATTTATATCTTGAGAAAACACCATTTTGAGTCAAGAAAGGTGTTTTCCCCCCAGTTCTTTAATTTCTTACTGTTTTGTGTAATGTGTCAGGATGAGTAAAGATGTTTGCTAAAATATGAGCTCAGTTTCAATGGTAAACCTCATTGGCATTCACCACATATATCTTGTCCTTTTGTTTACTGTTTGTTTTTTGCTTGTTCTTCTTGTTGTTGTTTTGTTATTTGTTTTGTATGTGCTATTCCTGAGGCTTGAAACCCAGGGCCTCATACTCTTGCTTGACTTCTCCATTAAAGGCTAGTACTATTAGCACTTGAGCCACAGATCCAGTTCTGTCATCACTGTTTCTTAAAGGAGCTTCTCTGTAAGCATCTCCAGTTACTCACATCCAGAGGGAAAACTAAATTGCTCACATTTTAAAGGGGAAATAAGACAAAGGATAAGATAAAAATAAGTCACCTTCTGTCAGAAGATGCCTCTTTCTGGCATAGTTTTGAGTTCCGTCTATCCTGTTTCTGTTTTGTGAGTTCTTTTTAACGAATGAGTTTGCAATTCTGTGAACACAGGGGCATAGATCAGTAGCAAAACTATTTTAGGTCTTTGAGCTAAAGACTTTTCTATGTTAAAATGTTTAAAACATGCAATTATGGAAGATAATTTGTTTCAGAAAATGTATCA
Source organism: Megascapheus bottae (assembly GCF_031878675.1). Classification (NCBI taxonomy): domain Eukaryota; kingdom Metazoa; phylum Chordata; class Mammalia; order Rodentia; family Geomyidae; genus Megascapheus; species Megascapheus bottae. The sequence continues at coordinate 20,110,212 of NC_143518.1, forward strand.
CATGACCCAATGCTAGCAGCTCATGGGAAGGATTCTCTGTGCATTGTTTCAAGCAGATGGAAGGGTAAGAGTTTGAAATTAAAGTGAAAATTTTCCACCCAAATCTTCATTACTGTGAAGAGCCAAAAGTACATAGTACAAGACAGAAGATCTTTTGCTATTGGGTCAAATCTATCATATAAGCAAGGAAAAAATACAAAAGTAGCTGTTACAGTAATTTTTGTTGCTCCCTATTCATGTTCTTTTTGTTTTTCTGCTTGTTCTTTTCTTTTTTTCCTTTTTGGCTACAAAGCCTAAGGAAGAACTCCTTTAAAAATTTAAGTGATTAAGCATTTCTTCCTATGCAGTGTTAGTGTGTGTGTGTGTGTGTGTGTGTGTGTGTGTGTGTGTATATCATTTCTCTTAAGTGTGTGTATTTCTGACTGCGCATGTTATCTGTAGAATCCTAAAACATGAGCAGTAATTACCACATACATTCTCAATGAGGATCATGGAGATAGAGAAATCAAAGGAAAAATGTAGAGAAACCAAAGGAAAAATGTAGAAAAACATTTTATTTAAAAAGAGGGCAAGGCCAAATATGAAAACATAAAAAACAAGTATTGTTAATTATTGGAACTTATAACAAAATCATTTTTTAAGTATCAAAGATACTTTTAAATAGAGCTGTGTGTATGAGCTATGCTTTGATGATGCATCAGTCTACAAAGATTTCTTTCTATATATCTTTCTCACCACTACTGAAGTTAGACACACAGAGAATAACTGCAGTAGAAGTCATAGTGGATAACCCAATTTAAATCAATACAGGGGCTTCCTTAAATGTAAATGCAGAGTGTTTCTCATAGTTTCACCTGAATGCTCCCATGAAATTCAGGCAGTTTCAGAGAAGAAACAATTAGAGGTTCTACAGAGAGTATTAAGGTCAAGCAAATCAAGTTAATATTGTATATAGTATTTCTGTATATAAGAGAAGCAATTTTCACTCCTTTGCCCGAGCCTCTTTCAAATAGATTGTGTGTTTATCTGTAAGGGCAATAGCATGCTTTTCATTATGCTAACATAAGTATCTCATTCCCTTGCTTTAACATGAGAAATAATTAGATAGATGCCCTTTTATTATATTAGTGAGGGTAAAGAAACTAATGTGTACTTCTGACATTTGAGGTAGCTTAAAAGTGTTCTGCCTATTTCCATATTACAAAGATGCAATGTTGGGGTCAATTATTCAAAATTCAAAATAAAATATCATCCTTGCTATAGTCTTTAGGTATATTCTTTTATTGGCTCTCTATTTTCTGATGGATGGTCCTAAAAATTACTGATAAACTTCAGACATAAACATATTCATTTCCCAAGTATATTTTTTTATTTAAAAATTTTAAGTACTTGTACTAAGGATTGCTATTTAGCAAGGTGGTCTGCGAATATAATACATGTTGATCAATATCACCCCTTTTAACATTCTCACCCAGCCCTTCCTATCCACCACTACTCTCACTCATCTTCATTTTGTAGGGTACACATTGAATTCTTTTCTGTGTTCTCCCCATCTTCATTCATCTCTTTCCCCTTGACCCAACCCCATCCCTTTCAAATACCCACTTCTGATATTTATTTATGTTGAACTTGGACTTGGCATTTCTAAGGAACTGAACTATTTGAGTTCTCCCTTGAATCTATTGTATTTCAGTTAGTACATTTGTATACCCTTTTATTCCACACAGCAGTATTTACTAATACATTTGTGAGTTAAAACCAGCTTCCACATACAAGGGAAAACATGCATCCTTTGTCTTTTTGGACCTGACTTCACTTAGCCTCATTTTTCTCCCATGTCTTTCCATTTCTTTGCAAATAGCACAATATCATTCATTCTAGTGGATGAGTAAAATCCCATGGTAGTTCTGTGTTTAATTTTTTGAGGAACCTTTATACTGTTTGAATTTTTAAATGGCTTCCGCAAATATATTCAAAGAAGCCACAAGTCAGTTTAAAGAAGGACTGTTGAACAGCTCATGAGAATCACAGATTCAGCGTGTGTCTGAGAATGTCTACAACAGGATTTGGAGGATTCGAGGCTTCTTGAGCATCCTTATGAAGTAAAGAGACACAAAGCCTACACCTTAGAAAAAGAAAAAGACTAAAAAAAAAGAGTAGACTAAACTAAAATAGAGTAAAAACATATATAAGAAAATGCCAACATAAATACTACAATTTAAAGTACACCGTTATACACATAGAAAGCAGAAAAAACATAGAATTTATATAATACACAAAACTGAGATAATTCTCAGTATTCAGAGTGAAAAAACAAGCTGACCAAGAAGACCTGGTGTGTGGATGTTCTATATTTTCCAGTGATAGGTATTTTGTATGAAAGATGAGTAAAAGTGATACAATTGTTCAAAAAATAAGAGCACTCAGTCCCACCATCTGGATGGTAAGCAGAAAAGCCTTAAGTTTTGTGAACATGTTGGGCAAAATTAATAATTTTGACATAGCCTGGCCAAAATTCTTAATTAAAAATCCTACATGCAAAGCTAGACACCAATGTCTCATGCCTGTAATCTTAGCTCTTCAGGAGGCTAAGATCTAAGGATCATGTTTGAAGCTAGCCCACACAGGAAAGTTTGAGAGAATTTTTTTTGCCAGTCCTGGGGCTTAAACTCAGGGCCTGACCACTGGTCTTGGGCTTTCTAAGGCTAGAACTCCACTACTTGAGCCACAACACCACTTCCGGTTTTAGCTATGTATGTAGTACCAAGGAATAGAACTTGTGTCTTCATGCATGCTAGGCAAGCACTTTTACCAGTAGGCCAAACTCCTAGCTCTTGTGAGAATTTTTATCTCCAATGAGCCCAAAGTAGAGCTGTGGCTCAAGTGATAGTGCTAGCCTTGAGTTCAAGTTCCAAGACTGGCACATTTATACAATCCTACGTGCAGGACAATGACATAGGTTGGAATTTAAGAAGGTAGGAAAAAGAGATTGAGGGAGGGAGTTTGAGGATTCATTTTATGAATGTATAGAAATGTCACCATGAGAACCCTTTGTACAACTAAGAAATACTAATGAAAATGCTTTAATAAATTCAATAAGCATTAAAAGATAGAGTAAGTTCTTTTTTTTAAGTCTGTAGTTTTCCATTCTCAGCAATGATGGACTCAGAACTTTTCTCTTGATTAGAACAAGGAAGCTCAGAGTGGTCTATATGAAGGTATCATTGAATTTCCGAATCAGGGAATTTCTGAGGCTGAGATCCTTGGCGAGAAGGGAACAAGTCCAGAATTTCATGTGCCTTTACTTGTCAGGATAGCTGTCTTATTGCTACACACAGTGACTGAGAGAATAAAAATCTGAATCTGAGACACTCGGGTCTGGATGGGAGAAGATAGACATTATCATCCATAGTTCAACCAGAGGAAGGGCGTAAGCTCCCAGGCAAAGCTCTGAAAGACTGTATCCTGGGAGAGTTGGGTACTGGGGACAGCTCCCACATGGCTGTAATGCTAGTTTGGAATCATCTAAGAATCTGATGGCAGTTAGTGATCTTGAATTGCTTGTGGTCTGGCAGTTTATGAGAAGAAAGCAGACTTTTTGTGGAAGATGTCATCCGGAGTCTCAATCATTTAATTCTTCACTAACAATACGCAGCGCATAATCAAATATAACCAGGCATACAGAAAACTAGAGAAAGTAAAAGAACACAGGAGAAACAGACATGTGCGAAATTCAGATAAGAGAGAGGAAAATCGTAACAGTTTTAAAATAGCGTTATTTATTGTTGAGAAAATTAAAAAAAAACAAGAAGCAGAGTTATTGGGAGAGAATTAGGAAGTATTTAAAAACCAAATCAAAATAGAATAATGCAGCTATAATTTAACTACTGAATGGCTTTTGATTCAGCTGAACTAGAAACTAGAAGACAGATAAAGAGAAAACAGATGAGAGAAAATAATGAAGCCACAGAACAATTAAGAGTCACATATGTTAAAAATAAGAAGATCTAGTGGATGATCTAGTGGATATGTAATTGTAATTATGAGAAGAAAAAGGAGAATTCTGGCTTACACCTGTAATCCTCACTCCTCAGGAGGCTGAGACCTGGAGGAATGTGATTCAAAGACAACCAGAGGAAAAAAAGTCCACAAGACTCAAATTTCCAACTAGCAAATAGCTGGCTTGAAGGTACATTTGAAGTGGCACAGGACCAGCTCTGATGAAGAGCTCAGTGCCCTGAATTCAATCCCCAGTGAGAGATGAGAGGAAGGAGAGAGAGATGTATTTTTTTAAAGGTATTTAATATTTGGCAGATCATTTTCCAGAACAAGAGAGTGAGGTACCTAGGAACTATTATGAGTGACAGGTGGAATTACGAATATGTCAACATATATTGTCCACTTTGGACAAATTTATTTAAACTCCCAAAAGAAACAAAACCCCAAACTGGATTACAGCAATGGCAAAAAAGGAACTAATCCACTAATAGTAAAATTTTTGTCGTAAAAGCATGAGCAAAATTAGAAGACAAATGGACCATTAGAATCATGCAGTTTTGAAATAAAATATGACAGATAAGACATTCACATTTGCATATAAACAAATATTTTGAATCATCTTACACATGAATATTTCATAAATTTCTTGACTACTTTTCAAACTACATACGTAAATATACATGAAAACAAGCTTTTACTTCTATCCACTAGATATTATATCATCTACTACAATATTAAATGATAAACAATTTTGGGAAAGCCTTTGGAGAATATAAACTCTTACTTCTCGTTAAGACTGTAAACACAAACAAATCTAATTTTTTATTCATGTAATTTTTGATCATCAATACTCAAGACTTTTCATCTGAAAAAATGTTGAGACAAATATAAGAAGATAACATATAAGATCTTAAATACAGCATTGGAAAAAATAATAGCCCCAAATCAAACAATATCCAACTCAGATTGTTTATCATAGATTTCCTAAATTTAAAGACATTCTCAACTTCCAAATGTACTGTAAGGTACAGCTGATACTAAGTATTGTCTCTAGTTGCCATGTAGAAGAGAGAATGATGTCCTTTTCATTATTACATTTAGGTCAAATGTGTCTTGCAAACAGAGGGTCAATTTATTGCACAGCAATAAAAGACAGCATGTAGGGTCAGATACCAAATCGGATTTTCAATTCTAAAAACATTGGATATGTTCAATTCATGTATATGGCAGAATAGCTATCACTCAAATGCTATGACATATGATTAAAGAAATTATGAAATGTTTTCCAAACAAGATATAGAGACAAAACCCAGGCATTCTTTGATGCATTTTGAAATTATGCTATAAATTCTGAAGGCATTTCTAAAAGATCAGTGCTATAAAACATGGGTTATAAGGGTGTAGAATTAGCATTCTGAGGCTTCTGATAGTCAAAGATGTTTCAGAGTATTTTAATTTTTAGCCGAAAATACAACATAGATGAAGATTTTACTATTAAAAGAGAATATAGATATATTACCAATTTTTAATTGTTTTCTAAAATGAAAACATTTTGTGTCCATTGATGTGATGTTCCCTTTCTCCCAGTGATCTGTTATTAACTTAAGTAGATGCCACAACTGTCATTTTATAAAAAGAAGCTTATCATAGAAACCTTCTACAACTGAAATATTTTTTCTTGCTGGGTAGTATTTATGTATTATTTTCCTTTGTTTTATAAAGCAAAGTTTGCTTTAAGTATCTTCTCTGTTATAGTAAATTGTGGAACAAAATTTAAACAAAATTTCTGTAGCCTAAGAATTTTGTGCAAATGTAAGCTTTCTTTTCTGATATGTCAGCAACACAAAGATATTATTAGCTACTTAGGAACTCAAGAATATCCCACAATGTCCCACAATATCCCACTAAGATAGATTTTTTTAAAAAAAACTTTTAGGTTTGCTCAAAATGAATAAAGGGGAGGGTAGTACTTAAAAACTCAAGACAAGAAATCAGGACAGAAAACATGGAGGACTACAGGAAATACCTGGATTATTGTCACAAAAATTTAGATGTGGACTCTACGCATGAGTGTTATCCAGTGAAAAAGAACCACATTTAAAATAATATTTGCTCTCTTGAAACTAAGAAAATATTGCTCACACATTTAAATACAGAGGAAAAAGTATACAATCTATAATTTAGCCATAACCTCTAACCACAATATAATGAACTCAATATAAATAGAGGAAAAAAAAACCAGTTTCATCTCTTCAGTGAGCTAGTCATGTGATGACTTAAAAAGCAAAGACCAAACAAGATGAGGGATGGGGGTGGGGAGAGGGAAATGGGGACCAAGACATAAGAAAGGGTACCAATGTATGTGAAGTAACGCACCTTCTATCTGGCAAATACAATGTAATCCTTCTATTAACTACAATAAAAAATATGGGAAAAAAGCAAAGACCTTAACAAGTGCCAACTGGTGCAGAAAAATGGTGGTTGGACTGTAGAATGCAGCCACAGTGGAGCTGTTCTTCAGGTGCTCATGATGCTAAACACAAAATTTCTCCAGGACAGCAATTCCACTAGTCTAAGCACCACCAAGGAGGAATAAAGAAGATGGATAACATCATACAAATACCCCAAAGTGGAAGAAACCCAAATATCCAGGAGTGAATGAATAGGAAGATGAAAACTCCATTCAGTGCAATATTATCCTGGCCACAGAAACCAAACTAATAAAAACAACATGGATAAACTTTGAATAGAGTAAGAGAACATAAAGTTTAGTTAGGACAGATGGAATATGTTCCCATTTACCTGGGATGTCCCATGCAGGAGAGGCTATGGACATAGAAAGTACACTGGAAGTGGATAGTACAGATGGATGGGATATGAGAGGGTTAGGGCAGCTGGCTAATGGATACAGCTTTCTCGTTGGAGTGAGAAAAATATTCTGACATTAGTAGTGATTCATATACCACAAGTTCAGCCAAAGTTGTACTTAGAGCAAATTCATAAAGAAGCAAGTAATTTATTTTATAAAAAAAAAACTTCAGGGGCTGGAGTGTAGCCTAGTGGTAGAGTGCTTGCCTAGTATGCATGAAGACCCAGGTTCGATTCCTTGGTACCACATACATAGCAAAAAGCCAGAAATGGTGCTGTGGCTCAAGTGGGAGAGCTCTAGCCTTGAGAAAGCCCAAGGACAGTGCTCAGGCCCTGAGCTCAAGCCCCAGGAGTGGAGGAAAAAAAACGTATCAGATGAAACAAAAATACAGAAAAAAGGATGATCTATGAAACAGCAATAAAACATATTTTAAATCAACATTTTAAAATGCAGGGATTTTTAAACTTTAGGTTGGTTTCCTTTGTTTATCCCAGAACATAGATCACAGTTTTCCTATCGGCTAGTGAAGAATTAGAACCATGTATATTCCTTTTCTGGACAAGGCCTAATGTGACTCACACTTGTCCTGATTGTTTTCTTGGTGATAAATAGCAAAATAGATATTTATCTGGTTTATAGTCACAAGGTGACACTGGAAAGAGATTTTGCTGAACCTGCTCTTTGGCTTATGTGTATATGTGGGAAGTTAGGTCTCTCTCCATAGCCCAGCTGGGTTTCAAACTGGCTTCAAGCCTTTGGAAGGCCGACACAGGGGAATTAGAATTTTATAGGCATGTGCTACCACGCCCAGCTCGTTCTCTAAAAGCACACACAGTTTAGGAGGCTTTGGTCTATCTCATACGTGTTAGTGTTGGAGACCATCAAAGGGAGCTCCGAGGCTGTCATGCCAATTTGAAGTGATTTGTACTTTTGAATGGACAGTGTCACTCATAATTTTGTGAAGCTGATGAAGCCAAGTCCTTTCTCCATGAAATGAAAGCTAAGCCATAGCCCTGTGTGCAACCCATTGGAAGTCAGAGACCTCTGTATATGCCATGTATCACAGAAATAATCACACAACGGAGTTGAGCATTTCCTCTGAATAGCTCTGCCCAGGTTCTTACACTTATCAGGCTCCATGCCCTTTTCTATTTTTGAAATGATACAGGATCCCAAGGAGTTCTTATGTATATACCTGAGTATTATCTCTCAATATTCATCACAATTAAAATCAGGCTAGAAAAATTTAAATATCTCTTTATTTAAAATAGCAATCCAGGGCTGGGATGTAGCTCAGTGGCAGAGCGCTTGCCTAGGAAGTGCAACGTCCTGGGTTCGATCCCCAGTGCCAAAAAAGAAAAGACAAAAAAAATACAGTTAAAAGAGCAATCCACTAGATGTTTATGCTTTCCATAAAATAAGTTAATAGGCTTTTTTTGCCAGTCCTAGGGCTTGAACTCAGGGCCTAGGCACTGTCCTTGGACACTTTTTGCTCAAGGCTAGTACTCTGCCACTTGAGCCATACTGCCACTTCTGGCTTTTTCTATGTATGTGGTACCAAGGAATTGAACCCAAGACTTCATGCAAACTAGGTGAGCACTCTACCACCAGGCCACACTCCCAGACACGAGATATTTTTAAGCTTTCTAAATCTAATCTCAGTAGATGGCATCTTGTATTACCTGATTCTGTATCAGTCCTTTGCTTTATCATGGATCATGTAGGCCCTGGAAAGCTCCAGAGCACACTCATTAAGAAATGAGTTAAAAGGGAAATCATAACATTAGTATAAAATTCTGGGTAAGAGATAGTGGCACTTGCCTGTATTCCTGATTATATAGAGGCAGGGGCAGAAGGATCATGGACTAAGGTTGTCTCCAACACAAAGCACAGGACACTACCTAAAAAATAAGCGAAAGGAAAAAGACCTGGAGACATAGCTCCAATCAATAGAATATTTGTCCAACAAGTACAAAGCCTTGAACTCAAATCTCAGTATAACAACCCTTTCCAAAAGAAGAAAAAACAAAGGTGTTTGCTGAGTCCTGGTAGCTCATACCTGCAATCCTAGCTACTCAGGAGACTGAAATCTGAGGATCAAAGCCAGAAGAGGCAGAAAAGTCCATGAGATTCTCCAATAAACTACTCAGAAAAAGCTGAAAGTGGCAGTAGGGATCAAGTGGTAAAGCACTAGGTTTAAGCACAAGAGACTTAGAGACAGTGCCTGGCAAGAAAAACAAATACTGAAAGTTCACAAAACACTTAAGACTTCAAATGGTTAACCGATGTGTGTGTGTGTGTGTGTGTGTGTGTGTGTGTGTGTGTGGCAACAGACAGATGGTTGGACAGAAACAATAAATCAGTATATCTAAAGACATTGGGAAAACAAGTTTGCTTTTGTATAAAACTTCACATTAGGAAAAATACAGGTGCTGGAGGAACTGATGTAGCTACAAAAACAAACCATTAGATGGCATTGCTGTTCCATTCACAATCTGCCCGCATGTGCATCAGAAAATGGCCCCTGGCTTGTGGAAATCTACCTTCCCTGGAAAGTTGGGGGGACTTAGGCTATACCTTCTCTTTGTCTTATTTTGTATTTTTAAAGTCATGATTACAGGGTGCTATAGATGGCAGTATAAAACCATTTCTTGGACCAATCAGCACTTTCCAATCCTGAGCTTTTCAGGTTATCAATGAGGCATATCTGAGAGACTTCCAAGTTCAAGACTGGCTGGGAATCTAAGGGGTTCTGAATGTGGAGACCATAGAGTTTCTAACCTCAAAGAGCTTCCTTGGAATGCTAGGAAGGGTGGTAGATATGTTCTCAGTCACTATCCCTGCGTCTGGCTAATGTTGATTCAAGAGTCACAAGTCAGGGTGGGTCTGGATTGGAGGAAGGATGGAGGCAGTCTCCACACGCTGTTCTTAGTGAGTGATGATGACAAGGAGCTGCAATCCCTTTCAGATATCTATGCCTCTATGTAAGAAGCCATTGAAATGAAGTCTGAGCCTGATAACAGTGCAGGGATGATCAGAGTCCCTGCCCACATAGTCACGAGCCCTAAGTTAGCTAGCCGTGAAAGTGACTGTGGGTAGAACATAGAGCACACAGAATACTCCACAGGAAGGTCTAGAATAAATGAGGGGCTTATTTTTTAGGTTTAGCTATAGGATTCATGGAGGTGATGAGGGGCCTGAGGGCTGGTGAGTTAGAGCAGAGTGGAGTTACAAGGAACTCCAGGCAAGTTGAGGATCTGGAGCCTCTTCTAGCAATTTGGCCAGCCATATGTTTTTGTGTACATGTAACTGTATATCCTGTTGCTTCTACCCTAAACAGAGTGTTTTCCTCCTTCACATTTAAGGAAATCTGTTAAAAAAATTTGAGGATGGGAATGTGGCTTAGTGGTAGAGTGCTTGCCTAGCATGTATGAAGCCCTTGGTTTGATTCCTCAGTACCACATAAACAGAAATGGTTGGAAGTGGTGCTGTGTCTCAGGTGGTAGAGTGCTAGCCGTGAGCAAAAGAAGCTCAGGGACAGTGCCCAGGCCCTGAATCCAGGCCCCAGACCTGGAAAAATGTTTTAAAACATTATACACGTTCTGAAATCCAAGAAGTTAAAAACCTTGTTAGGAACAAAAAAAATAGCCAGTCCCTGACTTTTCTCTTCTGTCTTCCATCTCACTTCTCAGAGACAACCACATTGGTGCTTTTTTTTTCCTTTTGTGCAAGCCACCCTTTATATTGCTGCGTAACACTCTCTACTACCAAGCTCTTGATTTTCCAGCCTGAGGAATTGTCTATTAAATACTCACTATAAAATATGAAGATTTAGTTCTTTAGCACCTCTCTTACCCACCTCCACAATTTTCCTCTCACAACAACCCAGTAGACTTGGATCATCATTTTTAGTTAGATCTGCATTCAGTGTTTACATAATTATGACTATATTCACAGCATGCCTATGTAGAAAAGCACCATTACATTGTCTTTCTTGTACAACTTTTAATTTTCCCTGGTGTTAATAACCGTCTTAATTTTTCATCTGCACAGATTTCTGTTCACCTACCATTATTTTCTACTCGTATAATCTTTGTTTGTAAATTTCCTCTCTATGCCATTATGAACATCGGATACTTACTTCATCAGTTTAATCTTCTTGGGAACAGTCTAGATGCACTCACTCCTTTCCAATTTGTGCCACTTGCTGTGAGCACCCGCTGAGTAGCTGCTGACCTCAGCCCTCTTCCTTCTCATCCTAGAATTTTTCTGTTCTTAAACTGTGCTCACTTTATTTCCTGGGTCCCACTGTGGTTTATCTTTTTCACTCAAGGAGGGTATTCTACTGCTTGATCCACACCTCCACTTTCGGTTTTTTACTGGCTTAATGAGTATAATTCTCTTTGAAGACTGCACTGGCTTCAAAATGAAATCCTCAGATCTCAGCCTCCTGAGTAGCTAGAATTGTAGGTGTGAGCCACTGGTGTCTGGCTCCATGTCTTCTTTTTTCCTTTAATTGTTCCTTTCTCTTTTCTGTAGAAGCGTATATGGGAGGCAAACACATAAAAAAGAAAAAAATAACTTTGCACCCAGAGCATATCCTCAATTCTACCTTAACATTTGATTGACTGGTGGCCATGAATAGAATCCTAGATTACAGGTGATTTTTCTGCTCAGAATTTTGAAAGCATTGTTCCATGTCCCTTAGTTCCTGGTACTAATGCCAATGGATTCGTTGTGACTGAAGACAGCTAAGCTATGCTATTTTAATTTTTGATCCTTGTACGTGATCTTACTACAAACATTTTGGCAGCTTCTCTCTGTCCCCGGTGTTATAAATTTTTACAATGATATCCTTAGATGTAAAGCTGTGGTCTTTTAAGGCATCAGCCACTTTGTATATCCTTATAATCTCAGAGTGACTGACTTTCAGTTCTAGGAAATTTCCTAGAACTAATTTGGCTATTCTTCCTTTCCAGATTCTCAAATATTCCTGGGCCTATTTCTCTAATTCCATATTGTCCCTTCATGATTTTCCCATCTCTTTGTATTTTGGTTCTCTGAGAAATTTCTCCCAATGATCTTCCAGATACGTGTGTGTTTTCATGCATTTTATTTCAGGGAGAGTTTTAAATTTGAGCTTCTTGGTCAATAATAAAATTATTCTTGCAAAAATATAGACTAAACATACACGTTCATAGGCACCCATCAAGTCTTCTCTCTTGAACTGCAGTTTTCTTAAACAAAAGCTTTCACTGTTGTTCTAGAAGAAACAAACCAGGTACTAAGCGTTTTGGTTGCAGACCTGTGCCACAGTAGAGAAGGGTGGCCGTGGGCACACACGGGGGAGAGGGTGGTAGGGGAAGAGGCATCTGGGGGTCTTATTGCTTCTGAAATCAACTCTGAGTTTGTTGTTCCCATCATGTCATACCTTTCTGAGCTCCATAGTACATAGCTGAGACTTCAGCCATCTTAAATTCTGTAGAGTCCTTATTCAGTGCCTATTTGCTTTTCCACTGCAAAAATGTGTTTGGTATCTTGTGCTTTCCTTCTGTCTTTGTCCTTGAAAGTTGTTCCTCAAATATCTTTGAGCTGGGCACAGTGGCTCACACCTGTAATCCTAGCTACTCAGAAGGCTGAGATATGAGGGTTGAGGTTCAAAGCCAGCTCAGACACTAAAGACCATGAGGCTCTCATCTCTAATTAACCTCCAGAAAAACAGGAAGTAGCACTGTGGCTTAAGGGGTAGGGCAGTAGCTTTGAGCTGAAGTGCTCAGGGACAACGCCCAGGCCCAGAGTTCAAGCTCCATGACCACCACCACCAACAAGAAAAAAAAATCTTTGTGTTGTTGTTTCTGGTAAGGTTACAGGAGATAAAGATGATGTGATTTTGGTCCACAAATGGTGCCAGGAAGGATACAATTAGTCTTGAGTCCTAGGGAGGCAGAATCTCCTTTTCGGACCTTCTCAGACTACCCTACACCTACAGCACTGGAAGCTTCCTTCTTTACAGCACTTCTGTATCTGAACCTAGTACAAACTTTTTTTTCCCCTCACATATATAACATGATTACATAAGAAATTTGGATCTTCTTACTGGATTATAAACTGCTTGAGTGAAAGAGTTCTATCTATTTTTACACCTTGAAGATCTAGCACATACCCAGGCACCTAAATGCCCAAGAATGAATATTGAATTGAATAGAAACTACATGCTATTGACTCTGTAAATTCAACTGCAAAGGGAGTGATTGAACCAGTTTTCCTGTTAGCTGGAAATGCTGAAATAAGGGTACTTGACTGGATTCAGTCTCCTCATTCCTGGGATGGTCAAAAGTGGCATTACAGACAAAACCTTTCATCAGGAATGAAAACACACATTATAATGACCATCTCTCTCAAGAATGGAGAGTCTCCAGCTCCCCCATCAGTTCCAACTAATGGTGGCTTTGAAATGGATTAAGTTGGATGATTTTTATTCATGACTCAGGCTAAACACACTATGCCGCCCATGGAGAGATGGGCATTTAAGGGTCACCATCAGCCATGGGTGTGGGGTGGGCTGTGATGGGAGTGGTGTTTCAGCTCTGGAAACTTGGCCCTGGAAAATGCTTACTTAGTACTTTAATGAAGGCCACATTTCCAGAGACAAAGCTACTCAAAGCTAGGCTAGCTCAGAGAGTCTTTAGCAGCCTGTTGAGCCTATGGAGACAGACAGAGCTTTGAGTTCAGGACCTCCTGCTAGAAATCTAGCTAATGGTGACAGGTGGGATGCGAACTGAGCTGGGCAATAACTCTACCTCTTTCTCAGAAGTCAGGTAAATGAGAAATATAACGCAACTAGAGACCAAGAAGCACGCAGCCACCTTCTTTGCTCTGGGCCTTCACTTTTCAATTGGAGAATGTCAAAGATGGGAAGTTAGCCTGAACCTCCAGAAGGCCCATCAGGTTACAAAGTCTGCGGAAGCTAGGGAAGCTGGGAGGAGCATGACACAGGCAGCATAAGTGAGCAGCATGAGGCAGAGGCAGAAACAAGCAACCCTTCATGCTGACTGTGGACATTGAATCTGATGAGTGAGGTGAAAAGGGATGATTTGGGACTTGAGTGAGACTGAGCCAGACACCTAAGTTTTATTTCTCCCCACTTAGCCATCTGAGCCTTCGAGGGGTTGTTTTTTAAGTTTCCAGGTTCCCATTTGCAGGTAATGCCCCTGCAGTGTGAGATGCCATTTCAAATAACAAATTGCCGCTTACTGAACTGACAATGTTTAGTCAGAACCTATCCAGGTGCAAGAGAAAGGATGTAAGGAAGAACAAGTGAAAGAAGAAATGATACAATTTTCCTTAGGACTGGGTAAGGTTACACATCTGTCTGGGGAAATAAACCTGTCAGGCATCTCTTGGCCTATTTGGATTAACAGCATAACGCTGAGTGCAGACACACAGTCCAGGCAGCCTCGTGAGCCTGGATGATGGACTGCTTTGACATCCTCTGATGTGCACAGGCTGGAAGGAGATAGACTCCCACAGCCAGAACGGCAGCAGTGGCATGGAGAAAACTTGCAGTTCAGTATAGGCACAAATCTGCCTCCCCCTCTTCCTCTGCCTCCTCCTCTTCCTCTGCCTCCTTTTCTTTCTTTGCTTATTTTTCTTCTCACAATAATAGGTTTAAACAATAAATGAAATTTGGACATGGATCTGGATGTTACTGAATTGCAAATACAGGCATTGCCCTTAGAAAACTTAGAGAATCTTGGGAGAAATAAAAAGGTCAAACAAGGCCAGAATTTTTCCAAGTGACCTATGAGGCAATCTGTGCTTTTATGCTCGTCTGGGTGAGTTTTCTCCCTTAAGATCATGGATGAGGACAGAGACACAGAAGCCAATTAAGGCTTCACACTGATGTTTTTTTTAAGCTGTGATCCTGGGAAGGTCAATTAACTTCTCAAGCCTTTGCTTTCTACAGTGTCAAATGGGAAAAATAGTAATATCTATCGTCTAGGCTGGTTCTGAACTTTATTAAGGCCATGTGAACACCAAATATCACACACAGTTTGGTATCTAAGTATCTCTAAGTGTCTACAACATGCTATACACATAAGGTTCATTCTCTTCCCACTAGCTAGCAGCTGTGGCTTCCTGTGGTGGTATTTTGTCGTCATATAGTATGGACCATCCTCTGGATATTCAGATATTTTTCTGAACTTGGAAAAATAAATCCTTCACAAAGTAAGGAAGTAGGAAATCTGTCATTATGTCTCAAGCATCCAAAAGACTGCTAACAGTCATCAGTGATATTTTGGGGAAACAGTGCAATGGCATACACTAAATATTGACCAGGACAAACACAGATTCCAATTATAACTCTGTCTCCAAACTACTCCATTGGGACAAATTCAACTCTTAGAGCTGTGGAGGAGTCTCCATTCATTCAAATGGTACCATCAGTGCTTCTATGTAAGTTAATAGGAAGCAAGTATAGATGGAAATGTTTTGTCTATCGCCTTGTGCTTAGGAGCATTTGTAATAAATGTTATTTTCTTTCCTCCCCATGGCTTTTCTTTTATGGCCTACTCATGAATCTCTGATGCATACTTCAAAATCCATATGCCAGGGCAGACAAAAACATTAAGAGATGACAGACTCAAGATTAAATCACGTCTTAATGGCTTGGAACATTGGGGCTGAAAAAAAAAATAAGTGATAACATTTAATAGGGTTTTCCATGAACTTGTTTTTGTATTCACTTAGTGCCTGTGTGGGTGATGGATCTGTGAGCTCCACAAGCAACCAACACCGTGTCCTGGAATTCACTGTCCACAGGGACCACAGCGGTCTGCACACATCACACCATTCCTCTACCATGGTGCCACATCTGGGAATCACACTTTTTTGTTGTTGTTGTAAGGAGAAGCTTTTGATACACCAAAGCAACTTCACGAGGGTGTGTGAGTGTGGTGACTGTCCTGAGGAACGAATGGAGGAAGTGAAAAATGTCAGTATGAGAAATCAAAACCTAAGAGATGAGTGGGCATTTGTCACATAGGGAACAACATGAAGTTGGACATTTGAGAAAAGGTTATTAAAGCTTTTATTTGTGTACGTATTTACACCCATTCCCATTGTATTCAGTGTTATATTTAGTGATACCCATGGTATGCAGTAGACAGTGATAACCATTTGGAGCTCTTTGGTGCCTGATTACAAGCTACCGATGGAAATGTGGAATCAGGGAGGACCATGGCCCATGACCTCTCTCAAGCAAGAGTTATCTGGCTCCTGCACACCTCTGACAATCTCTGTGACTCTAGAATTCAATCTCATGGATTACAGGCAAGAGACTGCAATTTAGTGGCATAAGTTGTTCTAATCCATTCATGGTCCTAGAGTGTACTTGGACCTAAAATGCAAGAGGACCCAAACCTGACTGGGAGATAAAAGCTAGGCCTAGAACATTCCAGTCAGATGGGGAAATAGATGCAAACATGTGGCTCTATGAAGAGAACTGCTAAGCATGGTGTCAGAGCAACTTGTCTACATTGATTAGAGCAAAGATGATACATGCTGATTTACAAAGGCTGATCCTAAAGGAGAAAACAATGAGTTAGAAAATATAGTTATAGGAGCTAGTATAAAAATGGCAGGGATAACAGGTTGTAAGTTTGGTTTTTGACATGAGTTAAAGCTCTACTACAAGCTAGAGGTACCTAATAAGCCATTGTGTGTATCAGTTAAGAGACCAGAGGAAGATGTAAGTCAGGATACTGATTAGGAGATACCAATATAGAAGTGGTGATTAGGAGACAGTGAGAGCTGAGAATGGAACTCCAGAGAAGAATGTTCTTGGGATACAAGCATAGGAAATGTGGTGGGAAGAAGAGGCGATAGAGGCAGGAAAGGGACTCATAGGCAGGTTCCCTAGTATAGAAGGCCTCCCTAAAGAGTTGCCCAGAGTCCAAGTGAGATGTGATAATTTGTGAACTGAGAATTTTCTGTCTTAGATCCATTTGGGAATGGAAGATGGGGAATGGGCCTCAACAGGAGGTAGAAATTGGACATAGTTGAGGTAAAGTCCTAGCATAGTGAAAGAACAGGATGGGGATAGAATATTTAAGATGGAGAGACCTGGGCCTGTGTATGTGATAAAGAAATGCAGCTAATTTGAAGAAAAGATGGAGAGAAAGGGAATGACTGAAACAATGACAAAATTTGAAGTTTCTTCCTTGAGATCAGAAGGCAAAGCAGATGCTGATGAAAATAGGGTTCCAGGCAGATTCAGGACATCATGGATTTCCAAGTCAGTGATCTTCTACTGCTGTTCGTAAAAAGAAAAACTCGGGAATTCAGGTGGTCCTGCAAAGCTGAGGGAAGTGGTGAATGTGAGAACTTGTCCTTGCCCTGCCCTAGCTTACCTGTGCCTATCCAGCAGAGCTCAGTCTTAAATATGGTCTGAGTGGGTGGGAAACTAGATAGCCTGATAGCTATCAAAGGAGACCATAAATCCTGCTAAAGGGATGGGTCTTGTCATGGGATGGCCATCAAGTCTCAACTGGTAGAAGAGCTAGTCTAAGGATTACTTGTATCTACAAGTAATTACTTTAATATCAACAATAAATCTGATGGGTGGGTGGAATCTAGAGGCTTGCTTTTCTACAGGGGCCCCAGAGGATTCTAATGTGTACAAAAAGTGAAAAGCTATTGCTTCTTGAGGCCTAAAATCCTGGATTGTTAATCCCAATACCTCTTTAGCTTTACTAATGTGTCTCAAAAGAAGCTGGAAGTAGTAGAACATACCTGTAATGCAAGCTGATTAGGAGAAAGGTGGGGGTAGGAGAATCTCTATTCTAACCAAGACCTTTATTTGTAAAACAAACTGAAAGCAAAAGGATTCCCATGGTAGCTCAAGCGGCAGAATACTTTCCTGGGAAGAACAGGGCTCTGAGTTCAAACCTCAGTACTGTCCAGGCAGTCTTTGGCCTAACTGCCCCTAACGGTGGGTGGCTAGCTTGTCACCAGGAGTCCTTGGGGGGTCAATATGTGACCCTTCCCAAGGGGGCAGCCCCTCTCCTCTCCCTTGCCCTCACTGCGGGGCCCCTCTCCCTCCCAGAGGCCCTTCCCCACTCCCACTCCCACCCCCCTTTTCCACTTTCCCCCTGGCTCTGCCACGTGTTCACCTGGAACTCCTGGCGGATCTCACTCCCCCGCAACTCCAGGCCCACGGACCAGAGACAGAGATCGGGAATTTAAGAGCCAGAATTAATTAGGAAAATGTCAGGCGGGCATGAGTCACCACAGCCCTGTGTATTTTAGTCCATTACAAATGGGAGCCCGCACAGCAAGAAAGCGCCTGCAAGGCTGAAAGCACCTTGGCAGGCACAGGTTCCCTGGGGCTCTAGAGGGCCTCTTCTTCTCCCCAGGAGGCTCAGCCAGGCCTCTGGGTTGAAGCTAGCCAGGCCTGGGCCCCACTCTGTCAGGGAATCCTTGCCAGCATCCCTAAAGATAACTGGGCGTTTAAACAACCAGGCCAAAGCAAGAGATTTGTGTAGATGTCTGTTAGATGGGAAGGACTAGAGCTGAAGAGACTCTTAGAGGCTTTAGGGAGCCAGAAGCCTGCCCATCCAGAACGACTTTCCAATTTCTTTCTCTACACACTTCGCGGGCCAGATTGTCCTCCTGTGATTCTCTAAGCTTGAGGGAAGTGACTGCCATTTTCTCACTAGAACCCTGGCATACAGGAAATGATCCTTTTCCCTCCAGAAATCTTGAGCCACCCCCACACCTCCAGCGTTTATCACATAATTGTGACAGTGGTTTAAAAAGAAAAGCATTAAAAGCTAGGAGAACCCCGTGCCCACAGCTCACATTTGTAGTAGTAGCTACTAAGGAGGCTGAGATGTGAGGATTGTGTTCAGAGCCAGCTTAGGTGGAAAACCCCATGAGACTCTTATCTCCAATTAAACACATGTGCACACACAGACACACACATACACCAGACACCAGAATGCTAGCCTTAACAATAAAAGCTCAAGGACAATGCCCAGGCTCTGAGTTCAAGCCCCCAGAACACATAACACAACACCCTAGAAGGATTAATAAGATTTTCTCAATTACTGATTCAGTAAAATTAATGAATATATAGCACTGTGTTCCTAAATTTTCCCAAATGAATCCACCATAAATCCTCCCCTAATTGTTTTATATTTTAATCTGTGAAAGTAGTCAGGGTCAGAAGTGTGGCCTAGAGGTAGAGTGCTTGCCTAACCTGCATAAAGTTTTGGATTTAATTTCTCAGTGCTAAATACACAGAAAAAGCCAGAAGTGGTGTTGTAGCTCAAGTGGTAGAGCACTAGCCTTGAGAAAGTTCAAGGACAGAGACCAGGCCTGAGTTCAAGCCCTAGGCTATCAAACAAGAAAAAAAAGTCAGAACATATCAACTCTAAATTATACATAAGTAGAATAGGACAACCAGTGGGGAAAGGACAAAGGATTGTTTTGTTTTGTTTTCCTTGGTTGTGGGACTTGAGGTCTGGGCGCTGTCCCCAAGCTCTTCAGCTCAAGGCTATTGCCCTACCCCTTGAGTCACAGCACCACTTCTGGTTTTCTGGTGGTTAATTGGTGATAAGAGTCTCATGAACTTTAGATCCTGGGCTAGCTTTGAACCATGATCCTCAGTTCTCAGCATTCCAAGTAGCTAGGATTATAGGTGTGATCCTGAGCCCAGCAGGACAAAGGATTTTGATTGAGTAGAGCTGATCAGAGTAGGTATCTATATATTCACATAGACTGATCAAGAGATGGAAGCCTTCAGATATTGATTAAATACATTTTGGAGACGATATACAACACAAGGATGAGTTATTAATGATATTTGGCACATATATTTGAACATATTCTTACCCTCCTCTCCATTTTTAACTCTGAGACACATGGTATGCCAATTAGCTTGAATATTGTATAGAAGTATTAAAATGTACATATTTAAGGAATATGTGACAATTTCTATTTACACAATGCTGTCTCAGTAAAACTTGGAAAAGGAGGAGATCCCAAAGAAATGCTTCCAGGAAGAGGTGTCATGGATAGCTCACAATCTCATTGATCCAGCCCGAGATGCTGCATCTCTGTTCCAAGCTCACAGTGAGTGAATTATAGGGCTCTATTAAGGAAAGAGCTCAGTTCTATGGATTCCCACTCTGATGATGCAGAGCCCGTGGATGGTAGTTTTTCTCCATCAGAGAAGTCAACCTAAGAAAATTGAAGAAGTTTTTTTTATAATAGTACCAAGCTGGGTCTTATGAAGCATTTTTTCCTTAACAAACTAACAATAGTAACCACACATCCTGAGCAGACACCCTTCTTGGTCTTTCTAATGAACCACCATCTCCTCAGGCACACCAATAAGACCTTTGAAGTCTTTCATGACTCATTCTTTCCTCCTCACACCCTATATTGGTTTTGCCTCATGAAAAAGTCAATCAACATACATATTTGTTGGACAGCTCCATTGGATTCTGGGAAACTAGATGAGGTAGAATCTCAAGAGACCTATAATTTATGAACTCACACTTATAAACCATAAAGTACAGTGTAATGTAATGTATGGACAGTGACTTAATGGCAGTAAAGCTGTGGAAACAACACCTGAGCCTGGATTAAGGATGGGAAGCAAGTGATGGTTTTCCTTTAGGTCCTTACTCTTCATCCCCAGCAGCATGCATGATCCTTTAGTGTCTAGTATGAAAAGCCTCTTAAAGATCTCCTTGTTTCTCAGCTTTTTGCCTATCTATATGTTCTCCACAGCACTGCAGGGTCTTTTCAAAACATAAACCCATATTTCAGCATATGTAAAGCTCTTCAGTAGTTTAGGATGAGACAGAAATATCAGGTCTGGCTCACAAAATTTGTAATGATATGACCCTTGCCTCTCTCCCAACTCTTACACCAACATGCACAAAACCCAATCTATTTGTAAGTACCTTTGCACACACTATTTTCTTGACCTAGAATCTTTTCCCTACGCATATCCCCGCTGAATCACTACTTTTCTATCAAGACTTTATGAGAGTTTACTTGTTGGATCTGGCTCTGCGGTCATCAAACATAATTATTATCCTCATTATTGGTCTCTTCTTGGTTCCTCAAACTTCCTTGTTACCAGTTTGGACTACCTATCAGGCATATGCTCATCTCTAGACAGCAGACATGTGCGCACAAGGGCTATGCCTTAAATATCCTTGTTTGTGCTATAAGAACAGTGTCTGAGACATTGTAGCCACTTGATAAATGTTTGTCATAGTATGTTCTCAGAAACTATAATGAGATTGAGAAGGAAATTCTGTTGGAAGCAAGTAGGCAAATAAAAGTATATTAGGATGTTTTGATGTCAACATCGCCCCTTAATCTAGACACAATTGTTCTTCACAATAAACACAACTTGTTGGGAACCATAGTACATAGTACAACTCCAGGAATATAGTAGGTTGTAGCTTCTCAGTTGCATTTCTGGCATTTCCATTAATAACTCTGTGCTTTGTGTGATGTAACCTTTTACCCTGAGTTTTCTTATTTATGTAATAGCATTGATATCAGTGTATAGCATAAATGGAATAACAGCTCCTAAAATATGTGTAACTTTATTTGGTTAAGGGTCATTGTGAATGTTAAGAAGATAAGGATATGAGATTATGATAAACTCAGTGACAGCCCATAAAATTAGAAAAGGAGACCTAGAACAAAAGACATGGGACAGAAATTGGGACAAAGTTTGTGTGTGCAGGTAACTGTCAGAAACTAGGAATATGGCCTGGAATGGATTCTTCCCAGTGTCTCCAGAATAGCCAGTTTTGCTGATACCATGATTTCAGATTTCTGGCTGCCAGAACTGGTAAGAGAATGAAGTGACAAGTTGTTATGGTAACCATAGAAATGATTATACAGCCTTACCGGGCCCACTGGGATCTCAAGAAGGTCAGATGAGAAAGGGTTTGTCGAGGAGCTCAGCTCCCAGCCCAGCTTGTCTGACAGGCAGCTTTTTCCTCCTTGCATCTGCAGAAAGCCTGTCAGTGATGATAGGGGACCCTTGCTCAGCAGAGTGCATGGAAGCACCTTGCCTACATCACCTGCTGCCCTTTACAAGCTGATTTCAGAGCCTCAGGCCATGATGCTATAAAGGCAGAGGCTTATGGGCTCTAATTTCCATGGTTACTTTGAGAGATTAACTTTATTCAGCCTAAGTTATCCTTTCTTGGGAGGCTCAGCTATGCCCTTCTGAGCACTTTGGTCAGAGTTTGGAAGGGATTTGGCTGCCTGAATCCTCCATGCTGGTTGAGTCTTTGTTATTATATGTAGCTTCCTTCTGTATGTCAGCATGGCTATTATGTTGCTTCCCAGGCCTAGAAAAACCTGTCTTCTTGCCAGCCTGGGCCTGACATCAAACATCACCCTGAGAAGATCCCCATATGAAACAAATGGGTACAAAATAGTCCTGTCAAGACATCAATGGCCCCCCAGCAGACCATGGGGAACCTTCTTGCCATTTATTTCTGATAGATATATGGAGAAAACTTAGGAATGCCTACTCAGCTGGATAGAAAAGCAGAACTCATTGCAAAGACTTCTCAGAGTCATAACTCAGTCAAGGATGCTTCAATATGTGGTCAGCTAACTAGACAAATAGAGGAATAGTTTTCAAAACTTAAGGTATTTAAACACTCCCTTGGACAGGACACCAGTGGTTCATGCCTATAATCCTAGTTACTCGGAGAGCAAAGATCAGAAGGATTATAGGTCAGTGCTAGCGTTGGCAAAAAGTTCATGAGACATGCATCTAACTAATAGCTTGATGGAGTGATATGCAGCTGAAAGAAGATGTGATTAGGAGAAACATAGTTCCAAACTAGTCCCAGTGACTCCATCTTAGTGGAAAAAAGCTGAGTGGAGTTATTCACATCTCTAATCATAGATATGCAGGATGCAGGCAGAATAAACATAGGATCATCGCCGAAAACAATCTTGTTAGTAAGCAAGGCTCTGTCTCCGGGTTAACCAGCCTCAAAAGGAGTAGAGATATGGCTGACAATGTACAGTGCCTTTCTAGCAAAAATAAAGCCCTGAGTTTGAACTAGAATAATGAGGTGGAGAGGGGAGAAACAGACAGAGAAAGAGAGAGAAAATGAATAAACTACTGAGGGTTATTGCATATGCAGAATTTTGGATTCCATCCCTTTGGGTATGTGATAAGTGCTCCTGGCAATTTTGACAATAGGAAGTCTCAAGGTCATACTTGGATAGATACTGCCAGTACAATTCTTGAAAGCCAGGAGATTCTTTGAGGAGAGAATAAATAATTTACTGGAGGATTAGTGATGGGGTATGAGAGCAAGAGAGGCAGAAAGATGACTAAGGATTTCAGCACACATACCTGTGTGTATGGGGATGGAGATGCTAGTCACTGAGAAAGGAAACTATTGGGGTAGAGATGATTGGCCTTCCTTCAAGCAGATAACTGAAGAGTTTGTTTGTGAAAGTGCTATATTTGAGATACCTATTGAACAGCCAAGTGTGAATGAAGAACAAGTACTGGATGCGTTGTCTTCATGCATGGGTTAGGCTGGTGATTGAGAAGAACATTTAAGACTGCTTGATATTTAATGGCACTGGATGACATCATGTAAGGGGAATAAGGATATAGATATCCAAGGGTAACAGGCTCATCAACACTTAGAGAGGAAGAACAGAAGAAGCTAGGAAAGGAGAATGTGGTTTTATACTTTCCTCATCCCTTTCATATCACCTGTTTGGCCTGTGTTGGCATTTGGGTAGTTCACAGTATCAGCTCTGGAGTTGGGTAATTCAAAAGTAAAGACTCAGTTTCACTAGTGTAAACACTTTGTCAAATTATTAATCTTTCTTTTTCTTTCTGTGTGTGTGTGTGTGTATGTGTGTGTGTATGTATGTATGTATGTATGTATGTATGTATGTATGTATGTATGTATGTTGGTCGTGCAGCTTGAACTCTGGGCCTGGGTGCTGTCCCTGAGCTCTTCAGCTCAAGACTAGCACTCTACTCCTTGAGCCACAGTGCCACTTCTTGTGGTTACTTGGAGACAAGAGTATCATGGACTTTTGTGCTCAGGCTGGCTGTGAACCATGATCCTCAGATCCCAGCCTCCCAAGTAGCTAGGGTTACAGGTGTGAGCCCTCCACTGTTGAGTAAAGTAAGGATAACATTTCCATGAAATTTTATAGAAATTAAAACAAAAATGCATCTAAATCAACATTTGACACATAGGATCCTATTACATTGTATATATCATTAACAGTACCATGAAAAATAGTTTATACATCATAATATGCTGAGAAGTTTCAATGACCATTACCAAGATTGCTTTACAGATTCTCAGAACTGGTGAGTTTTTGGTTCCATGATAAATCAAGATGACTTACTGATTCATAAGATTCCTTATATAAGAAAAGCTGAAGATGACCTCTCTGAAACCTTGACAAAGCTCATTTAATTCATTCTCAGACACCCTGCTTCTCCAATAATATCATTTTAGATGTATAAAGAAGGCAGGAGAAAGCCAGGCTATGAGAGATGACTTTGCCAAAATTAGTCTCCAAAGGCTTAGAATTTCATAGTCTTTCTAAGTCATGAGATTTTGGAGACAGGAAATCCTAGAAGTTTTGCCAGTGTAGCTCAATGAGTTTCCTGAAGAATACTGTCCCCATCCCTAGGGTTTCATAGAAACTTTCAAGATTCTTGAGGTAGAGTGGCTTCACTTCTGGTAAAAATGGAAAAAAGTAACTTCAATCAACTTCAGTGAGAGGCCTGCTGCTGCTTATCTCAATAATAAGGGTCCAGACGAGAGCTGGACAAGGATCTGGTTACAAAGTCTCATCAAGTATAAACCTCAGGAATCCCAGCCCTCATTGATTAGTGCTCAAGCTCCATCAAGGTGTTGATGCAGGGGTCATGGCTGAGGGATCTATAATTTCCCACCAGAATTTGTTTTATTATTATAAGGGGATGTACGGAGAGGTTACAGTTCTATATATCAGGCAAAGAGTACATTTCTTTTTGGACAATGTCACTCCTTGCCTCACTCTCTCCTGGATTTCCCCTCCCATCTCCACCTATAAGTTGTATAGTTCATGTTCGACATAGTGTCTATCTCTTATTTTTATGTAGTAAAGGGAACATTCTTTATATCACTGTGGTTAGCTCGTCAGGCAGAATAAAAGGGAAGGCAAATAATTTTGAAATATGTAGGAAAGACCAAACATTGAGTGCCTTAAACTAAATTCTTCTAGGACAAGAATACTATGTCCTAAAATCAGTATGACTTCAAATTAACCTAAAGGTTTAATTTTACATCGTGCCATATATTTGGGCTTTAACCAGTTCTTCAAATGTACCATTGTCAAGTTGTTTAATAATTCAGTCAGTATAGAACAGTGAGTGATTTTCACTTGGATGAAGATGAGAATCACATGGAAATAAATTGAAAAATACTGCCACACAGGCTATACTTATAAGGATTTCGATTCCATTGATCTACCACAGAGTCCATGTGTTGGTATATTTTTCAAAGCTCCTTGAGTGATTGTGATTTGTCCCTGGGGTTGGGAACTACTATTGTAAAGACTATTTGACCTTTACTTCATATAGCTGACGATTGATCTTGCAGTAGCTGGTATACAATTGACAGAACCTATTGGTTCCTCACGTATGACCTAGGGATCTGTATGCCCATTTTAAACAAGTTAGACAAAAATCCTTCGAAAGAGGAAGTTTTGTTGGATCCAGGGAAACCAACTTCACATAGAAAGATGTGTGAATTCCAAATTCACTGCTGAATTTGGATATTTCAGTTTTTAGATGCAAAGCAGAGAAAATGAAGTGTTCCCAGGATGAGTCAGAGTCTGTTAAAAGATGCTTAAGCCAGGACCTTGGAGAGAGACATCCTCAGCAGAGAAGCACTGGATGCCTCCATTCTGCAGAAGCCACATTTTCTAGGTTTTGTATCTGATGCTTTGAGATCTTGGGCATTAGAGACACTGGAGGGACTGCCACATCCAGAGTTAGCCAATTCATAAGAGAGAGTACCTGCAATAATAGGAGTGTCCTCCAGGTCTGTGTCACAATTTGGTGATTTTTTTTTTTTGCCAGGCCTGGGCCTTGAACTCAGGGTTTAAGCACTGTCCTTGGGCTTTCTCAGAGCTCCACCACTTGAGCCCCAGAATCATTTCTGGCTTTTTTCTATGTATGCGGTATGGATGAATAGAACCCAGATCTTCGTGCATGCTAGGCGAGCACTCTAACTCTAGGCCAAACTCCCAGCCCACAATTTGACACATACCTGTGCTTCAAATGATGGGCTATTAGCCCAGAGGGTGTATTTCTAGAACTGCCCCTAATTTAATACAGCTGATGCATAGCATAAAAATGCAGCCACCATGACCTCTCGACCTATAATCATGCCACACAACTTCATGATGCTTCATCTTCAAAAATCATTCTGCAATCATACAACGGTCTTCCACTCTCTCCTCTTGGAAGCTCTTCTGTTCTCCATTTTTTCTGGCCAATTCTTTGTCCTTAGGAGCCTTGTGTTCCACTACTATTTCAGGTCAAGCTTGCTTTCTTTTCTCTACTGTTCTTCCTGTTCTAACCTTATGTGGCCTATCAGGTTGAATGACACAGTTGAAATAAACCAATGTATTACTGTAATTTTTTAATTGACATATCTGTCCTCATGAATTGGGCTGATAGAATCATGAGCTCCTCAAAGTCAGGGACTTGGTCTCATTCATCTTTGTATTGCTAGTGACATTCAAAGGGGGTGACACATAGAACTGCTAAATAAATAGTAGGGTCAGAAAATGAATTGTAGTAACTCTCACAAGCATGGATTTACATGGGAGAAAGAATGTCTATCTGACAATGTTGCTCTCTGGATGCAGTAGCCGATATACTGTCTTTAATTGTGTACAGGAGAATCAAAACTCAGATGCCACCTACTCTTTATTGTCTGGTATAAGTGGGCTCTCAACCCTTTTTTTCCTCCAGAATTCCTTTCTAGAGGTGATTTCTTTGAGAAGTCTGCAGTACCATGATGAGAGTCTGCCTGGGTACCTTTCCCATAGCCTTGCGAGTCTATGGAGAGTTGCCTTCCCCGTTTCTCTGTTGCCTCTCTGTCATGGACTCTGGAACCAAATTTCCTCAGATTATTGTCTGGGATTTCCTATTTGATGAACTTGGGGCAGGGATTTTCTCAAAGCCTTTGTTCCAATTTTTCCAAAAAGCTGAACACCACCTCCTTACAAATTTCAGTTAAATATTTTGGTAGAAACTTAAGATCTTAGAAGACTGTTTACTAGAATATAGCATGATCTTCCTAGTACTCTCTTTTGGACTTTGAGAGTATTTCTCAACAGAAAAAAAGAAACAAACTTTGATTGCACAGCAGATATACTATAACTATTTTAACCTGTCAGGCTATGGATTTAATTCTCTTCCCCCCCGCCTTCCAAATAACATCAATCTTATGTTCAACCTGGTCCATTATAATCCAGTCAGATGGAGGTAGCTATAGCTTCTGTCCTCAGGCATCCACTCTACGAGGGATACAGGATTATATGACAGGTGTTGTTCTAAGCATAAATGGACAGAGCTACACCCCAGAAGCTGAAGACAATGATGTGTATTACTGATCACTCAGCAAGCTCCCTTTTGTGCACTGTTGAGCAATGCTGTTCCTGCTATAGTCTTTGCGGGAAACTTCAGATCTTAGCTCTCTGCAGGTAGACACAGCTGAGGAGTGCTGGCCTCTGTGCTCACTTGAAATTCCATGCACCATGCTGGCGTCCTGCAGATGGTATGGCTCATTTGCAGCTGCATCCGGCACAGGAAGCTGCAATGTGCCACGAGATGTTGAGTGTGCATGGATTGAAGTTTCAGGTTTGCCTCGGACCTCTGGAGGCAGCCAGGAGTGATTGATTATAACACAGAGAAGCAGGTTGTGCACCTGCCAAGAATCTTGAATGGGAGTTGTTGCCTCATGCTCTTGTAGACAAAAGTCCAATTAAAATACCATCCAATGGAGCTGGATACTGGGAGGTGGTGGGAGGGGCAGAGGAGAGGGGAGGCTGTCACATTTGAATCCCTCAGGATGTTAAGATCTGAGGATCAAGTTCTGGGCAGGAACATCTAATCTCCAATTAACCACCAAAAGCCAGAAGTGGAGCTGGAGCGAGAAGTAGTTCAAGTGGTAGAGCACTAGCTTTGGATACAAAGCTCAGGAACAGAAAACAGGCCATGAGTTCAAGCCTGAGTATCAGCACACACACACACACACACACACACACACACGCACGAACGCACGCACACAACAGGAAAAACATAATCTCCCTATCCAATAATCCTGTGATATGGAGGAGAACACAGCTCCTGGGCTGTGTTTGCATTGTCCACTGTGGTAAGACCACCTACTTTTTTGATTGCACAAGGACCCTGAGCAGTACAGAATCTGTTCTGCTACTACTAGAAGCTAATAATGTAACGTGTCCTAGCACTGTCAATCTCAGTGAGATGGGCTTCTTGGTAATTACTTGCAGGCAGCAACATATAATTCAAGTTAATCTTGGCTCAGTGTTTTTTGTTTTCCTGCAATACTTTTTTTTAATATTTTTTATTGTAATTAATAAAAGGGTTGCATGATATTTGCCAGATAGAAGGTGCATTAATTCACATACATTGTTACCTTTTCACATGTCTTGGTACCCATTACCGTCCCCCCCACGTCTCCCTACCCGTCTTGGTTTTGCCCCTTCCCTATCAAATTTCAAATAACCAAATACAAATAAATTCAATATATCAGATAACAAAGTGAGATACTGTAACAATATGAGATAATCAAGGGACAGCAAAGGAGATGAGAGATAACATAGTACATTAAGGACAACAATCATTCATTATATGGCTTTTGTTTCAATATCCTGGAGGTCCTTTCAATTAGCTTCATACTATATGGCCTTATGTATCAAGATTTTGCTCTATTGCAGATCTCTGCTAGTAGAGCCCAAGGTTTCTACTGATTATGACAAATGAGGGAAACCATTGAGCCTAAGTTCCTTTGAGTCTGGCTTACTTCACTTAATGTGATTTTTTCTAAGTCTTTCCATTTCCTAACAAATGGGGCGATGTCATTCTTTCTGACAGCAGCATAGAATTCCATTGTGTACAAATACCACAACTTGTTGATCCACTCATCAACTGAGGGACATCTAGGTTGGTTCCATATCTTTGCTATGGTGAATAGTGTTGCAATGAACATTGTTGTGCTAGTGGATTTAGTATGCCCTTGTTTCTGGATGGTTGGGTAAATGCCAAGTAGTAGAATTGCTGGGTCATAGGGGAGTTCTATGTTTAGCTTTTTGAGGCACTGCCACTCTGCTTTCCACCAACAGTGTAGTAGTGATCCCTCCTGGCCACATCCCCTCCAGAATCTGTTATTATTCATTTTCCTGATCCTGGCCATTCTAACTGGAGTGAGGTGGAAACTTAGAGTTGTTTTGATTTGCATTTCTTTTATGACCAGAGATGTTGAGCATTTCTTCATGTGTCTGTAGGCCATTTTTGTTTCTTCTTCAGAGAAGACTCTTTTAAGTCTTTGGCCCATTTTTTAATGGGATGGTTGTTACTTTGGAGATTAGTTTTGGAGTGATTCAATTTTTTGAGTTGTTGATATATTTTAGATATGAGGCCTTTGTCCGTTGTTTGGTTGGTGAAGATCTTCTCCCACTCTGTAGGCTTCCTAATTAGTTTACTAGCTATGTCCTTTGCCATACAAAAGCTCTGCAGTTTAATGCAGTCCCACTTATCCAGCCTTTCTCTGATTTGTTGTGATTCTTGGTCCTTATTAAGAAAGTTTCAACCTGTGCCAAGGAGGCCTAGTGTATCTCCTATTCCTTCTTCTAAAGTTTTCAGTGTGTCAGCTTTTACCTCGAGGTCTTTGATCCATTTGGAGTTAATTCTAGTGCAGGGTGACAAAGAAGGATCCAACTTTAGTTTTCTGCAAGTGCTTAACCAGTTCTGCCATCACAACTTGTTGAAGAGGCTGTCGTTCTTCCATTCTATTTTTTTGGCTCCCTTGTCAAAGATTAGGTGGCCATAGGTCTGTGTTTTAATATCTGGGTCCTCAGTTCTATTCCATTGGTCTTCAGGCCTGTTCTTGTGCCAGTACCAAGCTGTTTTGATAATTATAGCCCTGTAATAGAGTCTAAAGTTTGGAATTGAAATTCCTCCTGCGCTGTTCTTTCTGCTAAGAAGTGTTTTTGCTCTATGGGGTCTTTTATTATTCCATATGAAATTTTGGATTGCCTCTTCTATTTCTTTAAAGAATGATATTGGGATATTGATGGGTATTGCGTTGAATTTGTAGATAGCCCTTGGCAAGACTGTCATTTTTACAATGTTGATTCTTCCAATCCAGGAGCATGGGAGGTTTTTCCATTTCCTTAGTTCTTCTTTAATTTCCTTTTTTAGGGTTTTAAAGTTTTCATCAAAAAGGTCCTTTACATTCTTAGTTAAGATGATTCCTAGGTACTTGATTTTCTTTGAGGCTATTGCAAAAGGAGTTGCTTTCCTCATTGTTGCCTCATTCCTCTCACTGTTGGCGTAAAGGAAGGCAGTTGATTTTTGAAGGTTAACTTTATACCCTGCTACCCTTCCAAAGTTTTGAATCAGCTCAAGGAGCTTGGGAGTGGAGTCTATAGGATTCTTTAAATACAGAATCATGTCATCTGCAAAGAGGGATAGTTTTACTTCCTCTTTCCCTATTTGGATCCCCTTTATGCTTGCTTCTTACTTTATTGCATTGGCTAGGAAATCTATGTTAAAGAGGAGTGGAGAGAGTGGGCATCCTTGTCTCATTCCTGATTTTAGAGGGAATGGCTTTAGATTTTCACCATTAAGTGTAATACTAGCTGTGGGTTTGTCATACCCAGCCTTTATTATACTGAGGAATGTTCCATGTATTCCTAGTTTCTCCAAAGCTTTTAACATAAAGGGGTGCTGGATCTTGTCAAATGCCTTTTCTGCATCTAGTGAGACAATCATGTGATTTTTGTCCTTGCTCCTGTTGATGTGTTGAATTATATTAATTGATTTGCGTATGTTGAACCAGCTTTGCCTCCCTGTGATGAATCCTGTTTGATTATAGTGTATAATTTTTTTGATGAGTTGTTGTAGACAGTTGGCCAGTATTTTGTTGAGAAGTTTTGCATCGATGTTCATCAAAGAAATAGGTCTATAGTTCTCTTTCTTTGATGAATTTCTGTTTGGTTTGGGGATGAGGGTTATACTGGCTTCATAGAATGAGTTTGGTAAAGAACCTTCATTGTCAATTTCATTGAAAAGCTTGAGGAGTATTGGTGTGAGCTCTGCTTTGAAGACCTTATAGAATTCAGCTGTGAATCCATCTGGCCCTGGGCTTTTTTTAGGTGGAAGTTCTCTAATTGCCATTTCTATTTCAGAGCCTGAAATAGGCCTATTGAGTTGGGTTAGCTCTTCTTGGTTCAGTGTGGGTATGTTAATATTGGCTAGGAATTCATCCATTTCTTCTAGATTCTCAAATTTGTTGGTGTAAAGGTTTGAGAAGTATTCCCTCATGATATTCTGGATCTTGGTAATTTCTGTCGTGATATTACCATTTTTATCTGCGATTTTGTTTATTTCCATATGCTCTCTTCTTTTTTTGGTAAGATTTGCTAAGGGCTTGTCAATTTTGTTAATTCTTTCAAAGAACCAACTCCTTGTTTTGTTGATTCTTTCTATAGTTTTTTTTTGGATTCCAAATCATTTAATTCTGCTTTGATTTTAATAATTTGCTTTCTTCTACTGGGATTAGGGTTGGTTTGTTGCTCTTTGTCCAGGAGCTTAAGGTGAGACATTAATTTGTTGGTTTGCGATTTTTCCAACTTGTTATTGTAGGCACTCAGCTGTGTCCCAAAGGAGTTGGTATTTTGTGTGCTCCTTATTGTTAAATTTCATAAACTGTTGGATTTCTGTTCTGATCTCTTCGATGACCCATTGGTGATTCAACAATGTGTTGTTCAGTCTCCATGAGTTACAGGGTTTTGGTTGGTGGAGATGTGTGTTCAGTTCCAATTTGATGCCTTTGTGGTCTGAGAGTGTGCATGGAATAATTTCAGTGTTTCTGAATCTGTCCAGCTTTGTTTTATGGCCTAAGATGTGGTCTATTTTGGAAAATGTTCCATGTGCTGCTGAGAAAAACGTATATTGTGTTGTTGCTGGGTGGAATATTCTGCAGATGTCTGTTAGATCTAGTTGGTCTATATAGTTGTTCAGTTCTAAGGTTTCTCTGTTGAGTTTTTGCCTTGTTGATCTGTCCATAGGTGAGAGTGGTGTGTTAAAGTCACCAACAATCACTGTGTTTCGATCTATGTATGGTTTCAGTGTAAGTAAAGTTTGCTTGATGAAGTCTGTGGGTGTTCCACGGTGGTGGGGAGTCTTTCACTCCCCTTGGGTCTCCTCCGCCGCCTGTGTGCCGCATCTGGGTTCCGCTGCTTGCTGTTCTGGTTCCGAGTCCTGGTTATGCTGCTTCTGCGCCCCGCTGGCCCCGTCCAATGCTGGTTTCTGCAGGTAGGGGCTGGCTGGCCCGGTGCCCTCCACTGCCGCTTTTCTCAGCTAAGCCGGCAGCGAGGCGTGGGGGAGGGGTCCTCGCGTTCCGAATTCTTTGAGAAAGTTGGATGTGAGCTTTATCTGGATTTCTTTTCCGGTTTGAGTCCTTCTCCGTTGCTTTTTGAGTTTGTTGTTGTGGATTTCTTAAGGTAGTTGGCTCGTGGGACTCCCTGGTTCTCTCTTTTTGTGAGAGAGAGCTAGGCAGCGTCCCTATTGTCTCGGCGCCATCTTCTCTCTCTCTTGGCTCAGTGTTTTTAGGACCACTGCAAGGGCCAAGTTTTGTACTCTATGTTCTGATTTTTAAACGAGCATCCTGATTATTTGTGTCAGAGGAAAGCTAAGAAGCCAATGGAAAAAAAAAACAGTAACAACATAAAGCTGATGAGATATGACAATACGAGCCAGAAATGGTCTTTGAAAACATTTTGGTTCTTCTGGAAAAGGCTTAATGTTTGTGTGTGTGCACAGCACAGAATAGAAGCATTACAATCATCTCTTTGGGACAAGGTTTGCTAACTGGCACCAAATTACTGGCACATGTGTGTGTCCATCCTTCTGTGTACATGTTTGCATGACTGAACAGAACCATGAACTCAGGGCCAGAAAGCTGTATGTTGGGTCTTTTGGTAAGCTAGTTCTCAACCAGTTGAGCCACAGCTTGATGTCTAGCTTGTTAGTGATTAATTTAGAATAAGAATCTCTAATTTTTCTCTCCATGCAGGCGTCACATCATTATTCTCAGATCTCAGCCTCCTGATTAGCTAGGATTGGATGTCTGAACTGCTCTTATCTCCTCCTACTCTTTAGTTTACTGCTTTAGATTATAAACAGATTTCTTTCTGAAAAAATTAGATACACAATTTATTAAATATGCATATTAATGGAGTTCAGTGGATTATGTCTATACTTACTGCATATAAGTCAAATCCAACTTTATTTTCCACCCACTGCATATAAGTCAAATCCAACTTTATTTTCCACCCACAACTAATCCTCCAGTTTTTAGTTATCATTCTTCCACTCCCAAATGGACTGTTTTAACCTCACATTTAAGAGAGAATATGCTGTGCTTGTCTTTATGTGTCTTCCTTATTTCACTTAACATAATGTTCTCTAGTTCCATTGATTTTGTTGCAAATGATGGAGTTTCATTCTTCTTTATGACCAAATAAAACTCCCTGAGTTTTTTTATCTTTTATTGTAAATATAATGTACAGAGAGGTTACAGTTACATTGGGTAATATGTATATTTCTTTTTGAACAGTGTTATCTCTTCTCACCCCTCCTTCATTTTCTCCCACTTCTCCCTTACATCCTCTCCCCCAAAAGTTGTAAGCTTCATTTCCAATATAGTGGCTAGTGAGTATCAGTGTTGCATTGATTCACTTTTTTCCCACCATTTCTGTAATTCTCTTCCCCATCCCCAAATCAGATAAACTTACATTCAAGTCATCAGACATGGGCCTCATATCTAAAATATACTTAGAGCTCAAAAAACTATTCCCCACTCCAAATCCTCAAAGAAACAATCCCATTAATCACTGGGCTAGAGACTTAGATACTTCTCTAAAGAAGAAAAATGAATAGCCAATAGACACATGAAGAAATGTTCAACATCTCTGGCCATAAAAGAAATGCAAATCAAAACAACATTGAGATTCTACTTCACCCCAGTTAGAATAGCCATTATCCAGACGGTGGCAGAGATGGGAACAAAAGGAAATGCTGCTACACTGTGCGTTGGCATGTACACATGTTCAACCACTTTGGAAAGCAATATGGCGGTACCTCAAAAGACCAAACATAGAGCTCCCCTATTACACAGCATTCCCATTTCTGGGCATCAACCCAAATGACTACAAATAAGGCCACACTAAAGCTACCAGCACAACCATGTTTATTGAAATATTCTTTACCATAGCTAAGATAGAAAACCAATCCAGTACATGAATGGATTGAGAAAATGTGGTACATATACACAATGAAATTTTATGCTTCTATCAAAAAGAATGACATTGCCTCATTCATAAGGAAATAGAAAGACTTGGGAAAAATTATATAAAGTGAAGTAAGCCAGATCCTAAGAAACACAGACTGCATGGTTTCCTTCATTTGTCATAACTGGAATATGTCTAGGATATTCTTAGCAGAGGATCACAATGGCTTAATACCCCTGTGCATGTGACCATATAAACTGATGCTTATCAAAATGAACTCTAAGAAATGGAAATGAGGGCTGGAATTTTGGCCTAGTGGTAGAGTGTTTGACTAGCATGCACAAAGACTCGGGTTCGATTCCTCGGTACCACATACATAGAAAAAGCTGGAAATGGTGCTGTGGTTCAAGTGGCAGAGTGCTAGCTTTGAGAAAAGCCCAAGGACAGTGCTCAGGACCTGAGTTCAAGCCCCACAACTAGCTAAAAAAAAAAAAGAAATGGAAACGAGGTATTTGTGTACTGTTTGCAGTTCTTCCATTTTTTTCTTTTACCTTTGATTTATTCCCTGTTGATGCTGTTTTTGTTTTCTGTCTCCTGAGATTTGAGATCACATTTTCCTTATCCATTCTTTTCTTTAGGACTCTGCGTCTGAACTACTATGAGTAGTTCCTCAATATATATGGACATGCAGCTGCTCCTTTCCCATGCTGATTTTATTTTTGCCAGATAAGTGTCCAGGAGTGTGGTATACAGTCATTCTAGTTTCATGCTTTTTGAGGGAACTCCAGACTTTTCCACAATGGCTGTATTTATTCATTTGTAATCCCACTAGCAGAATTCCATTCCTTCCACATCCTCATTGGCATTTATTTATTTGATTATTGTCATTCTCATTACAAGTAGGTGGAATCTCACTTTAGTTTTGACTTTTATCTTCATGAAAGCTAATGATACTGAGCCTTTTCTCAGTTATTTGTTGGCTATTTGTATTTCTTCATTTGATAAGTGTCTGGGAAGATCACTTACATGTTTTTACCTGGATGACTTATTTACTGTTAAGTTTTGGGGCTGCTTATAATTTGGAATGTGAACCTCCTGTTAGAGAAATAGCTGGCAAATACTTTCTCCTATTCTTTTTTTATTAAAGAATTTATTAATGTTGATTTTTACATCATATTTTAAATGACATGTTTAACAAACAAGTGTTCAAGAAGGGAATCTCTATTTACAATCACTGGGACTTAGTATTTAGAACTTAATCAAAATTAGGCTAATGGTTTGTATGTCATAGAAACATATAAATTTATGAAATAAAACATTATGTCTAGAGTCATAGGTTTTTATGTCTATATAGTTATGTTTATATTTCCATTACCATGTCCATAGCTTTGAGTATGCAGTTATTGAGTCCTCGTTCTTGTACTCTTTGAATTTAATAGCCACATATTAAGGATACCATGCGCCTTTTTTTCCTTTGGTCTTAACTTGTCTCATTCAACAAGATTCACTCTAGATTCATCCACTTCCCTGTGAATACCATTATTTTATCTTGTCTGTTGAATTCCATTGTATGTATATATATATATATATATATATATATATATATATATACCACATTTTTGGTATCCATTCATCTGCAGTAGGGCATCTGGATTGTTTCCATCCCCTGGCTATTGTGAATAGTGCAGAGATGAACATAGCTGAGCAGGAGTCTTTATCATATCCTGGGTTATGATGTTCAGGATAGATGCCCAGGAGTGATATGGCGGAATCGTAGGGAAGGTCTATTTTCAGTTCTTTAAGAAACCTCCTGCTTTCCAGAGTGGCTGAACTTGCTTACAATCCCACCAGTAGTGCAGGAGGGTTCCTTTTTCTCCACAACTTCGCCAGCAACTGTCACTGTCTGAGTTCAAAATCTTGGCCATTCTTGTTGGGGTAAGGTGGTATCTTAGGGTTGTTTTTATTTGCATTTTCTTTATGACCATGGATGATGAGCATTTTCTCATATGCTTTTCTGCTATTTTAACCTCTTTTTTTGAAAAGTCTCTCTTTAGTTCCTTTGCCCATTTAGTGAATGGTTTATTGAGTTTGAGGGGGATTAGTTTCTTGAGTTCCCTGTAGATACTGGGTATTAAGCATTTGTCAGATGTATTATTGGTGAATATCTTTTCCCAGTTGGTTGGCCATCTCTACTTTCACAACTATGTTTTTATCTGTACAGAAACTTTTTATTTTTAGGTAGTCCCATTTATCGAGCCTCTCTCCAATCTGTTGTGACCCTGGGATTCTGTTCAGGAATCTTTTGCCTGTGCCTATGAGTTCCAGTGTCTCTCCTACTTTATCATGTAGCAGTTTCACGGTTTCTGGTCTGACGTTGAGGTCTTTGATCCACTTTGAGTTAATGCTTGTGCATGGTGAAAGGCTAGGGTCAATTTTTAGTTTTCTGCATGTGGCTGCCCAGTTTTGCCAGCACCAATAATTGAATAGACTTTGTTTGTTCCACTGCATATCTTAGGCTCCTTTTTCACATACAAGTTGCCTATAGGTATGTGGTTCTATTTCTGGATCTTCTATTCTGTTTTTGTGCCAATACCAAGCAGTTTTGTTATTATGGCTCTATAGTAGAGGGCTATTTTAGGTCTTTTCTTGTTCCATATGAATCTTCAGATTATATTTTCTATTTCAGTAAAGAATATCTTTGGGATTTTGAGGGATGGGGGAGGTGTCCTCGCATTTGGAATTCTTTGAGAAAGTTGGATGTAAGCTCTATCTGGATTTCTTTTCCATTTTGAGTCCTTCTCCGGTGCTTCTTGCATTTGTTGTTGTGGATTTCTTAAGGTAGTTGACTCGTGGGATTCCCTGGTTCTCTCTTTTTGTGGGAGAGAGCTAGGCAGCGTTCCTATTGTCTTGGTGCCATCTTCCTCTCCTTTTCTCCTATTCTTTAGGGATAAATGTTTATTTCACTGTGATACTTGTTTTAGAGAAACTTTTTAGTTTGGTATAATCTCATTTGTCTATTTTTAATTTTTTTTGTATTTTTGGATTCTTATATAGAAAATCATTGCCTGTATCAAATCTTGTGTTTTCCCTATGTTTTCTTCTAGTAGATTTTTGAGTCGATTTTTTTTTTGTGGAAGGTGAAAGAAGTTGATCTAATCCTCCATATGTTGATATCCAACTTCCTCAACATTATTGGTTAAACATATGTATTTTCTCCTATGGATATTTTGGCATCTTCATCAAGAATTTTTTGGCTGTACATGTATAGTTTTATTCTGTTCCATGTATCTTGGTATTTTTTTTTTTGGTCTTGAACTGGGCCTGGGAGCTGTCCCTGAGCTCTTCAGCTCAAGGCTACTGCTCTACCACTTGAGCCACAGCACCACTTCTGGTTTTCGGTGGTTAATTGGAGATACAAATCTCATAGTTTTACAGTATGACACTAAATGAAACAACCTCTAGGATGTAAAAACAAAAGCCATACAATGGGTGATTGTTTTCCTTAATGTACTATGTTATCTCTCATCTCTTTTGCTGTCCCTTGGTTATCTCATATTGTTACAGTATTTCACTTTGTTATCTGATATATTGGATAAATGCATATTTGGCTATTTGAAATTGGATAGGGAAGGGGGGAAAACAAGATGAGGGGTGGGGGTGGGGGGGAAATGGGGACCAAGACATGAGAAAGGGTATCAATGTATGTGAAGTAATGCACCTTCTATCTGGTGAATATAATGTAACTTTTCTATTAATTACAATAAAAAATATATGAAAAAAAATCTCATTGTCTTTAGTGCCTGCACTAGCTTTGAACTGCAATCCTCAAATCTCGGCCTCCTGAGTAGTAGCTAGGATTACAGGCGTGAACCACGTAGCCTGGTTCAAACAACCACATTTTAACTAAAGTATTGGATCTTTGATATACACTCACATGATATTTTGTAGGCATAATTGGATGTGAAAACATAAAGGCTGGTACACTGTAGAGACCAATTATTTCCCCTTGGGCCTGGGAGCTATGACTTCGGGCTACTGCACTGTTATCAGGAGACAAGGTCATGTCAAAATCAATATACCCCAAAAGATAAAAACTCATATGTGAGTTTATTAAACTTGTATCAGTTTTGAGCAATCAGAAAGTAAATATAGTAAATATACATACCACATCACCCAAAGCCAGGGACATTATCTATTTAATGAACTTTTCTTTGGATAGTGGTATTATTTCTCTGGTTTTATAGATTAGGAAACTAAAACCAAGAATGGATAATATAATTGACAATAGGTAGCAGAGCTTGAAGCCACAAGGCTCAGGACTCAAATCAATATTCTCTATTTCAAATTCATCTACATTCTTCTCACAACTCATATTATCATCCTGGGTTCAGAAGCAAAGCACTTGGCTAGCAAGCAACATTGTGGGTTTGATCCCCCCAAAAAATTACAGTTAAAAAACACCCAAATTTATTACAATCCTGTGAGTAGGCGTCTTCCAAAACCAAATCTTTCCAAGTCTGGTACTTTTAACACCTAATGGCCACCTTTATTAGTATTAAATGAACCTCAGGCTTAAACCACATTTCCCCTCAAGAGCTAGGATAGGACCATGCAAGATTCAGTAATCTCTGCAAATAAGATATTTGACATAATTGATGTATTATTTAAAATGAATCTAAAATCATATTTCTCTGAACCAGTAATATTTTAAGTACAGAGAGGAGCTTTCTCCTAAAGAAACCTAGGATAAATCTCTTTAAACAGTAATTTTGTACCATTTTAACTTCTGAATAAATCTAAAAATTTCCCATAAGAGATTTATTTAAAGCAAGGGTTATTTTTCCAGTGGCCTCTGGGCTAAATTTGGACTTCAAATATGATTTGGTTAGTTGGCACAGTGTTTAAAAATTAGAATAACTGATAACATTAACAAGCAAGAGTTTTTTTTTAAAGTAAAACGGGAAGGGAGGGGTTTTATTTAATGGAATAATATGGGACCCTGAGGTAAAATGCCAGGATAAACCTGGCATTTCTGATTGCAT
Source organism: Megascapheus bottae (assembly GCF_031878675.1). Lineage (NCBI taxonomy): Eukaryota > Metazoa > Chordata > Mammalia > Rodentia > Geomyidae > Megascapheus > Megascapheus bottae. Next base: position 20,149,764 of record NC_143518.1, read on the forward strand.
GTGGCAAATCGGGTGCATAGGGATTGAGGCTGAGTGGTGAGAGGCCACGTGTCCACCCACTTCCCTCACTGGGATTAAATCCCTCCTGATTGAAGATGTATTGTAGCTCTCTGGACATATTGAGGATGAGAAAGCACAATGTAAGTAATCAGGAGGTTTCCATCCCCCAGTCTTCAAGAACACTCAAAGTAGGGAAGTGTTAGCAAAAGATGTACATTTTATCAGTGACCTGGAAGTCTACATATGGTAAAACAGACTGCCAGTCAGTTACTTCTAAAGTTGATTCACTAGGTAAATAATACCCCAGGGCTTCTCCCCCCTCACCCCCACCCAGGGCTGTGTGCTGATCTGTATAAGAGCTATCAGCAATAGATTCATCCCCTAAATTCCTTTCCAGGAATCTTCTCTAATGGCAATGAAATGCAAATCAGCCTGAATGCAGAACAGTTAGTTTAGAACCCTGGCAGTTAGCAAACCCATTTGTTGACTTGGCAAAGGAGAAAATGCTGACATAAGAGAGAAAATTAGTTTGTTACTTTTATGGGTTTGAACTAGTCATTTGTTTCATTTTCTGATGTTTGGGCTTCTTGTCATGAAACCCTAGGTGGTGTTAGAAAAAGGGGTAAGAATTACGGTTTCATTTAACTTCCCTTCTCTATGTAAGGAATTTCCTCTGGACCCCAATGTTTCTCCACTGTGTACAGTATATAAAACTCTTCATGCATGAGGGATCACAGTCAAAATAGTCAAACCCTCAAAACTCTAACATTTAGTAGGATGCCATTTTTATTTATCAGATTGCCTGTTGGATTTTAGATAAGTCACTCTTCTGAATCTACTCCCTCAGCTTTCATTCCAGAATAATGACTGCCTCAGAAGGCTACAGCTTTACCCAAGTATTTTCAAAAAGATAAACACATAATTCTCATGCAAATATTTGGTAAGAATTATACCAAGTATTTTGATTCATTAATGGGATGCCTAAAGAATATCAACACTGGTCCAGGAGTGTGGCCTAGTGATAGAGTGCTTGCCTAGTATGCAGGAAGCCCTGGGTTCGATTCCTCAGAACCATATACACAGAAAAAACCAGAAGTAGTTTTGAGGCTCAAGTGGTAGAAATGCTAGCCTTGAGAAAGCTCAAGGACAGTGCTCAGGCCCTGAGTTCAAGTCCCAAGATTGGCAAAAAAAAAGGAATATCAACATTGATTTAATTGGGGGAGAATAAAGGATTTTTGGAAGGCAAAAATGATGAAAAGAAATTATAACATTTGATATAAAACTAATATTTCAAAATATATGAATCATGATCTTTCAACTTAGCCTTATTTTTGTAGCAATAATAATGCTGCATATTAACTTTTTAAATGTTAAAAACTAACGTTGTAGAACCTAGTATTTTATTAATAATAAAAGTTAAAATTAGAGAATTGTCTGACCCTATGTAGGTTTTTTTTATTGTAATGTATAGAGCAGTTACAGTTATATTCACCAGATAGAGGGTGCATTACTTCTCACAGATTGATACCCCTTCTCATGTTTTTGTCCCCATTTCCCCCCCTCCACCCCTCTCAATCATCTTGTTTTCCCCCCTTCACCTTCCTATTTCAAATAAATAAATGTATATATAATATATAAAGTAACTAAGTCAGATACTGTAACAATGTGAGATTAACCAAAAGGCAACAAAAGAGATGGGAAATAACAGTACATTGAGAACAATAATCACATAATGCTCGGATGTTGTTCTCTATTCTTTGATCTAATCTTCTCATCTTATTTCTAAAATTTAGGATTAAATACATTTCTCATGCAGCCCTTAGAATAATGCTTATGTGTAATAAATATTTGGTATTTCCATCATGACTTGTAGTAAGAGGAAACTGTAAAAAACCCCACATGATTGTTATAACAAGTTACATTAAATAAATGACCATTTATTTGATGATAATTTTGTTGATTACTGGAGGTTGGAAACCATGTATTCATACAACCATATAGGAATTTTATGACAGAAATTTAACACATGCTTATAAATGGTAGATTTTGATATTTCCATTAAAAGAATGTACCATACTAACGTTGTTTCAATACCAATTATGTATGTGTGTGTATGTGTGTTAGCAAGTGACTTTAATTTGTCCTAAGTTTGATGAGAAATGTAAGCGCTTTTTAGAAAAAACCATTCTGTCCATCAATCCAAAGACTACTGAGTTATGCCAATCTGGCCTGTGTTCTTATTTAATTAAATGAATTTTCACAAGGAAGAGAGGTGAGAGGTATTATCCTCTTTGTCACAACATTGAATGAGGGTGTCTGTGCATAAAATGTACAGGACTGCTTGTTGCAGAATGCCTCCACCATGAGAACTGTGATGTTTATTACTACCTCCAACACCATACCATTGTCTTTCTCCACTGAACATCTAAGATCTCCAGAGCATGTTGGGAAAAGAGGGTCTAACCAAACTAAAGAATAAAAGTAAATATGTATAGATTGTGTGTGTGTGTGTGTGCGCGCACGTGTGTGTGTGTGTGTGTGTGTATGTATGTATGTATGTATGTATGTATGTATGTATGTATTTGGCAGTGGTAGGGGTTGAACTAAGGGCCTTGTGCTGGCCAGGCTGATAAGGTATCACTGGTTCCCAAGTTCAGTCCTGTTTTTCACTGGTTGGGATTAGGACAGGATCTCACTCCCTGAACCACACTATCAACCCATTTTTAGGCTACCTATCACTGGGACTTTAGACACTACCACATCTAACTTCCCTCCATGGAAATGGATTATGGGAGTCAGTGTCTCGTATACTTTTCTGCGAGGCTGGCCTGGCACTTGGACCCTCCCAATTTCAGCCTCCTCCATAGCTTGGAATCTATACCTGTTTAGGGAGTTTAGAAGGTAATCAAGCACCCTTACAACCTAGTCTACTTTCTCAAGGAAGTAAAGGAACTAAACTGAGCAGTCTAGATCATCCTCTTTACAGTTTACAATAGGATTCCAAGGTATTGATGAAAAAATTAGGATGTCAGCACTTAAGTATATCCAAAATGTGTGTTATATTAACAGGAATAAGAAAAACATTCATCTCTCTAAGAAAATAGCTTCAATTAATTGCTAAAGTTTTTGATAAATATATTTGATTGCTCTCACTGTTTTAAGTACCAAGCATGTAGATTATGTAGATGAAGAGATAGAAGTTCATGAAAATACAGGATTAGGAGAAATTTGTCTGTGTGTGAAGTCAATGTTCCTATCCATGCCAACTGTACCTCTTTTTGTGTAGGGAAACAAGAGACGTTTTATGTTCCCTTTTCACTCTTAGGTTCTGTGCCTGAAGCCAGTGCTTTGAACTGATAAAGAACGGAATAAACAAGAGAAAAATAAACATGAACTTAATTTAATATTACCATGGGTGTGTTTATATAATTGAAAAGCCCCAAAGAAGTAGCTATATCCAGGTGTGTATATACCATTTTAACAAAGAGTGATCAATGTGAAAATAGAACCAGATAAAGGAATAAAGAACATCAGCCAGAGACAGTAAATTGTCAGAAAGTGTCTAGGAGGGATATGGGGGAAACTACAGGAAAATAGGGTTATTTTAGTGTGATTTATTTCTGTGGATTCATCTCAGCATCGACTTCCTGTCTTTAGTGATAAGATTTTCCTCTTCTGGCACAGCGAACCTTTTTCACAGAAAATTTATGTTGTACTTCTAAGCAAAGACAGAAAAGGCTAAAAGCCCTTCCAGCACCCATTGTTTCTCAGTTGCCTTTGGCCCAAATTTATCATTGTGACCAAGGAGCTACCTTATTTGGGGCTAGAATGTGAAGCTTCTCTTTAAATGGTTCCAAGTTCAAGTCTCTAGTCACTCTCTTCTGTTTGAAACTTGTCTATTTAGAGCTTAGTATCCAGAAGTGATCACACGATGCAAGCCTGATCTAACAAGAAGGGAGTGTAGAAAAACCTCCACTTCTTTCTTCCCAGTGTCAATATTACCAAAGTTCATTTTAGCTCAGAGTACTGACTCATCCTCAGCTCCATGCCCAATTCCCAAAGTCTCTGTCACATGGGCTGTTGCTAAGCTTCTCTTCCACGCTTGCTTATGCAGCTACCTTTTTTGGGAACAAAGAGCCAGCACTTCACTTTAATGGGGGTTGCTAGGCATTGAGTCTTTAGCAACTTGTTCATTCAAACAATGTTTATAAGCTCTTGCTGTCATGTCTAGGAATAGAATTGATATATACAGTGCACCCAGTTCTTGGCCTCATTGCTGTTTCAGTCCAATAAAAAACAAGAAAAGTTCATCCAGGTGTAACCTCTTCTGTAATGGGGATTTACAGAGGATTTTCTAATTTAGATTGGGGGATCAAGAAAGACTTAATGGAAGAAGTTATGTTAGCTGAGGGATACTGGATTCATAGGTGTAAAAAAAAGGAGGAAAACAATGTATTCAAGAAAATAACTTCAGCAAAGATGAGAAAATTTAGAGTGTGGGGTGAGGGAGCAGCAAGAGTGCAATGAAGCATTCAAGCTAGGTTAAGTTAGAGTTTGATGTCATCTTTCAAAAGCTGGAGCTATTAATGGTCATAAAACTAGAGTAGTAGTTAGAAAAGGTTAAAAGCAGATGCTTCTGTTAATACTTTTGTATTATTCTAAATGAGAGACAAGGATGAAAAAATAGATGAATAAAGGAACTAGAAATGACAGGGCCTATGGAATGGTAAGGCTAGGAGGTAAATAAAAGAATGAGTAAGATTGGGCTTGGACTTGGGTACTTTAGAGGGAACCTGACACTTCTATTGTGATAGAATATAGGTAGGTGAAGAGGAAAGGTATTTTCTTGGTTTTATTGTTTGGGCACACTTTGGTTTATAAGAGATCTCACAGATGAAATTAAACATGTTACTGTCAAGCTTAACAATAGATAACAAGCTAGGATTGACGTATATTGATGAGAAGTGAACAAAAGGAATGGGGTAAGAGATCCAGGAATAAGAGAAGATGCAAAAAACAATTTCTTTAAATTTAAATCTTGGAAGAGAAAGAGGAATCCACAAAAAAGTTTCAGGTGGCAAATCAGTATGGCATCTCTAGCATGAAATAAGTTGTTCCAAATGGTGCTTGTGAGGTTGTCCACTGTTCTTTCTTTTCCCTACAATTCTTTTTTTTTTTTCTGGTTGGTCATGGGGCTTGAACTCTGGGCTTGGGCACTGTCCCTGAACTCTTCAGCTCAAGGCTAGTGCTCTTCCACTTAAGCCACAGCACCACTTCCTTCCCTACAGTTCTTTAAACTTCAGCACTTGTGTCACTATATCATTCATTCGTTCAAACAAATATTTATTAACATCAGCTGTATACAGTGACAATAAGGGATAAACAATAGGGGGGAAAAAGAAAAAAGAAATAATTTCACACAGCACATAAAATACAACTGCAAAGAAAAACCTCTTTTTTTCCATATCTAGGAGTTCATTTCACATTTTTTTTTTTGCCAGTCCTGAGCATAAGCTCTGGGCCTAAGCACTGTCCTTGGATTCTTTTCTCAAGGCTAGAGCTCTACCACTTGAGCCTTAGCACCACTTCCACCTTTTTCTAAGTATGTGGTACCGAGGAATCGAACCTAGGTCTTCGTGCATGCTAGGCAAGCACTCTACCACTAGGCCAAACTCCCGGCCCCAGTTAGCATCATCTTATATGGTCATATATGCATAAAAATTGAGCTATTGTGATCCTCTTCTAGGAAACTCCTAAACATATACGAATTATTACAAATGAGAGAAACCATGGGATCTGTTTCTTTGGCTTATTTTACTTAATAGGACTTTTTTCTAAGTCTTTCCATTTCCTTATGTGTGTAGTGACGTCATTCTTTCTGATTGCAGCATAGAATTCCATTGTCTAAGTACCACATCTTGATCCATTCATCTACTGAGGGGCATCTGGGTTGGTTCCATATTTTAGCTATGGTAAATAATGGTGCAATGAACATGGCTGTGCTGGAAGAATCAAGATACAGACCCAGGCACTCTGGTGACTGTGTTCATGCTCATAACTATTCTTCTACAATGTTGTTCCATATCACAGAGATCAATCACCTGGGACTTCTTAGATTAAACAAAACACTTATTGTTAACTCAAAAGTAATGGAGAAAGGCATATTTGAGGGTTTTCTTTGAGGTGTGAGTTGTATGTGTGTGTGTTTAAGAAATTTACTTATAAGGAGAAGGGAGTTTACTTATATGGGGAAAAATGGAGATATTGTTTCTGTGTTAAGACAGAAGACATTTAATGGTGAAGCAGAAGATGAGTGGTTTATGATTCAGAGGAAAATGATCATTGCTAAGTAGAAATGTCCAAAAAAAGAAATACCATCAGATTCAGAGAAACCTTTAAAGAGTGAGGAAGGTTGAAAAGAGTTACAGAGGGTTGGAAATTATCCCATGAACATGAGGAACTTAGACATACAGAAGCACAGTGGGGAGATGTTGTGTAGCCGGCCAAGGTTGTGGCTTAGGTGAGAAAGTACAGATCCCAGTCCAATACTGGTACAGCTGTGAGTAACTTCTCGAACTTGACCTTGTTCAGAGCTTTTTCCACAGGCTTCTCTGACTCAGCTTCTTGTCAACAAGCTTCATGAGCTGCTACAATGTGCCTTTCTTTTTTTCCTAATGACATCATTTTTGCAATCTTAAATCACATGGGAAAGAAGACTTAGAGATCCATTTTTCTCGGCAGTCTCTTCCTGTTACCTGAGCATGAATGTGTCCCAAAGATATCTCATTATTCCCATAGTCCTTTTTTGTGGAGGGACATTTGGAGGGAAAATATTTGTCTTGATTTGAAGGGAGGGAAAAAGCCAAACACTGGTATCATGAGATGCAAAAATTGCTTCTGGTTTTCACTGAAGGAACAAAAAAACCATTTTCCTTCTCAGAAAATTGCAAGTGTGAGCACATACCTATGGCCTTCTAAGATATTCCCACAAAAAAGTATTTCACAGTCCCCCCCCCACACCCTAACTGTATCTAATTTGTTACAGTGGGTGTGCTTAGAGGACAGATGAGTACCGAATAGGTATCCAAGCAACTGTTCTGTGACCAGCTAAAATTGGGGAGCTACAGGTGGGGCCATAAGAAACATAGAAGCATGATGCTAAAAATGTCTGACAAGGTCAAATTGCATCTCCTAGCAAGAGATGCAATTGAGAACGGGAGCTGAGTTAGAGATGAGATATCTCAAGGCTACCATGTTTGATGCTGCTGTCAGAGGGAGCTTGTTAAACTCCATAGAGGAAAATATTTATTTCTCCAGCCCTACCTTTCTTGAAGTCAGTGGTTCTCTACATTGATGTAACATCTTACAAATATATATACTTGGACCTACATCCCAAGGGTTTTCTTTTTTCAGCACAATAGCATAATCAATGTTTAACATACAAATTCCTACCACCTATTTCAAACACACAATTTAATAAAATGTGACTTATGTATAGACCCACAAATCTATCACTACAATCATGACAGTGAAAACATCCATCAGTTTCCAAGATCTCCTCCTGCTCCTTTATGATTCTCTCTGCCTGCTAACCATTTTGATCACCCCCTTTCTCAAACAACCACTGAGATTTCTGTCATGATTTACTAATATCCTAAAGTGTTATATACCTGAAACCAGTCCACATGCTTTCTTATTCTATCACTGGAAATGTTTTTAAGATTCAATCATGTTTGAAATAAAGATGCTGTGAAAATCCATGAGAAAGTCGCTATCTGGACACAGGCTTTCATTTTCTTGGGGAAAAATTACCTAGTAGGATAATTGGGTCATATGATATATGTATCAGACTTTAAGAAACAGGTAAATTTTGTTCCAAAGTGATTGTGCTATTTATATTCTCATCAATTACAGTTTCAGAGCTGGAAGCATGGCTCAGTAGTACTTAGCATTAGCAAGGCAAGGGTAAAGTCTTGAGTTCAAGTCCCTACAAACACACACACACACACACACACACACACACACACACACACACACACATAGAGTCCTTCCACATTCTGAACAGTACTTAAATGGTTGGTCATTTTAATTGTAGCTATCCTAAAAGGTAGGAATAGCATATTTTAGGAGATTTAATTTGCATTTCTCAAGCCTTCTATTCAATCTACAGGTTTCTCCATCATTCTGTTTATTTTCATTGTTTGATGCAATCCCATTTATCTGCTTTTGTTTTTGTATTCTGTGCTTTGTTGTGCCACTCAGAAAATAACTGATCGTACCAATATCTTAAAGGGTAGCCCATATAGATTCCTCTGTGTTTTTCTCTAGTAGATTCAGATATTCTGGTCTTACATTAAAGTGTCTTATCTATTTTGAGGATTTTTGCACTCATATTGTGAGTTAGTTGACTGGGCTCTGTATTTAGCTCTATAATTGATATGTGTCTGGTTTTCTGCCAATACCATGCTGTTTTGGTTACTATGGCTCTATATCATGTCTTCATCAAGTACTGTGATGCCTCCAGGTTTGTTCTTTTTACTCAAGATTGCTTTGGCAATTTGGGGTGTTTTGTTCTTCAATATATACTTTAGCATTGCTTTTTTTAGTCTCATGAAAAATGTAAGTATTTTAATAAGTATTTCATGTAATCTGGAGTTGGTTTTTGTGGCAGTGGGTAGGGGTAGACACTTAACAATCCTTGCACTCCAAAAACATAGAAGGATTTTCCATTTTATTCTTGTCTTTCTTTAATCAGAATTTGTGTGTGTGTGTGTGTGCGTGTGTGTGTGTGTGTGTGCGTGTGCGCACGCGCGTGCATACATGAGTGCATGTGTGCTAGTCCTGGGATTTGAACCCAGTGTGTGGGCACTCTAAGAGTCTCATGAACTTTCCTGCCTGGCCTGTCTTTGAACATTGATCCTTAGGTATCCGTCTCTTGAGAAGATAGGATTGCATGTGTGAGCTACTAGTGACTGGCTCTTGTATCAGTATGTTAGTAATTTTCATTGTAAAGGTCTTTTCTTTCCTTAACTAAGTTTATGCCATGGCATTTCTTTGGTAGATATTGTGAATGTACTTGCTTCCATGACTTCTTACTCAGAAAATTCATAATGGGTTTGTAAAAGAGAACTGACTTTTGTATGTTCATTTCAATTCTACTTTACAAAGTTCATTTTTTTTGGCCAGTCCTGGGTCTCGATCTCAGGGCCTGATCCCTGTCCTTGAGCTTTCTCAAGGCTAGAGCTCTACCACTTAAGCCATAGCACCACTTCCGGCTTTTTTTTCTATGTATGTGGTACTGAGGAATCAAACCCGGGTCTTTGTGCATGCTAGGCAAGCATTCTACCACTAAGCCAAACTCCCAGTCCTACGAAGTTCGTTTTTTCCAAGTTATAATAGTCTTGCAGAGGGAGGGGGGAACTAGGAGTTTGGCCTAGTGGTAGAGAGTGCTTGCCTAGCAGGTACAAAGCCCTGGGTTTGATTCCTCAGTGCCACACAGAAACAGCCGGAAGTGGTGCTGTGGCTCAAGGGGTAGAGCACTAGCCTTGAGAAATCTCAACAACAGTGCTCAGGCCCTGAGTTAAAGCCCCAGCACTGGAAAAGTCTTTGCTGGAGTCCCTAAAGCTTCTGTGTATATAATCTTATTATCGCCTACCAGAATTGCTTGAATTCTTCCCTTCCTATTTTCATGCTTTCTGTTTCTTTACTGAATAAAACATTTTTATATGTTCTGGATAAAACATATTTTTATAATGAAAAAGAGCAGTAAGCATGGACACTTTTGTCTTTCCTGATCTTTTTGCTCAGGATTAGTTTGGCTATTTGGAGCCCTTTATGTTTTCACATGAATTTTAGGATTGATTTTTCTATGTCTGTGAAGAATGACATTGGGATTTTAATAGGCATTGCCTTAAATTTGTAGATGATATTTGGCAGTATTAATTCTGCTAGTCCACAAATAAGGGGTCAGTACACTTTCTGTTATTATCTTCAATTTTTTTTATTTTCAGGGTAATATATAGAGGGGTTACAGTTGCATTCTCCAGGTAGCAGGTGCATTACTTCTTACACATTGATACCCCCTTCTCATGATTTTATCCTCATTTCTATCCCCCCAACCCCTCGTAATCATCTTGTTTTCCCCCTTCCATTTCCTATTTCAACTAAATAATTGTATATACAATATTCCAGGCAATAAAGTCAGATACAGTAATAATATGAGATTAATCAAAGGGCAACAAAAGAGAAAAGAAATAACATAGTACATTAAGAACAACAATCACACAAGATAAAGCTCTTGTTTCCATATCCTAGAAATCCTTTCATTTAGTCTTATCCTCTATGACTTTATGTACCCAGGTTTTGAGCTATTGTGATCTTCTGCTAGGAGAGTCCTAGATGTGTACTAATTATGACAAATGAGGGAAACCATTGAGCCTATGTTCCTTTGGGTCTGCCTTACTTCACTTAATATGATTTTTCCAAGTCTTTCCATTTCCTTACAAATGGGTCGATGTCATTCTTTCTGACAGCAGCATAGAATTCCATTGTGTATAAACACCACATCTTGTTGATCCACTCATCAACTGAGGGGCATCTGGGTTGGTTCCATGTCTTTGCTATGGTCAGTAGTACTGCAATGAACATCGTTGTGCTAGTGGATTTAGTATGTCCTTGTTTCTGGATGATTGGGTAAATGTCAAGGAGTGGAATTGCTGGATCATAGGGGAGCTCTATATCATCTTCAATTTCTTTTCTCAAGGTTTTATACTTTTCATCATAGAGGGATTTCACTTCCTTGGTTAGATTTAGTGTGTGTGTGTGTGTGTGTGTGTGTGTGTGTATTTGTGTGTGTATTTGTGTTAAAGACCATCATGAATGGTATTGTTATCCAAATTTCTAACTTTTCTCATCCTATTCATTCTGAGCAAGCAGAAAAGCAGCTGATTTTTCTATGTTGACTTTATACCCTGCTCCATTACCAATGATATGTATCAGCTCTAAGACTTTTGGGGTATAGTCTTTAGAGCCCTTTACATATCAGATCATGTTATCTGTGAACAAGATGACTTGACTTTTCTTTCCCTACTTGCATCCTTTGTATTTTCTTCTTTTGTTTTATTTCTGTGATTGGAAATTCTTGTCCACTTTCTCCATTCTTATTCAATATAGTACATTTGCCTTGTTTCTGATTTTAGAGAAAAAGATTTTTAGATTTCCATCATTTAGTATAAAGTTAGCTCTAGGTTGGTCATATATAGCAATTGTCATGTGATCCTCTTCTAAGAATATCTTTGGCCTCACTTTTAAGAGTCTTGTTTAATTTATTACATCAAAATGTAATTGTTTTGCCTTTTTAATATCCATTGTGTTTACTTGTAGATTTATAGGCACATTCTAATTACTACAAATGAGGGAAAACATGGAATCTATGGGTCTAGCTTACTTCACTTAATATAATTTTTCCAGGTCTTTCCATTTCCTTACAAATGGAACAATGTCATTCTTTCTGATGGAAGCACAGAATTCAATTGTGTATGTATACCACATTTTCTTGATCTATTCATCCACTGAGGGGCATTTGGGTTGAATCTGTGGCTTGGCTATGGTAAACATTATCACAATGAACATGGTTGTGCTGTTAGCTTCAGTGTGGCCTGGTTTGTGGTCAGTTGGATAAACTCCTAGGAGTCCCTTTTTACTCTTAAGCTTTTTTATCTTCATTTATAGTTTTGAGGTTGTACTTAGGGCCCTATGCATACTGGATAATTATTCTATCATAGGAGCTTTTTTATTTTCTTTAGTCATTTTTCAGATGATGTTTCATATATTTCCTATAGCTGGCTTTAGAGTCTGATTTTCCTACCTGTGCTTATTGCACAGTTGGAATAAATGCCAGCCCTTCGGGTTTGTTTGTAGGGATGGAGTCTTGCTCTCAAGGTAAAAGCAGATACATTGAAAACTTTACAAAAAGGAATAGGAGATATACTAGGTCTCCCTGGTACATGTCAAAAGTTTTTTTAATAAATACCCCAAAACACAACAAATCAAAGAAAATTTAGATAAATGGGACTGCATTAAACTGCAGAGCTTCTGTATGGCAAAGCACATAGCTATCAAGTTAAATAGAAAGCCCACAGAGAGAGAAGATCTTCACTAGCCATACAACAGACAAAGGCCTCATATCTAAAATATATCAACAGCACAAAGAATTGAAGCGCTCCAAAACCAATCTTCAAAGAAACAACCATCCCATTAAAATATGGGCCAAAGACTTAAAGAGAGACTTTTATCTTGTTGAGTGCTACGTATTTTTGTAGTTGTATAAGTGTTCTTGGCCTTAGTTCTAGAATGTAGTTAAGTTTCTTGGAAATAGTTGCATTCTTCTAATTTCCTTTTTTGTTGTTGTTTTGGTCGGTTGTGGGGTTTGAATTCTGTACCTGGGTGCTGTCCTTGAGCTCTTCAGCTCAAGACTACCACCCTACCCCTTGAGCCATAGCACCACTTCTGGTTTTCTGTTGGTTAATTGGAGATAAGAATCTCATGGACTTTTGTGCTCATGCTGGCTTTGAACTGTGATCCTCAGATCTCAACCTTCTGAGTAGCTAGAATTACAGGCATGGAGCCACCATGCCCTGTTCCAGTTTTCTTTTGAAAGGTTTTTTGGACAGGACTAGAGCAGTTATTAGTATAGGGCTGATTATTCTCCACAGTGAAGCAAAACCTCTTTAATAAGCCTATTGACCCTTGCATCTTGATAGTTCTTGTCTTAGATATTGAGTCATTATTTGGGCAAATATGTATGCTGGATATTTTTTCTCATTTTTTAAAAAAATTTTTAGTGTCTGGGTAATGTTTAGAGGGGTTAGTTATGCTTGTCAGGTAATGGGTGCATTACTTCTCACACATTGATACCCCTTCTCATGGTTTTTGTCCACATTTCCCTCCCCCATCCTCTCCCAATCATCTTGCTTTCCCTCCTTTCCTATTTCAAATAACCAAATGTGTATGCTGGACACTTTTGCCATAACACTTTCTCTTTCAGATAAGAGTATGTCGTAGTTTATGGTGCATGTGTACATGTTTTCAGTTGAACACTCAAGGGTCCTTCTGCAGATAGCCAACGCTCCTGCACCCCCGCTTGTGTTCACACATGAAGTGTGGAGTGTCTTTCACTCTCATGCTTTCTTGCTTTATCTTCTAGTAGTCTGCCTGGAAAATCTCCTAACTTAATCTCACTAGACTCTTCCCTTTCCTGGCCCAATTCAGGTAGCTTGAAAACTGCTCAAGTAGTTTGCCTGGACATTCACTCAGGCAGCAAGGTGGGATATTCAGTATGCTAACCTCAGCTGTTTCCCGTGTCTCTGACAATGTTGTACTTTGTCCATTTATGTCGTTTTTCATAAATGATTGTTTAATACACTCCAGTTCAGTGTTTAAATCTTTGCCTTGTTTTATTCCTGTTCTGGGGATGCACTCAAAGCCTCACTTCTGGGACCTTGATTTTCCAACTAAGAGTAACAGGGACCATGGTTAGCTCTTCCATTTAAAACAGCACCGTGCTGGCAGCTGGTGGGTCATACCTTTAATTCTAGATACTCTGGAGATTCAGATCTGAGAGTGTTTACACACTTAGTGTTTAGACAAAGCCTATTTTTTGGTGCAGTACTAAGTTTTAACTCAAAGCCTCCCATTTGCCAGGCAGGTGCTCTTCTACTTGAGCCACTCTACCAGACTAAAGATAGTGTTTGTTGCATTAAATGCTGCTACATTTTGCACATTGAACCGTTTGAGGATATTGTGTTAGTGATTGGCACAGGAACCCTACCCAAACTAGAGGCAAAGAAATCCCTAAGCACCCTGGGAAGTGCATGGATTTTAACAGAGGATGAGGCACATCCCTCAAAGGGGGAGCCAGTAGAGCCAAACTTGCAGTTTGAGACCTGGAGACTGATGTCCCTTATAATTTTGCTCAGGCGAATCCTGCAGTAACAGCTATTCTTATCCCTAGGCTCTAATTTGAGAGAAAAACACAGCAGTTTGTTTAACTCATTCACTATATCAGCTGTCAGTTCTCCAAATGGAATCGTGGTTAGAGGAGCTTTTTGTCACCTTCACTGAATTTGTCAGATAAAGGGGTACCCCCAAAACAATTCCAACATTTCCTTGTTGTTTCATTGATCTAGTTTTGTGATAATCCACTGCAAAAATGAGTGACTCCCTCAGGCATCTCAAGCAAGTATAGGTTTGTTATGATTCCCTTTTCATAGATGAAGAAATTGGGGCCCTTGTGAATTATATGGCTCAGAGGGTGTTCAGAATTAACTGTAGGTTAAGTATAGCTAAGTAACTACACAGAACCATCAAGTTAGACAAAGGTAAAAATAATATTCCAATCTGAGCATTTCAGGTACTGTCACCTAAAACTGCTTGTGTAGTTACCAAAATTTGCTTGCTTTTACCAGGGACTCACTGACTGTGAGTCACCAAGTGAAACATATGTATGTGCAGCCAAACAGTTCTCAGCAGTACTTGCAGAAATTACATGTCAGAGTTACTGGTTTGTATTTGTTTGTTTTACTTGGGTTGGTCTGTGTCTGATTAATTAAAGAAAAGGTAGCTACTTAACATGCATAAAGAAACTCATGTATTCAAGAAAAACCAAGCACCAAAAGTAAAACTGAATAAAACCAAGATTATCACAAATATTTATGAGTGGAAAAGAATGTGTAAAGATAAAAAAATCATTAAAGTATATGAAAACACAAAAAAGGAGAGTTTTTCAGAGACATGTTTTTGGCCCTGTATATCATTTCTCTGAGGTTTGATTTCTTTCATCAACTATGTTCAATGTGTCTAGAAAGTATAGTCAGAATAGGGGCTGATAGTGTAGCCTAGTGGTAGAGTATTTGCCTAGCATTCATGAAGCCCTGGGTTCAATTCCTCAGTACTACATATATAGAAAAAGCCAGAAGTGGTGCTGTGGCTCAAGTGATAGAATGCTAGCCTTGTGAAAGCCCAAGGTCAGTGCCCAGGCACTGAGTTCAAGCCCAAGAACATGTAAAAAAAAAGTCAGAATCAACAGGGTTCTTGATACTTAGCTGGACGGCTGCCAATTAGTCATGGAATGAATCAATGAAAGAAAAGAGTAAGCTTCTTGCCTCTATCCCCACCCATCTCCCAAGTCTCCTTAACTATCTTCTCCATAATTCACCATCCTGTAGCCTTTGATCTTCTAGTTGTGTCTGAATGAGGACCTGCTTGTACTTCTTTAAGGTCTTTCTTCTAGATGAATAGTCCTTCACTCTACCACAACCTGACAGGGGTTCTTTCATACTGGTTCTCTGGGCTCCCCAACCTACAGTGGCATCACACCATCCTCCTTAGAACCAGGTGGCATTGCCTACGCATAACATTTGCCTATTTGGTTTGCATCATCTTCACTGATTCAAGGTCTTTGATAATGGCATTTATATAGATCACACCATTGAAATTACATCACAAATAATACATTTAATCTACTATAGCCCCATGAGATTAGTCTACGACTGTTTTTCCTTTTATACAAAATGAACCTTGAGATTGTCTTACCTGGAATTTGAGGTAGGAAAAGATGAAGATAAAAACCTTGTGTGGCACAGTAGGGCTCTAACTCGATAGCTTTGGCTCTTGTTATGTCTTTATACCACCTTCTGTTCGAAGTTGCTAATTGGGGCCTTTAAAAAGTACACATATGAGGCAAGATTAGACATGAAAAAGATTTGTTCAAAGGAAATGTCAGTAAAGGAGTATGGAAAGGAATCTTTTGAGCTGTAAGGAAGTCTTCCCTGTGATGTGATGAGGTGAAAAGAAGAAAGGGGAAAGAAAAGACCAAGATGAGAAGGAAGAACATGGAAAAAGGAAAGTAAAAAGGAAATAAATGAAGGAATACAGTATATATATGTGTACATATATGTATATATATTTTAAAAGTTTTTTGGGGAATCAGGGAGTCTTCAAACCAAAATTTCCATTGAAGGAATCCTGCATCATCTTCCTGGTTCAGATATTCCTGTAAGAGTGCCTGGAGGCAGTATGACTTGAGCAGGAATGCCATTAGGTTTCAGGACACAACAGGTGGGATTGTCAGTAAACAATCTGAGAAGGGTTACTTTGCTGGTGGCTATGGGAGATTGCTCAGTTCACTAAATTATCTCTAATACATAGACCCATATCTAGCATGTGAAAGACCATACTTTTGTCAACTAAACATACTGACTCTTGGAACATAGAAGGTACTTGATAATTGTCAAGTGTAGACAAGGATGGGAGTATATTATCACACAAAACAAACAAGTTTCCTATCTTCTTTGTAGTTTTTCATCACCATTGCTATTCTGATGAAAAGTGAGAGTGGGCAGCCTGGGATTCAGATCACAGGACAAGAATTTATCTGCTTCACCTTATTTATCTGGAAGCCCTCCATTTAGGCAGTGATCTATGGAGACAAGCTTCGTCTCCCAGGGAGAAGAATGAGACTTGGCTGTTGCTTGGGCAGGTGAATTTACAAACACTTCAGTCCTGCACATTTCAAGCATTTAGTCCACATGAAATGACAGTAGTTGGCTTTCCTGTATCGGTTCCAAGATGGCAAAATAGATGACTTGCTGGAATGACTCTTTAGGCAGTACCCTGACTTTTATTTTATTTTCTTATACAATCACACACACACACACACACACACACGTGTGTTTGTACACATGTGTGTGCATGTACCTGTGCCAGTACTGTGGCTTGTACTCAGCACCTGGGTGCTGTTCCTTAGGTTTTTTTTGCTCAAGGCTAGCACTCTACTGCTATGGCCACAGCTTCACTTCTGGTTTGGTGGTTAACTGAAGGAAAGCATCCCAAGGACTTGGCTACCCAGGTTCATTTTGAACCTTGATCCTCAGATGTCAGCCTCCTGGGTAGCTAGAATTACAGGTGTGAGCCACTGGCAACTGCCATTTCCCACACCCCCACCCCTGAACAGCAAAAAGAATGGATTCTCACATGATTATGGAGTCTAGAAGTCTAACCCAAAGGTATCAGCAGAGCCATGCTTGTGTTCATGAGCACTGGCTTCCGATGATCGCTGGCAAGCCATAGTGTTGCTGTAGTTGTAACTGCTCTAGCCAGTGATTGCCTGTTACCACCCAGCATGCACCCTGTGTGCCTTTTGTCTCTACCTCCACATCTCCTACTTTAACATTTTATTTTTTGGTGGGTCATGGGCCTTGAACTCAGAATGAGCTCTTCCCCTACTCCGGGCTTAAGTGCTGTCCCTAAGCTCTTTAGCTCAAGGCTACCCCCCTACCCTTGAGCCAAATCCCCTTTCCCATTTTCTAGAGATTAATTGGAGAAAAGGGTCTCAGGTCCTTTTGTGCCTGGGCTGGCTTTGAACCTTGATCCTCAGATCTCAGCCTCCTGAGTGACTAGGATTACAGGTGTGAGCCACTGCATCTGGCCTACTTTAACATTTTTCTTTTAGCTTTGTCTCTGGTAAAATATTCACAACATCAATTGTGCCAGTACGCAGTGGAGGCAGTACATTCAAATTTTGGTAAAAACAACTATACCATCCATCTCCAACTTTTTTATGTTGCAAAATAGAGATTCTGTATTTATTGAAAAATAATGCTACACTGAAGCCATAACTCTGTTCTTTATCTCTATGAATTCCACTACTTTTTTTCTTTTTCTTTCTTTTCTTTTTTTTTTTTTTGGTCAGTTGTGGGTCTTGAACTCTGGGCCTGGGCACTGTCCCTGAGCTTTTCAGCTCAAGGCTACTACCTTACCCCTTGAGCCACAGCACCATTTCTGGTTTTCTAGTGGTTAATTGGAGATGAGTCTCACAGTCTGTAGTGCCCAGGCTGGCTTTGAACTGCGATCCTCAGATCTCAGCCTCCTGAGTAACTAGGATTACAGGTATGAGCCATCACACCCAGCCGAATTCCCTACTTTGTGTATCTCATGTGAGTGATATACTATTTGCCTTTTGTGGTTGGCTAATTTCATTTAGCATCATGTCCTAAAGGGTTATCTTATTGTATTTTGTCAGAATTTCCTTTTAAGGAATAACATTCTATAGTGTATTAGTTTTCCATGGCTGTTAGAACAAAACATTCCAGAGAGGGTCACTTAAATCACAGAAATATGTTTTCTTAGAGTTCTGAACATTGGAAGTCCCAAACTCACGGTGCTGGCAGGTGTGGATTACTCAGAAGCCCCTCTGTTTGGTAATGGGTATCTTGTGCTGTGGTTATTCCTTAGTCAGTGTTGTCTGTGCCATATCTCTTATAAGGACTCCAGTCATATTGAGTTAGAACCAACCCATATAATCTCAGTTTATGACTTCTAGTTTTACTGTACTGAGGTCTGAATGCAGAACCCCATGTGTATTAGGCAGGAACCCTACTATTTAAGCCATGCTCCCAGTCCTTCCATTCTTTGTTTTTCAGTAATTGAAATCTAAGCTACTCAGAAATTTAGTCAGATGCTGGTAATCACACTTGAAATTCTACCTACTCAGGAGGTTGAGATCTGAGGACCATGGTTTGAAGAGAGCCCTAGCAGTAAAATCTATAAGATTCTTACCTCTAATCAATCACAGAAAAAGCCAAAAGTGACGCTGTGGCTCAAGTGGTAGAGTGCTAGCCTTGAGCAAAAGGAGCTCAGGGACAGCGCCCAGGCCCAGACTAGGACCAGGAAGCAAAACAAACAAAAGACCTTGTTCAAATGATGGATATTATTCCATGTCACTTTCCAGATCCATAATCAATCTGGAGCCATGCATTTCACTTAGTTTGTCTCTTCAGTCTCCTCTAATCTGGAACGGTTCCCTGATTTTCTTTTAGCTTCATAATCATATTTTGAAAAGCAAGGTCCCATTATTTTACAATCTCCTTCAATTTGCATGATGCTTTCCCATGATTCATTTACTTAGACATTCTTTTTTTTTAAAGAATTTATTAACATTGATTTTTACATCATTAAGGAAACCAGGGTTACCTTGTGCTTTGCTCATTTACCCTTTCAAGAGACTGTTGTTGGTCAGGCACATTTACAGATACCTCATACCTGCACAAAAAATCCACACACGAACCCTAAACCCACATGATTAATGATAGTTCACTTTTCTGAATCCATTCCAAGATGTAATGCTACTGCACCCCATTGCCCGCTCTATATCATTAGCCATTTGGTAAAGCTGATGTCTGCAAAGTCTTTCCACTACATTTTCCTTTGTAGCAAGTAAGTGTTTTCTGGTCAGATACTTTGAAATTTAATATTTAATGTATTTAATTTTAGTTTCTGTTGGTGATTCTTGCCCAAACCATTACTACTGTGGTATATGGTAAACTTCCATCTTCTATTTCTAGTTTTCATTCTCTTTTTTATTAATTGAACCCTCATATAAAGAAGAGCTTCTTTCTCCACTATTGCTCAGTTATTTATGTCTGCAAAGAGGAAGCAATTATACAATACTATAATTTGTTTTACTGATGATCAAGGTTTGGCCACCAGAAGCTCATTCACATGGCTTCCACATTATTTTGATGTGGACCTGTCATATTTTGAGCATTTCCTAATTTCTGGCACTATAAAATATTTCAGATCCTCATTTACTTTCCCTAGCAATTTCTTTTATTATTTTACTTGGTCAAACAGAGTGTATGTTTTATTTATTTATTTTTACAAGGGATAAAATTTTATATACCTCCATCTTTTATTTTGCATACTTTTAATTTCGGAACCCCATAAAACACAATACACAACACCCAGCCCTGCTGGCAGAGGGAAGGAGGGGGACAGGGCTTGAATCCCTTGTTTCCTGCCTTGGACATGGGAAAGGAGAAGACAACATCAGCAGAGGGAGGTGAGGTGGGACAGGGCCAGTCTAGGCTGCTTGGGGGACACTATACAGAGGAGGGCGCTGGCTTCCTTTCCAATGGGGCTTTCTAATCTACTTCTTCCATGTGGGAAGCATCCTCATCACCCTCGAGCGGGGCAGGGGTGGGGGAGGGTCTCATCAGGAACAGCAACGCTGGGCTCCTCTGCAGCCACCTCATCCTCATCAATACTCTTACCATCAAACTCCTTTAGCTGCTGCACGCAGTGCTCATCAATGGGCTCTGTCATATACACCACTTCAAAGCCCAGCTTCCGCACCCTCTCCACAAAGGCAGAATTAGCAACCTGCTCTTTGCTCTCACCAATGCTGTAGTAGATTGACTTGTGAGTCTCCTTCATACGAGACACATACTCTGACAGAGAAGTCATCTCATCTCCAGTCAGCTTGGAAAGGTGCCACCGGTCAGTAGAGTCCTCATGGATGTCAAGCTTTAGTTTCTTTGAGAATGCCTCATAGAATTTCTTGTAGTTCTCTTTGTCTTCTGCCAGCTCAGAAAAGAGCTCAAGGCACTTCTTCACCCTGTTCTTACGGATGACTTTCAAGATCTTGTTCTGCTGGAGCATTTCTCGGGAGATGTTCAGGGATAGGTGCTCAGAATCGACCACACCACAGACAAAGTTGAGATGTTCTAGTATTAACTCATCACAGCTATCCATGATGAACACACGGTGGACATAAAGTGTGATATTGTTCTTCTTTTTCTTGTTCTCAAATAGGTCATAGGGAGTCCGACGAGGGATGATGAGCAGTGCTCTGAACTCCAGCTGTCCTTCTACAGAGAAGTGCTTGACTGCCAAGTAAACTTCCCAGTCATTGGTAAGGCTCTTGTAGAATTCTCCATATTCCTCCTGAGTGATGTCATCAGGATTTCTGGTCCAAATGGGCTTGGTCTTGTTCAGTTCTTCCTGGTCGATATATTTCTCCTTAATCTTCTTGGTCTTCTTTTTCTTCTCCTTACCATTGTCATCTTCCTTCTCTGATTCCACATTTTCAATCTTGGGCTTTTCCTCTTCATCCTTTTCTTCTTCTTTCTCACCTTTCTCTTCTTCTGCTTCATCATCGCTGATTTCCTTCTCTCGTTCCTTCTCCAAGTAGAGGGTGATGGGGTAGCCTACGAACTGAGAGTGCTTCTTCACCACTTCCTCCACGCGCCTCTCCTCTAAATACTCTGTCTGATCTTCTTTGAGGCAGAGGGTCACTTTGATACCACGGCCAATGGGCTCACCAGGGTCTGCTTGAACAGTGAAGGATCCCCAGGCAGAAGACTCCCAAGCATACTGCTCGTCATCAGTGTGCTTTGTGATCACCACTATTTTCTCTACCACCAGATAGGCAGAATAAAATCCAACACCAAACCGCCCAATCATGGAGATGTCTGCTCCTGCCTGGAGAGCCTCCATAAATGCCTTAGTACGAGACTTGGCAATGGTTCCCAAGTTATTTATGAGGCCAGCCTTGTCATGCCAATGCCTGTGTCCACCAAGGTGAGGGTCCATTCCTGAGGGTTTGGGATGATGTCTATTTTCAGCTCTTTACCACTGTCCAACTTGGAAGGTTCTGTCAGGCTCTCATAAAGAACCTTGTCCAAGGCATCAGAAGCATTGGAGATCAACTCCCGAAGGAAAATTTCCTTGTTGGAATAGAAGGTATTAATGATGAGAGACATGAGTTAGGCAATTCCTGCCTGAAAGGCAAAAGTCTCTAAAGTATAAAAATTATACTTTATTTCAAGGTGATAAATAGAGGGGTTACATTCATCAGGTAGTGGGTACGTTATATCTTAAACATTGATACTCTTTCCAATGTTTTTTTCCCCTTTTCCCTTCCCCCACCTCCTCCCAATAATCTTGTTTTTCCTCTTCCTCTATTTAAAATAAATTAATGAATATACAACATACCAGGTACCAAAGTCAGATACAGTAATAACATGAAATGAACCCTTATGGGGAAAAATGGGTAAAGAACTTTACATAGTGCATTAAGAACATCAAAGATAAATCTTTTGTTTCTATATCCTGGAGTTCATTTCTCTTAGCCTCATCCTCTATGACCTTACGTACCTAGGTTTTGAGCTATTGTGATCCTCTGCTAGGAGAGTCCTAGATATGTACTAATTTGACAAATGAGAGAAACCATTGAGCTTATGTTCCTTTGGGTCTGGCTTACTTCACTTACTATGATTTTTTCCAAGTCTTTCCATTTCCTTACAAATGGGGCAATGTCGTTCTTTCTGATGGCAGCACAGAATTCCATTGTGTATAAATACCACATCTTGGTGATCCATTCATCTACTGAGGGGCATCTGGATTGGTTCCACATCTTAGCTATGGTAAATAATGCTACAGCAAACATGGTTGTGCTAGTAGCTTTAGTATACCCTTGTTTATGGACATTTGGGTAAATGCCCAGGAGTGGGGTTGCTGGGTCATTGGGGAGCTCTATGGTTAGTCTTTTGAGGAATCACCATATTGCTTTTCATAGTGGCTGAAAGAGTTTACACTCCTTCCAACAGTGGAGTGCTGGCCACATCCCTGCCAGCATCCGTTATTAGGTTTCTTGATCATGGCCATTCTAACTGGAGTGAGGCGAAATCTCAAAGTTGTTTTGATTTTCATTTCTTATGGCCAGAGATTTCTTCATGTGTCTATAGGCCATTTGTATTTCCTCTCAGAGAAGTGTCTCTTTAAGTCTTTGGCCCATCTTTTAATGGGATGGTTGTTTCTTTGAAGATTTGTTTTGGAGAGATTCAATTTTTTTGTGCTGTAGATATATTTTAGATATGAGGTCCTTGTCTGTTGTATGGCTAGTGAAGATCTTCTCCCACTATATGGGTTTTCTATTTAACTTTCTAGCTATACAGAAACAAAAAAATAGGATGGAAGAAAGACAGTGTCTTCACAAATGATGCTGGCAGAATTAGTTAAGCACCTGTAGAAAACTAAAGTTGGATCATTATATGTTACCTGCCCCAGAAATAATTCCAAATGGATCAAAGACCTTGAGGTAAAAGCAGATACCCTAAAAACTTTACAGGAAGGATTAGAAGATAACACTAAGGCTCCTTGCCACAGGTTGAAACTTTCTCAATAAAGGCCCAGAAACACAACAAATTAAAGAAAGCTTGGAGAAATGGGACTGCATTAAACAATATATCTTGATCAATGTCACCCCTTAAAATTGAGAAAAAATTTAATTTTCTGATGGGATACAGATTGTATACTGTAGTATAATTTAATTTATATTAAATTAGTTTATAATGTCTGAGGAAAAATAAATGTCTTTATATGTTTGTATATATATGTTTTGTGCCAGTCCTAGGCTTGAGCTCAGAGCCTGAGCACTGCCCTTGGACTTTCTCAAGGCTAGAGCTCTACCATTTTAGCTTCAGCACCACTTCTGGCTTTTTTCTATGTATGTGGTACTGAGGAATTGAATCTGGGTCTTTGTGCATGCTAAGCACTCTACCACTAGGCCAAACTCCTGGCCCTGTTTATATATATATATCACATTCACAGTGTGATATGATTGTGTGTATAGGAATGTGTGGACTAGTAACTGTGAAGGAGATGAAACTTTAAGGAGAAGTCACCACCAAGTTTCAAACAGATAATAGGCATACACTCATACAGGAAAGCAAGCAGCCCCTGTAGACTAGACTAACAAGGTCCCTGTCCCAGTCATGGGCGACTATCCAGTTCATGATTGATTCCATGTCACTATGAGATTGGTTTGAAGAAATTATTATGAAATAAAATCAAGCAGGGATTATGGTAGATTATATTTTCTCCAGGAAGAAGAAATTTATCCTTTTGAATATCTCTTAAAAATCCATCAGGGAGTCTTTCAAGCACAATCTAAATTACCATATAATTTATGATATCATATGATTGTATCATAATTTAGATAACATTCAATATTTCTAGAAGTCCTTTAACAAGCATTGTAGGACCTCATTGCTTAGGAATTTGTTTCAACAGGCTCAGACACTTGTCTTTGAATTGTCTTCCTTCATGAGAGTATAACTGAAGCATGCTGCAATTATTTCTGAGGGAATAATCAATCTTTCCTGCTACACCACACCCTTCCCAATCCACAATAGTTATTATTCTACTTTCCTTCCTCCTCTTTCCTTCCCTTCCCTTTTCAGTTTACCCACATGGGAGCCCATGTAGCACTTACCTTCATGTCTGGTTTCCGTAAATGAACAGTTCCTCCAGACTCATACATTTTGTTGCAATGACAGGATTTCATTCTTTTTTATGACTGAGTAATATTCTAGTTTATCTTTATATATTTGCTTTATTCATTAATATGCACCTATGTTATTGGGTGTTGGAAGTGGTGCTGTGATTAGTAGGACAGTGCAGGTATTGTGTGTGTCTTTGTTTCAGTTCCTTTGGAAGTATACCTATAGCTGGGCTAGCTGGATCATATGGCAATTCAATACTGAGTTTTTAGGAATTTCCATAATCTTCTTAATGGTAATTGTACTAATTAGTATTCCAAGGAACAGAGTGAGTTCCCACCATTTCTCCACATGCTCACCAGCTTTTTTTTCAAATGATATTTCTGACTGCAGTGAGATAATATTTTGCAGTTTTGATTTGTATTTCTCTGATGGATAGTGATCACATTTTTTAAAAGATATTTTTAGGGGCTTTTGTATTTCTTCTTTCAAAAGTTATCTATTGAGATCATTTGCCAATTTTTAAATTGGATTGTTAAGTTTTTATTTTTAGTTCCTTATACATTCTGAATATTAACCCTATATTTGGTGAATAGCTGGCAAGTATTATCTCTCATTCAGTATATTGTCTCTGCCCTTTGTTGGCTACTTTGTTTTCAGTGTAATCTCAATGGTCATTTTTTACTTTCCTTGAGTTTTTGATCTTCAGAAAATCATTGCCTATACCAAACTTTTTAAGTATTATGTTTCCTTCCAGTAGTTTGAGTTTCTGGTCTTTTAGGTCTTAAGTCCATTTTGAGTTACTTCTGTGTAAGTCAAGAGAGGAGTCAAGTTGTATGCAGCTATCCAGCATAGTCATAGACAGGCTAGCACTCTACCACTTTGAGCCACAGAGCCACTTCCAGTTTTCTGGTGGTTAATTGGAGATAAAAGTCTCACAGACTTGAAACTGCAGTATTCAGATCTCAGCCTCCTGAGTAGCTATGATTAGAGGTGTGAACCACTAGCACCCACCTTCCAGTTTATATTTTCAAGAGACTATCATTTCTTCAATCGATACTTTTGATTGGTGGGTTTATGAAAAAGAAATTGGCTGTTCATACCTGTGTTTACATTTGAGATTTGTTTTTGTATCATTGATCTATATCTATCTTTATACAACTACCATGATAGTTTGGTTACTGTACATCTCTATAGTATGTCTTAAGGTCATGTATTATGATGATTTCAGCTTTGCTCACTTTGTTCAAGAATAATTTGGTTATTTGGGGTTTTTTTGTCCTAATATACAAATTTTAGGATTATTATTTTTAGTTCTGTGAAAAATATGATTGTTATTTTCATAAGAATTTCACGTAATCTCTAGATTCTTAAAGGTTATATGAGAATTTTAACAAATGTAATTCTTGTAATCCATGAATATGGAAGGTATTTCCATCACTTCATGTCTTCAATTAATCATTATAGAAATTCTTCCTTAGATAAGTTTATTTCTACACATTGTTGTGTTCATGGTTTTTTTTCTTTTGGTGGATCATGGACCTTAAACTTGGCCTGGACACTGTCCCTAAGCTCTTCAGCTCAAGGCTACTGCCCTACCCTTGAGCCAAGCCCTATTTCCTTTCCCATTTTCTAGAGATTAATTGGAGATATGAGTCTCAGGTCCTTTTGTGCCTGGGGTGGCTTTGAACCTTGATCCTCAGATATGAGCCTCCAGGGTAGCTAGGATTATAGATGTGAGCACCACCAGGTTTTCATGGCTTTTATGAATGGGATTTTTAGAAATTTTAGAAAACTTGATACTGGCATATAGAAAAATTTCTGTTTTCGTATGTTAACTTTGAATAATATTTCATTAAATTCATTTTTAAGTTCTGATAGCTTTTTGGTAGTCTTTAGTTGTTTTTAATAGGATTGTATCCTCTACAAATAGACGTAGCTTGACTTCCTCCTTTCCTATTTATATGATTTTTTTTCTCTTGTCTGAGTACTCTGGATAAAGCTTGTGAAACTAAGAACAGTGAAAGCAGATACCTTCTTCCTTATGCTAGAGGAGATACCATGTTTTTCTTCTATTGAGTATGATGTTAGGGCTTTATTTTATATTAAGTTTTGAGGAATTTGAATTATGATTATCTATGCCTGAAGTGTTTAAAGCCTTTTGATTTTCAGTCTTGGGGCTTGAAGCTCTGGGCTTGAAGCTCAGGGCTTAGACACTGTTCCTGAGCTTTCTCAAGGCTAGCACTCTACTATTTGAGCCATAGCCACTCTACCGCAGCACTACTTCCAGCTTTTTCTGTGTATGTGGTGACCAGGAATTGAACCCAGGGCTTCGTGCATGCTAGGCAAGCACTATCACTAGGCTACATTCCCAGCTTGTTTGAATTGTTCATCGTTAAGTAATGCTGAATTTTATTAAATGCTTTTCTTGGATGTATATGATCATGTGACATTTTACATTTCGTTTTGGCAACATGATGTTTAGCATTCATTGGTTTGCAATGTTGATTTAAATTTGCATACCCTCAGCAAAACCAATCTGATCATAGTGCATGATCTCTCTTTTGTATTATCAAATTATGTTTGCTGGTATTTTGTTAATGATTTTGTGGATGATCTCTCTCATTAGAGATATTGGTAAATGGTTCTGGCTTGACAATAGGGTGGTTGTGTTTTGTCAAGTTTGGTGACAGCATAATGTTGGCCTCCTAAGATAAAAAGGCCATCCTTTGATTGTTTGGAGTAGTTTAAAATAACTTGTTAATTCTTCTTTTTAAAAATTCAGGAAAATTAAGAGAGAAGTCATCTAGTCCAGGGATTTTCTTTTGGGGGCGAGATTTGGTTAATGTTAGCATTTCTACCTCATTATTTATAATTCAGAGTTTCTATGTCTTTGTAATCCAATTTCAGAAGATTATGTGTGTCCAGAAATGGGTCCATTGCTTCTAGGTTTTACAATGTTATTCTATCATTTTACCAAAAAAAAGTCCTAATGGTCTTTTGCATTTTTAGAATAGCAATTGTTTCTTCTGTCACCTTTTTTTCAAGGTTAAAAGATCTTTGACCCTTTGATTTTATTCCTTACTTATATATATGAAGTTTTTCATTTCTTTGCCTCTTATCCTATCATTCTTTTTTTAAAGTTGTATTTTATTGTTGGGATAATGTATACAGGGATTATGGTTACATTCTTCATGTAATGGGTATTTTACTTCTTAAGCTTTGATAGCCCTTCTCATGTTTTTGTCCCCCTTTCCCCCATCCCCTCCCAATCATCTTGTTTTCCCAATTCTCTTCCCTATTTCAAATAAACAAGTGTATATACGGTATATCCAGTAATAAAGTCAGATACAATAACCACATGAGATTAACCTTAAGTGGAAAAAAAGAAAAGAAAATAATTGCATATAGTACATTAAGAACAACTATAATTTTATTTGAATCTTCTCATGTAAATACAGGTTTAATTTTTTATATTTTGTTTTTAGTGTTTGCTTTGTTTTGATTCCTTATTTCTTTCTATTTTGTGTTTGGGTTGTTCTCACTTTTTAAAGTATTTGGTTACATCATTGAGTTATTCAAAATCTTCCTGTAATTTTTCTGTAGGCACTCTTTGTTCTAAGTTTTCATCTGAGTAATGTTTTTGCTGTAGATGCCAGAGTTTGGTATACTGTATTTCTAATTCATGTTGGAAGAAAATTTAAATATCCCTTCTGACTTCCTTAGTAACTCTGTATTTGTTCAAAAAGATATCTTTCAATCTCCATGTATTTGTATAATAGTAGTCAATAGCAAGATAGTTTCATTCCATTGTGACTAGTAAAATAGACGATATTGTTTTATTTTTTCAATTTGTTACAAGTGTTCAGTGGCTTTATATAGAAACTGTTTTAGTGAATGTTCTGTGTGCAGATAAAAGATTATCTGGAGTGGTCATATCTCACCCCACATTCAGTAACTTCATGCAAATAACTTGAAGGGTAATATGATAGGAATATTTGTAGCATGAATAATGTCACATCTACAAATAAGTATTTGACTTTTACTTGAAGAGGCAACTGCTAAAAACTAAGAATACTGTTGTTTAAAGTTACACTCATGACATTGTCTCTGCTCAACAGTTCAAAGAAATTTGAGCATGTAGAGATCTAGCCACTTATATTTCATAGGAAATTGAAGCTGGCTTTTAAATTCAAGTCTGTGCAATATGAATATAAGCAAGACATACTTAACAGCATTCTAATATTCTTTGCTCTCCCTATTTTTAAAACAATGGAGGTTCTTTTACTTTTAACATTGCTATAGTGGTTTCATGTTTTTATTGCTGTGAGAAACTGCCTGACAAAAAGAGAAGAAGGTTCTTTTCCCTGATTGTTTTAGAATATTCACCTTGTGGTTGCTTGACACGGGGTGCTTTAACAGAACACTATGGAAGCAATTGTTATAGAAAAGCTTTTCATCTAACAGTGGACAGGGAACAGGGACAAGGGACCAGATATCACTAAGAGATGGCCTGTGAATAATCTACATCAAGTTAGATCCCCCCCATGAAAATTTCTTAAGACTCCCGAACACACCAACTTTTAGACATGTGGATTTTTAATACATAAGCCTGTAGGAGGTATTTCATAATCAAATCATGGCCATTGATCAAAATAACTTATGAGGCACCTCTCTTTTTAATAGACATTCAAATAAAATTCCACAATGATGACTAGATTTTTAGTCATCGCAAATTTCTGAAACAAAAGCAGATCATTTATTTTCTAAGCAATAAAGCATGGCAATTAATGATAGATTGATAGTCCTGTTTTCATTAGAAAATTGGCCTTTGTGTCAAACAGCTAAAGCATAATGTAAAAATTTAAATGGCATCAGAAAAATCTTGAAGAAATATGGGCCAAATAAAACTAAATTCTGGAGGAAGGAAGACCTCTTCCTGTGTAAGCTGATATTGGCCAGTCATTTTGTTCTCTGGGTTATTTTTCAAAAATATAAAAATATCTGAATATCCAGCTTGGCCCAGTCAGTAAGAAGCTATATGAGAAAAATGAAATTAGCAGAGATTTTATGTTCATCAAGCTCAAACTGAACTGCAAACCAGAGAAGCCTCTGATAAAGACCAATTTTGCTCACCAGACTTTTGCTTAGATATCTAATTGTGCAGAGAAAGCAGAAAAGAAAACAAGACATATTTTACCATTTTCAAGGGAAGTGCTGCTAGAGAAAGAAGGACTATCCAAAATATAAAAGATTCTATAATTTTCTAGATTCTGAAGTGGAATGGGGCAGAAGGCTAAATAAGCTTAAGAA
The DNA here is from genome assembly GCF_031878675.1 of Megascapheus bottae. Taxonomy (NCBI): domain Eukaryota; kingdom Metazoa; phylum Chordata; class Mammalia; order Rodentia; family Geomyidae; genus Megascapheus; species Megascapheus bottae. Next base: position 20,179,196 of record NC_143518.1, read on the forward strand.
CACACACCTGTACTTTTTTGGGCAGGATAAAGATTTCTGTACACTATCATATACTTGGGCAGGCTAATTCTATGTTGTGGGGATTAGGCCAGAAGTAAGCAGTAATACTAAAACTTCAAACCAGGCAATTTCCAGTTCAAAATGTCCTTTAAACCAATAATAAAAACAAGAGTTAACTGCTAACTTGGCACTGGAGTCTCACAACTCTTACTACTGAGAAGGCTGAGATCCTGAAGATGGTGACTTGAAGCCAGCCTGAGAAGAAAAATCTTAAGTGACTCCATCTCTATAATCAGCAAAAGAGCAATAGGCATGGGTAAAATGGTAGTGCTGTATTCTAACAAGCAAACCAAATAAGCATCAGGCCCTGAGTTCAAACCTTAGTAACAACAACAAAAAAAGTTCCTATAAAGAATATTGTCCAGGGGCTGGGAGCATAGCCAAGTGGTAGAGTGCTCTCCTAGCATGCATTAAGCCCTGGAGTCGATTCCTCCATACTGCTTACACAGAAAAATTCAGAAATTGTGCGGTGGCTCAAGTGACAGAGCACTAGCTTTGAGCAAAAAATGTCCAAGGACAGTGCCCAGGCCCTAAGTTCAAGACCCATGACTGGCAAGCGATAAATAAATAAATAAATAACATTTTTTAAAAAGAAAAAAAAAGAATATTGCCCAGATCAACTGCCTAAAAGTGAAAAAAAATCCAGTGATATTAATTCCCTGATTTTGATTACTATGTAGGGAGCACATGAGGGAATGCAGCTATGGGTTTTAGGAGATAAATACTGCAGTAATGAATTTTGTTGTTGTTTGTCTTTTTAATTTTGATTTTTTTCCAGACCTGGGGATTGAACTCAGGGCCTAGATGCTGTCCCTGAGCCTCGTAGTACTCAAGGATGGCCCTCTGCTAGTTGAGCCACAGTGTTACGTCTAGCATTTTTTGAATAGTTTAGTGAAGAGTCTTATGGACTTGTCCATCTGGGCTGGCTACAAATTTTGATCCTCAGATCTCCGCCTCCCAAGTAGCCAGGATTACAGGTGTGAGCCACTGCACTCAGCGATGATGAGTGTTAAAGGAACACATTTCTGAGTGGACTCTCAGAGGCTCAAAGAAAACACAGAAAAGGGAATGAAAAAAATCATAAGGCAAATATGAAACAAGTAGTATTTGTGGAGTTAAGTGAAGTTTATGTGGGTATTCTTTGAATTATTCTTTTAATCTGTATATTAAGTTTTCTGACCAAAATTCTTACAAAATAGGAGGATGTAAAGAAAAACTTTGTATTTTCCAATAAGCAATAGCTTAGATTTTATTGTAAGTCTATAAGCATTGGGCTGTTTCCATATCTTGGCTATTGTGAATAGTGCATCAGTGAACATGGATGTACAGGTGTCTTTATCATATATCCCAGCTCATAGTGTTCAGGGTAGATGCCCAGGAGTAGTATGGGTGTCTATGGTTAGTTTTCTGAGGAACCTCAGACTTTTCCAGAGTAGTTGTATTTCATTCCCACCAACAGAACAGTAGGGTTCATTTTTCCCCTGTGTCCCCACCAACTTGTGTTGTTACTCACACAGTGAGACCAAAAGACAATAGTCTTAAGAGAGAAATACTCATGTAAAATAACATACATATGGAAACAAACTCCAATATAGGGAAACAGGAAACCTTTCTTATTTTTTAGTTTTCCTTGTGTATGGTATGTTCAAACATTGATCTTCCAGAGTGTTGGGGGAGTATGAAAAAGTACATCTGGAACTCACTGGACACTGGTGAAAGTGAACTATACAATTGGTGGGTAGAGAAGTGAAAGTGAGGAAACAGAGGACACTGCATAAAAGAAAATGTACTCCTTATTTGACTCATGTAATTGTAATCTCACTGTATACAGCTGTTTCCTGTCCACTTTTAGGTGAAAAGCTTTTCCACAACATGTATTATTTCATAAGCCAGAATTATTTCTCAACATACCTTATTCAACAAGAATATGAAAAATGTCTATCAGTGTATATACATCTATTATAGTGTTCTACTGTCAATTTGTGACTTTGAAAGTAATCTAATTTCAACTTCTCTTTTTCTCGTTTTTTCTTATTTTGTGACGTTGGTACTATGTTTTGAACTCAAGCCCATTGGCTCTGTTCCTTAGCTTTCTCATGAGAGAATAACATTCTACCATTTGAGTAACTGCTCCACTTCTGACATTTTTCTAGTTAATTGGAGATAATAGTCTCAAAGACTTTTCTGCATTGACTAGTTTCAAATGATAGTTCTCAAACCTTAGCCTTCTAAGTAGCTGGTATTACAGGCAGGTGCAAGCACCATCACTCAGTTCAATCTCAACCTTTTAATGTAGAGTGCTAGCCCAATATATTTGACTTAATTACTGATAATAGGGGAAATTTGTAAACTTGCCTGTATTTTCCTATATGCCTTAAAGCTTTTTATAGTCATTTCTACATTTATACCTTCTCATGTGTTTACATGACTTTTTTATCAAAAAATTTATTAACATTGATTTTTACATCATATTTCAAATGATGTGTTTAACAAACAAGTGTTCAAGAAGGGAATCTCTATATACAATCACTCGCACTTAGAACATAATCAAAATTAGGCTGAAGGTTTGTATGTCATAGATACATATTAATTTATGAAATAAAACATTATGTTTACAGTCATAAGTTTTTATGTCTATGTAGTTGTGTTTATATTTCCAGTACTATGTCCATAGCATTGGGTATGCAAGTATTGAGTCCTCGCTCTTGTACTGTTTGGATCTAATAGCCACATATTAAGGATACCATGCGCCTTTTGTTCCTTTGGTCTTGACTTGTCTCAGTCAACATGATTTGCTCTAGACTCATCCACTTCCCTGCAAATGCCATTATTTTATCTTGTCTATTGGTTATGTAGAATTCCATTTTATATATATAGCACATTTTCTGTACCCATTCATCTGTAGTAGGGCATCTGGATTGTTTCCATCCCCTGGCTATTGTGAATAGTGCAGAGATAAACATAACTGAGCAGGTATCCTTATCAATCTTGGGTTATGATGTTCAGGATAGATGCCCAGACGTGGTATGGCAGGATCGTAGGGAAGGTCAATTTTCAGTTCTTTAAGAAACCTCCACACTGCTTTCCAGAGTGGCTGAACTAGTTTACATTCCCACCAGCAGTGCATGGGGTTCTTTTTTCTCCACAACCCCGCCAGCATCTGTCATTGTTTGAGTTCAAAATCTTGGCCATTTTTGTTGGGGTAAGGTGGTATCTTAGGGTTGTTTTTATTTGCATTTACTTTATGACCATGGATGATGAACATTTTCTCATATGCTTTCTGCCATTTTAATCTCTTCTTTTGATAAGTCTCTCTTTAGTTCCCTTGCCCATTTAGTGAATGGTTTGTTGGGGTTTTTTTTGGTGGGGGGGGATTAGTTTCTTGAGTTCCCTGGTAGATTCTGTATATTAAGCATTTGTCAGATGTATTATTGGTAAATGTCTTTTCCCAGTTGGTTGGCTGTCTCTCTACTTTTGTGGCTGTTTTTATCTGTGCAGAAACTTTTATTTTTAGGTAGTCCCATTTATTGAGTCTCTCTCCAATCTGTTGTGACCCTGGGTTCCTGTACAGGAATCTTTTGCCTGTGCCTATGAGTGCCTATGAGGTCTTACATTGAGGTCTTTGATCCACTTTGAGTTAATTCTTGTGCATGGTGAAATGCTAGGGTCAATTTTTAGTTTTCTGCATGTGGCTGCCCAGTTTTGCCGGCACCAATAATTGAATAGGCTGTGTTTGTTCCACTGTATATCTTTGGCTCCTTTGTCAAATACAAGTTGACTATAGGTATGTGGTTCTATTTCTGGATCTTCTATTCTGTTCCACTGATCTTCTGGTCTATGTTTGTGCCAATACCATATTTTTGTTATTATAGCTCTATAGTAGAGGTTGAAGTCTGATATTGTAATACCACCTGCCTTGCTCTTTTTGTCTAGAATTGTTTTGGTTATTCTAGGTCTTTTCTTGTTCCATATGAACCTTTGGATTGTATCTTCTATTTCAGTAAGGAATGTCTTTGGGATTTTGATGGGGATTGCATTGAATTTGTATAATAAATTTGGCAGTAGAGCCATTTTCACTATGTTGGTTCTCCCTATCTATGACCATGGGATGTCTTTCCATTTCCTGGTGTCCTCTTTAATTTCTTTTGTTAGGCTTTTATAGTTTTTTTTATTAAAAATTCTTATTTTTATACGTGATTCAGCTATTTTCTTGGTTACCATAGAGATTATCTTTAACATCCTAAACACAGTATTCAATGTGACATTTCACCATCCTAAATTCAATATCAGTCAAATCTCTGTGTCTTTAATAGCTCTATCCTCAAACCCTTTCCACTATTGATGCTATAAAATTGTATCTATTTACATTGTGTATCCAAAATCATAAATTCTGTAAAATGCATTAGTCTCTGGTAATGTAGAAAATAGAAAATAGAGTTAGAAAATGAAGTTACTAGATGTAGATTATTTTCTTAACATGTAAAGCTTTCAAATCTTGTAGAAAATAAAAAGTGGAGTTATATTCTTACCATTGTTATATCACTAGCTTTTGTAATTGTCTATGTATTTATATTTACTAAGATTATCATTCTTTCAGATCACTTTATTACTGTCTAGTGTCATGTACTTTCAACCTATAAGATTCCCTTTAGTACTGTGAGGTCTGTGTATATGTGTGTGAGACTGGCACTCAATAGCACTTGAACCATACCTCCAGTTCTGACTTTTGCTAGATAGTTTAAGTTAAGGGTTTCTTGAATTTAATACAATCATAATATTCACTGCACATTTGTGAAAATGGTATCAGGCAAATTGAGAGGATGGGTCAGATTGGGAGAGATGGGTTGTACTGAGAATGACAAGTTGAATTGAAACCCCATTGTACAAATACCTAAAGTAAACAAAAATTAATGCATTAAAACTACAAAAAAACACAAGAGATTTTCTTAAATTGGTCTGATCAAGCTAGTTCTGAACCACAGTCCCAAGACCTGTTTCCTTTCCTGAGTAACTAGAATTAAAGGAATTAGCCAGTGACTCAACATTTCTTGAAGAACCTGTCTCATAGTAATCTCCAAGTTGTATCTGAGGATTTTTTTCTTTGTTTTTATATTTTTTATTGTAATTAATAAAAGGGTTACATGATATTTGCCAGATAGAAGGTGTATTAATTCACATATATTGATACACTTTCACATGTCTTGGTCCCCATTACCCTCCCCTCCAACCTCCCCCCCCCGTCTTGGTTTTCCCCCCTTCCCTATCAAATTTCAAATAACCAAATGCAAATAAATCCAATATATCAGATAACAAAGTGAGATACTGTAACAATATGAGATAACCAAGGGACAGCAAAAGAGATGAGAGATAACATAGTACATTAAGGACAACAAGCATTCATTATATGTCTTTTGTTTCAATATCCTGGAGGTCTTTTCAATTAGCTTCATACTATATGGCCTTATGTATCAAGGTTTTGCTCTATTGCAGATCTCTGCTAGTAGAGCCCAAGGTTTCTGATTATGATAAATGAGGGAAACCATTGAGCCTAAGTTCCTTTGAGTCTGGCTTACTTCACTTAATATGATTTTTTTGTAAGACTTTCCATTTCCTAACAAATGGGGCGATGTCATTTTTTCTTTAATTTGTCCTCCAGTAATGAAATACCCTTATGTGTGTGGCTCCTTAAACATTTTTGTTAGTATATACTGGGTTCATGGTGATATCACAATGCATATGAATAAAGTATGTTGGTTATGTCATGTGTTTCACTGCAGGTCTCCTATATAATTTATCCTATATGGTATTGAAAATTTTCAGTAATTATTTCAACTTTCTTGCTGTCCCCTTTTTTCCTTGTTTTCCTTTTGATTTTATATTTTGTGTATTGGTCTTCATGGTGTTACTCAAACTTCTTAGGTTTCTGTTCACTTCATCTGTTTTTGTCATCTTCCTCATACTTTTTTTTTGGTGGGTCCTGGGGCTTGAACTCTGGGCCTGGGTGCTGTCCCTGAGCTCTTCAGCTCAAGGTTCCTGCCCTACTCATTGAGCCACAGTCCACTTTCCCATTTTCTAGAGGTTAATAGGAGATAAGAGTATCATGATCTTTAGTGTCAGGGCTGGCTTTGAATGGCAATTCTCAGATCTCAGCCTCCTGAGTAGCTGGGATTTATTTTATCCTCAAAACTGTTGATTCTTCCTTCTATTTTCTTTATCTGCCTTGAAATCCCTTTAGTAAATTTCTAATTTCAGATACACTTCAAACTTTCAGTTTCTTTTTAGTTCAGTTAAATCTTTATCTACATTGCCGGTGTACCTATACATTATTTCTTGGTTTTCTCTATGTATTCCTTTAGGGTTTCTTTTTTTTTTTTTTTAACATTTTTAAGAAATTATTTGAAAATGAAGTTTCTGATTGACAGTTTCTATTGGTGTAATTTTTTATGTTTGTATGGTTAAACTTTGTTTCTTTGTATGTTTCTGCTTTCTTGTAGATATTTATGTTGATATTATATTGACTTTAATAATGTCTGAAAGTGCAGTCCAACTGTATTTTAGTGTTTGTTGTATTTTTTGGTGCCTCCTCCTCCTCTTCCTCCTCCTCCTCTTCCTCTGTGACACAAAACTAAGCTCTTTTGTGTGATTTGTAAATATTGCATATTTATTATTTGTAAATATTCTATATTCTAGTCTCCAATCTCTAGTTCCTAATACACAAAAAGGAAAGCAAAGGAGAAAAAAGCCCTGACCTAATAAATTTAGAAGTCACTTCATTCAGTGAAAGATCTTTCAGCAGTGTTCTGAAGTGCTGCAATATTGGCCTGTATCCCTTTGTACCTTTAAGATCAAAAGTAATGACAGGACATCAGAGCACTCACCCTGACTCCACAAAATGTGTAAGAAACTCCAGAACAGGCACATTTGACTGCCTCTGGGTAACGAGAATGGGGCATAGACAGCTTGCTGTTGTGCTAAAAGATGAAATTAACTGAAATGAATTCAAAATTCACCAGCCAAATCTTCCTCTGGAAGTTGTATGTCTTCATTATACTCCAGAATTCTGAAATAATGACACCAGACAGACTGTAACAATGCAATAGTTGTCTAATAGAAAAGACAGATTTCTGGTCATTCCAACTCTGCCAACTTCCCAGAATCCTCCTCCGTTGTAGAGGAGGATTTTTATAGATAAAGGTTACCTAACATTCCTAAAAACTCCATCTGGTCGTGATGTATTACTGGTTTTGTTTTTTTCTAACCTATTTTGGGATATGATTTGCTGAAATTTTCTGTTAAAAGCTTTTTTCTATGTTTATGAGGAGTGTAATTTGGAAGTTTACTATCAGTACCCTTTGGTTTTAACAAGCCTTTAATGCTGACCTCATAAAATGACTTGGGCAGTGGCCTCTCATTTTTAATTTCCTGGAAGACTGAATATAGACTTGCTATTAATTTTTTTCTAAATATTTAGTATAATTAACTAGGGAAGCCATCTGGCCCTGGAGTTTCTTTTGTGGGAAGGTTTTCAGCAACAAATTTCATCAAAGTTGTCAAATTTATTGGCATAAATTTATTCATAATATTTCCTTACTAGTCTTTTAATCTCTCTCAAATATGTATTATTGTCCATTATGTAGTTCCTAATTTTCTATGTATTTTTCTCTTTTTTCCTTGTCATTCAGGTTGCTCACTTATCACTAGATCTTCAAGAATCATCTTTTGGTTTTGATTTTCACTATTTTCCACTCTTCATTTTGTTGATTCCTTCTCTTATTCATTCTTACCTTTCTTTCTTTGAAAGCAGTTTGTGTTCTTTGAATAGTTTGTGTTTTTTGATCTAGTTACCTAGGGTATAAATGAATGACATTAAGTTGAGGTCTGCTTTTCTAAAATTGGCCTTAATGTAACAAATTGTGACATCATAGCAAAGTATATGACCATATATAGGTTTCTATTCACTAAGTTCTAAATATATTTAAATGTATCTTTTGAATTTTTCCTTGGATAATGTATTATTCAAGAATGTAGTTTTAGCTTTCTAATATTTAGGTGATTTTCCAGAAATCTTTTCATTAATTCCAGTATAACAAGAAACGATTTTTATTTATTTATTTATTTATTTTTGACAGTCCTGGGACTTGATCTCAGGGCCTGGGCATTGTCCTTGAGTTTTCTCAAGGGTATCTTACTTCCATTTGAGCCACAGTACCACTTCTGGCTTTTCCTATGTGTGTACTAATGAGGAATTGAAACCAGTGCTCTGTGTATGCTACATAAGCACTCTACCACTAGGCCACACTGCTGGTTTGAGAAGATTTTTTCCAAGAAGATTTTTTGAGGTTTCTTTTATGGCCCACAATATGGTCTATATTTGGTAAGTTTGACTTGTTTACTTGAAAATAACATGGCTTCTAATATATAGAGTTTTTATGCTTTTCATCTAGGCTGAATTAAACAGTAGAATTATATAAGTGTGTAATGTGATTTATCTAATTTTGTCTGCTTGTTTTAGCAATTATTGTGAGATGGATATTAATCTCCAATAGTAATTGTAAATATGCTTATTTTTTCTTGGTTTTATTTTTATTCTAAATAATTTTGAAATTCTATTCCATGGGACTAAACTTATATGATGATTATTCTACTGGATGAAGTGACCCCTTTATCATTACAAAGTGACTTATCTCTAGTTATAATCTTTTTCTAAAATCTTTTTCTACAGTTATATCTTTTCTATTTAAAATATTAGTATCATGTATTTTTATTTTGCATTTGTTTTTAAATATTTAAAGTGTATTCCTAATATGCAGTATAAAGCTGAACGTTATTTATTCAGCATGACAGTTTTTGCCTTTTAATGTCTATGCTGAAACTATTTACCTTAATGTACTTATTTCTATATTTAGTATTGAATTGTTTTAAATTTCCTTTGTCCTACCTTCTGCTGGATTACTGAATATTTTTATAGTTCTATTTAATATTCTTTCTTGTGTATTTTGTCATTTTAGTGATTGCTTTAAGATACCTAGTGTATATTCTTAACATTTGTCTTTTTTCACTTATTATTTACCTCTCATAAAATATAAAATATTTACAATCATGTTTTTATATTTCTCCCTAACGTTTGTAATCATGTTATAAATTTTACTTTTTCAGATGCTGAAAACCATAAAATACATTATTGCTTTTAAAACTTTGCATCCTATAAATAGTGAAATTTTTAAAGAGTACTTTATATTTGCTTCTATAGTTACCATTTCCAAAATAGCTCGAATATTCGCTTTCAGTAATGGGGTCATAAATCTAAAATTGATTTCCTTGGGCTAAAATCTGGATTTTGAGAGAATAGCAGGACTTTCTGGAATTGGTGAGAGAGCATTTCTTCATCTTCCACAGCTTGCAGACCCCCTTGAGTTCTTTAAGTCATGGTCCTCTCTTCTGCTTTCAGTCGCCATCATGCTGAATCACACGCCATCTGTCTGGTTCTTAGGCTCCCCTCTTTCACTTTTAAAGATGTTTGTGATTATATTGGGACCAAGCAGATAACACAAGCTAATCTCCATATTTTAAAGTTAGCTGATGAATAAACCTAATTCTTCCTTAATTCTTGTTATGAACATGCTGAAATTACATTTGTATGCCAATTTCATATCTGCATAGAGAAGTGAGCTGGCTGGATCTTTGGTAGCTGTTTTCAGTTTTTTGAGGAGCCACTATACTCTTATGCATACTGACAATACTAATTTACATTCCTCAAAAAGGTGTGTAAGAGTTAACTTTAATAAAACAATCTTATAAATGCCTATAATCCCAGGACTTGGGAAGCTAACATGGAAGTTTTCATGAGTTTGTGGGAAGCTTATGAGTTCAAGGTCAGCAATAGACACAATACAGTACATCAAAATGAAGGATACCAACCAGTCAGGTTACTAGATTTGTATATTGTATTGTGATCAGAGAAATGATAGCATATGATTTCAATTTAAAAAAAATATTAGGATGAACTTTGTGTCCTAACACATTGTCTGTTCTAGAGGAAAATCTGTGCACTGATGAAATTAATGCTCATAAACTATTAATGCTCTAAAGCACTATTAATGCTCATAGTGCACTGGAATGTTGTGTAAATGTCTATGAAGGGCATTTTTTTCTGAGCATAGTTTAACTCTCCCATGCTGACTCATAATTCATGCATTGGTGAGAGTGAGGTGCTAAAAATTCCTCTCATTATTGATGATGGCGCCTTTCTCTACCTTTATGTCTCATCATGTTTGTTTTATAAAATTGGAAACTCCAAGGTATGTGTATAAATATGAAGATACATGAATGTGAATATATTCATAAATATCACATATTCTTAGTCATTTGTCTTAAAGTCTATTTAAAACGTATTTACTCCTGCTTCGGTTCCCTTTAACTTTGCTGGGAATATCATTTTCTGTTCTTTTACTGATGAGATTAGTTTCTATAGACAAGATACAGCTTTTCATCCACTTGGCCAAATACTACATTGTAATTAGACACTTAATGGTAAGAACTTATTCCTAGCATTTTTGTGATTATTTTTCTGGTTGGTTTCAATATTTTGTTTTTTTTCTTTCTCATTTATCTTTATGGTTTGATAATTTGCTATTTTGATAATAATTCTTTTCTGTTTTGTGTACTTTTCTAATATAACATCCACTACATTTTACATGACATCATGATGTTATTTTTCTTTCACTTTTGGATTTTGGATTCCTTTCAGCATCTTTTGTAAGGTTATACGTTCAGGTTTACCTTGCAAAAACTTTATTTCTCCTTCATTGGGTAGAATAGTATTTCTGGATATAGTAGCCCTCATTTTATTTTCAGAACTCAGAATGCATCTTTTTCTTCCCTCTATCCCTGGGTTGTTTCTGCTTCTCCGTAGAAATCAGCTGTTGGTCCATGGAGGTTGTCTTTCAATGTGAATTCTTTCCTTTTGCAAGTTTTACAACTCTGTATTGGTACTTCTGATGACTTTAACTTAAGCCATGTTGAAAATCTCTTCTGGTCAAGACTATTGAGTTTCACAAGCCTCTTGTATGAGGATGCTCCTGTCTTTTCCAAGAATGGAAACATTTTCTTTTATTATTTTATGAGTAGTGCTTCCATGTCTATAATGTTTATTTCCTTGATTTTATGTATTCCAGTGATAAGGACATTTGTTCATGTCTGTCCTGAAGATCTTGGAAATCCTCTTCATTTTCAGTTTGAATGAGATATTGCAATACATCTGTCTTCAAGTTCACATATTTTTTTCCTTTGCTTGATCTGGTTTGTTGCTGAGGTTTCCAATTGAAATTCTTTGGCATATTGCATTTATTATTGTTTCCTGAGATCTGTTTCTTTTTCAAAATCTCTTTCTCTTCACTGGATATCTTATTTCTTGAATGTCTTAATTTTACCTAACTATCTGTATTCACTTGGATCTCATTGAGACTTTTTTTTGTAATTTTTCTTTTAAATTTAGGTTTTTCATACATTTAAATTTCTTTGTAATCTATTGCTAGAGAGTTTTAGTCTTATGGATGTGTCACTTTTCATTAATTAAAAAAATTCTGTTTCTGTGTTGAGATTTAGTGATTTAGATACCATCAACCTTTTTTTATGAGGAAATATCTATCTCCTGGACATTTGTCTTGGGATGTTTATTTTCAGACAATGTTGGCTTTGTGGGTGGAACACTGTAGTACAGGCTGCATAGTTCTTGTGAATTCCTTGGTGAGTTCGAGCACAGTGTGTACTATGTTTGCCTCAGCAGGCCACACAAGGATGGGGCATGCATGGTGCAGACAATAGAATTTATGGAGTGCATTACTATGTGGCTACTTCTACAATAGGAATAGTGATCCTTTCATACAACTGAGATTTCCAGGGATACTGTTAATAGTAACCCTATTACTTAATAAGAGTCTCTGGAACTGGCTACTCCAGAATTGGTGAGGAGCCTAAAGCATTTGTTTTTAGCCATTGATACAAGCCTAGGCACCTCATGGAGAAAGGCACTGGTTAGATCTGGTCCTTGTCCAGTCCTAACATCAGGGTATGGCCATAGAGTGTTGCATAGTTGTCAGTGGCAACCACTTATGTAAGTACTGTGCCATGTCTTTGCTATATTGTGGAGTAGAATTTTACTTCTCCATTCATGGGAGCTCAGAGATATGATAGTTACTGGAACTTTTTCTTGGCATGTATCTTTAAGCTATCGTGCCTACTAGAGAACCAGTGGAAAACAAGCATATCCATATATCCTTTGGCTTTGTGTACCAGGAGAAAGATGACAGTGAATTACTCGGGGACACTTGAACATACTCCTGGGGGCAGGCAGCAATGGAACTTTTCCCATCCTGTTAAATAGGTGCCTGTGTATGGCATGGGAGATGGCAGGAATAATGCAAGTTTCTGTCTGCAGTCTTGGCTCTAGAATACGTCTACATGTGACTAACCATATCCTTCAACTTAGAGGGCAAGTTCCCCAGTCTCTTAAATCTTGAGGGCATCACCTACTATATCCCCCAGTGAGCTTGAGTCAGGCTCATACTGTAGACCAGCTTTTGTTTCTGAAGCTGCTATCCACTGAACCAGTGCAGAATAATTCCTGTGGGTTCCTAGAGAAGGGGATATTCAGGGATTCCTGTTCTGTAAAGCAGTCTAAAGTCAGATGATAGGGCCATTATTAAGATAGCTCCTGGCTACATCACACTGAGGGTTCTTTGAGAACTTAGGAGAAATCATTTTCCAAGTGCGGGGTCTATGCCAATTTCAGTTTGTCTAAGTGGACTATAAACACTGGAGGGCTGTTACTTCCCCGTAAGAGGAATTACCAGCATCTGCACTGAGAGTTTGCTAGGGTTTTCTCTTTAACCTCACTTTTCTACAAAGCAGAGACTTCCCTCCTGCTGGTTGTGGAGCCAGGGTGGCAGATGTTCCTCTTACTGTGGTGTTGTCACAGGTCTCCAAATGTAACACGTTTTTACACTCCCTCACCCATTTACAGTATTCTTATAACACACTGATCAAAAAATTTAGCCTTTTCCCCATTTCTTTGGATCTTCTTTGTGGGAAAGAAGTTATATCCTGGTACCTCTATTAAGCCATTCCTAGTCCTTTGATCTGCCTTTGTGCAATCCTATAGCTTTCTGGAAATAATTCTTCCTGGGTATGTATTGCAAGTACAGACCAAAAGTGAGTCCAATAGCATAGCCAGTCTGCATTTAATTATAAAATAACCTTCAAAAATAATTTTAGTAAAGTTACTTAAAGACAGCTCTTTCTGACATATCTGAACCACACAAGCTGAAGCATAGATAAAAGACAAGATTATTAACCAAGGTGACATTGTCCAAAAAGAAATGTACTCTTTATCTGACTAATGTTATTGTAACCCTCAGTATATCACCTTTATAATAATAAAAATGGGAAAAAGGATGAAATGATCATTATTATTTTGCTAGTCTTGAGGCTTGAACTGTGGGCCTGGGTGCTATTCCTTGGCTCCTTTTGTTCAAGTCACTTACTCACTTGAGCCATAGCACTACTTCTGGCTGCGTGTGTGTGTGTGTGTGTGTGTGTGTGTGTGTGTGTGTATACATGTTTATGATTTAATTGGAAATAAGAGTCTCACAGATACTCCTCTTCAGACTGGCTTTGAACCGTGATCCTCAGATCTCAGCCTATTGAGTAGTTAGTATTACAGGCATGAACCACTGGTACCTAGCTTAAGACTATTTTATATGTGTGTGGGGTTTTTTGTGGGATTTGAACTCTGGGCCTGGAGTTCTTCATCTCAAGACTACTGTCCTCTGCCATCTCCTCGTCTGCCCTCCTCCTCTGCCCTCCTCCTCCTCCTTTGCTCTCCTCCTCCTCCTACTCTTCCTTCTCTGCCCTCCTCCGCCCATCTCCTCTTCCTCTGCCCTCCTCCTCCTCCTCTGCCCTCTCCTCTTCCCTCCTCCTCTTTTGCCCTCTCCTCTGCCCTCCACCTCTGCCCACCTCCTCCTCCTCTGCCCTCCTCTTCTGCCCTCTTCCTCCTCTGCCCTCCTCTTCCTCCTTTGCCCTCCTCCTCCGCCCTCTTCCTCCTCCTCTGTCCTCCTCCTCCTCTTCCTGTTCCTCCTCCTGCTCCTCTTCTCACTCCTCCTCCTCCTCCTCCTCCTCCTCAGTCCTCCTCCACCCTCTTCTTTTTCTTCTTCTTGTCAGTTTTGGGGCTTAACTCAGGCTTTTTGGGGCTTTGTCCCTGAATCTCTCTGTGCACCAGCTAATGCACTACCACTTGAGCCACAGTGCCATTTCTGGCTTTTTGTTTGTTGGAGATGAGTCTCATGAACTTTCTCCTGCCTGGGCTGACTTTGAACTGTGATCTTCAGATCTCAGCATCCTGAGTCGCTGGGATTACAGGTGTGAGCCACCAGCATCCTGCCAAATCTCATCATTTAATCTGGAATTTTCTCCATGGCTTGGACAAAGTAGAGGTGCACTAGCATGAAATGCCCTGTGTCTAGTTCTACCAAGTATGAGATCTCACACTTCGTAAGCTGGATTACAGTAACCTGCCTCAAAAGTATTCAGTGCTTCTAAGAGCTGGTCAGGAAAAGAACAATGAGGCCTAACAGATTTCTGTTCCTTTGAGCATGATGTTACCTAGTCAATTCTTTAATACATTTCTTGCTTTCCTCCTTTCTTTTTTATTTGAGTGGTACTGGCTTTTGAACTTGGAGGCTCATGGTTGGCAGGCAGGTGAGCTATCATTTTGCTTTGGTTATATTTGGGAATAGGATCTCTTCATTTATACCTGACCAATTTAGATCATGATCACAATCCACCTGTGCACACTTAAGTTGTAGTTGGGATGATAGGAATGGGTCACAACCTCCATTTTATTCATGTGGATATTGCAAACATTTTGCCCTGGCTGATTTCAAACTCTTTATATCCAGATCTCCATCTGTCCACCCCCAATAAGCTAGGATTATAGGTATGGACCATACTGTGCCTGGCTTTAATTTTTTTTGTTTTATAAAATGTTCTCTCAGATAGATGATATTTTCTAGAGCAACAATATGAACAGACTTTTGCGAAGGGAAGGCACTTTGTAAACTCCAAGTACTGTAAACAGAAATACATCTGGAATAGGAAAGTAGTGTATACTTGAGATTTGACTTTGTGGCGGGTTGCAATTGGCATGTTCTGTGGCCCTGGGAAATGTGAATTTCTTATCAATACAATGAGGAGCTGTAATTTAATTCTGTATCTTAAGCAAGGCTCTTTGGATCACATCCAATCAGAATGACCAAAATTCTTATGAAACTGCAAAAATTGAGTGTCCCACCTAAGACCTACAAGTGAGAAATTTTGGAAGTAGAACCTAAGAATCTACATTTTAAAAGTATATTTAGGTAGTTGTACAAAGGTGGTACCATTTTCAAAACAGTTTATGAATATAATGTATTTTGATTCGTATCGCCCTCTTCAACATTCCCACCCCCCATTTTGACCTACTACTCCTCTTTTCTTAATTTTGTGGCATATATGATAAATTCTTGACTGTATTCTCTTTTTTCTGCTTTATTTGTCTATCCCTCTCCCCTTGATCTTGCTTGTATTCATTCCTTGTTGCTGATTTTGTTTGGCTTTGAGTTCATCTTTCTAAAAGATTATACTATTTGAGCTCTCTATAAAGTATATTATAGTTTAGTTCATTCCTTTGTAACTACTTTCATTCTGTTCAGTGGTTTGTTTGCAGATTTATAGGCACATTCTACTTACTACAAATGAGGGACAGCATGCAACCTTTGTTTCTCTAAGTCTCGCTTACTTCACTTACAACTTTTTCCAAGTCTTTTTATGTCCTTAAGAAAGGTACAATGTCATTATAATGGATGAGTAAAATTCCAGTTTGTATATAAACCACTATTTCTTTGATCCATTCATCCACCTGGGCTAATCTCCATAATTTGGCTATGGCGACTAGTGTGCAATGAACATAGTTGCACTGTTGGATTTACTGTAACCTTGTTTGTATGTATGCTGTTGGATAAATGTGCCGAAGTGGAATTGCTGAATTTTAGGAATGTACATTTTCAACAAGCACAGTCGGTCAGGTTTGAGGACTGGTAGATCAGGTAGTTATACATATTCCTTTCGTTCTGAACATTTCTCATTCCATGATGTCTATTCCATGGTGGAAAATATTAAGCTTATTTTTATGTAACGATCTGAGGTTGAAGACATGGCTCAATAGTAGAGTGTGCATGTCTAACATACACAGGCCTTGAGTTCAAACCTTAGTAATTTTCTCTCCCCTTCCCCCGAAAAGTACTGAGTGTCAATTGCTCACATCTCTAATCCTAGCTACTTCATAGGCTGAGAATGGGAGGACTGCAGTTTTCAGGGCCAATGCAGGTGCACACACATAAATCTCCAAATCCAGTTCTGGATGCAATGACATGTTCCTGTCATCTCAAATTATAAGTTGAGATTGGGAGGATCAGAGTACCAGGCCAAAGCAGTCAGAAAAGTCTGTGAGACTCCATCTCCACAAAGGATAAGTAGATTGCGGCTCAGGCCTATATCCTTGCAACCCAGCAACAACAGGTGTAGCTCAGGTGAAATCCATCCAGCCTAGCTAGTGCAAGACCTTGAGTTAAAAATCATAATATACCCCCCTCTCACAAAAAGACAGGTTAGTTCTACATCCTGCCTTCTATGAAGAAGCTCAAGATGATCCAAGGGTAATTGTCACTAGACTGGGAAATTCGGAAACTTCAGGACTTTAGGCTTAAAACTAGGATGATCCGGGGCTGGAAGTTTTGCCTAGTGGTAGAGTGCTTACCTAACATGCATGAAGACCTGGGTTCAATTCCTTGGTACCACATATCTAGAAAAATCCAAAAGTGGTGCTGTGGCTCAAGTGGTAGAGCTCTAGCCTTGAGAAAGCCCAAGGACAAGCTCAGGCTCTGAGCTCAAGCCCAAGACTGGCAAAAAAAAAACAAAAACAAAAAAAACTAGGACAGTCCAAGTAGAGTGAAAAGAGCTAACCACTCCACCAGCACTCAGCTGGATTGTTCCACTAAAGAGACCTGATACTTTACTATTTTTGTTATGCTTAAGTAGTTGTATAGAGGGATTTCATTTCATTATGTCTATTGATGAGTACAATACATCTTAATACCAGCAGCTCTGTTGTTCAAGGCTGTGTTCACAACCAAGCATTAATTTCCCCTGGCACTGTATTCAGCAGATCATCCTCGTGTCCCTGGCAAGAAGACATACTGAAAACCCCACTGTTCCAATGTTGTAGTTGTTTGCACATGTCCATGTTCTTCAGGGTCTCCAGACTTTGGCTCCAGTATCAGGGAAGCTCCTGGCCATCTGTGCAGCCAGTAGACCAGCACACATGAGACACCTCTACCACCTCACAACAAGCCACCCAAAGGGGTCTTCAACCTTCTAGAGAGACATTTAACCAAGAATGACCTAATTCAAGCAAAAATAGGTCTTGATTAGTATATGACTAACAGGTGTATGTTTCTAATTAAAACAAAAAAGCTTGTCTTCCTTGCTTAGCAACTAGATTATGATACTTGGTAATAATGGTGAAGTTTCCATGTATGAAGTTATTCTTTACTTCCTCCTTCCTCATCTCCTACTATACCTCCTTCTCCTCTTCCTTTCTCAGGACTGGTGACTACATATGATGCTCCCAAATCTGAATTAGTTCTTCTATTCTGCTGAGCAGCTATCATTCAGAACTCTAGCTTGTTTCCCAATGTTAGTCATACCTCTCAGCATGATTCAAATGTCAGCATAGAGCCCAGCTTAATCTGCAAAGGCCACACAGAGATTCCTTGATTGGGATCCAGTCACCATGGTAGTGTACCCACTTTCCCCTTAGTATCTCCTCCCCAAACTAGGAAGCATTTTCACCCACAGTAGGGGGCTTGGTTTGAATTGCTTCTGAAAAGAATAAAAGGATTTAAAACTTTACTGAGACTGTCTACATTTACTACAATCTATGAAGGCCCTTCTCCCCAGCCACAACCATATACATTCCATAGCTAGCAAGATAAAAATGGCCAACAAGGTGAAGTTGATGTGGTGCTGGTGGTTCACACTGTCACCCTTGCTACTGAGGAGGTTGAGATTTGAGAGTTGTGGTTTGAAGCCAGTCCAGGCAGAAAAGTCTATGAGACTCTTATCTCCAAGGAATCACTCAAAATCTGGGAGTGGAGCTGTGGCTCAAGTGGTAGAATGCTAGCTTTGAGCAAAAGAGATAAAGGACAGTGTTTAGACCCTGAGTTCAAGACACACACACACACACACACACACACACACACACACACACACACACACACAATGGAAAGTGAACTGCCAAACACCTAGAAAATAAGAAAAGTAATCTGATAAATGTAAGGCAGAAGTATAACTGGTATACAAAGGATATAAGGCAATTGTACTTCCTGCCACACATGGTATTTCTAGTAGCTTTAGTTAGACAGCTTACTTTAGCAATGAGTTTACATCTCTGGAGACAAATGCTCCAGGTATTCTCACTTTATGCCTAAGATGTGTTCCTGAAATTGTTTAGGAGTCAATTTATTTAGACACAATTCTCATTTTAAAGTCATAAAGGGATCACTATTGTGTTTTTGTGAATTAAAGAATAGTTTTAGTAATATAAATCAAGCTTTTAAAATTTATCTAGACTACTATTTAGATTTTCTTAGAAAATGAGATGTAGGTCTGAATTTCTTCCTTTCCTTTTGATTCTTGGGTCACTCTGGAATTTGTTAGTGAGAGAACCATATGCAATTAAAGGTGATAGAAGATGCCTATGGAGGGCTCCTTAGGTCTCTCCTTAGGCCTGTGTAGTTAGCAACTTCAATGCTTCTAGTCAAGCTCATGGTCTTCTCTGGAGGGTCACAGACACATAGAGCTGCTGCAGTTGCCCAAATAACTACTAGAAACCATATATACTAAATGTCTCACTGGTATTCATCCCAATCTTTAGGAACATACATAGGGTTTTTTACACAGATGATCTGCATGAATGCAGATACAATCACAACCTTCCTGTATGAAGGATGCAGGATGAGTCAGAGAAGAAGCCAGTGTGTGTCATGCTGGAAGGAGGTTGGAGTGATTCAGAGATGCATTTTGAGGGAAATGACCACAAGACAAGGGATGCAGGCATCTAGGCCAGAAGTGGGAAAAGATAAGGAAATAAATTCACCTTCAAAGACTCAACTTGAAAAATGATTGACTTTAGCCCAGGGAAACTGATTTTTGAAATTCTGTCAGAATCATAAGAGAATCCCCACTCTCTTTATCCCTCTATTTCTTTCTTTTCTCTCCATCTCTTTCCTTCTTTCCTTCTTTTCTTTTTTTTCTGCAAACCATTTCTATTCTTCTGCATCAAACCTCAGTGTTTGCTAGCTGCTCACAGGGTAAAATCTGAGATAAACAGAGCAGAGATAAACAGAGCAGAAAGGACTAGTCCATACCTCTGAGGCTTCTGGGAACAGCCTCTTGGCTGCACAGTGCTGAGGTCAAAGCTTAACATGAATGAGCAAAAGGCGGGTTGAGGATGATGAATGAGCACTGTGCTGGATCGAGCCTTAGCCATGTCTCCATGCAGCTTGGTGTAACTGAGAATACAAGCATCAGCCATGATGAGCTTTCTTGAGGTTAACCTCCACCAAGTACTACTTCAGTCTGTGCTTGTGAGCGGAATCAGGGGGAGGCAGGTCTTGAGAGAAACACGCACTTATTATAGTTAGCCATGTACTTTCACATGCAGAACTTAGTGACCAGAACAAAGGGTCCCTTGTGGAAGTGTTATTTCTCTAGGTAGACATTTTTCTTTTCAGGTAAGCCCTACTGATTTGATTTAATCATATGATGTCTGTAGTCTTGTAATGATTTAGTACTTGTTACTACCATTAGCCAATACATCAGTGATATGGAGGCTAAACTCAAAGTATGGGTTATAACATCTAACTTCTCCAGCCTAATCCTTCCACACATTCACTCAAAGTTCTACCTTTGAATTAGAGCATGCTACTCCTCCCACATCACTTTTTGGCACCCTTCTCCCTATTATCGTCAGCTAAGTCATTTCTGAGTCCCCAAATCACTCTTGGATCTTCATTGTCCCCTAAAGTCTCATACTCGACTAAAGATTGTACTATGGTGTAGTGGTTTGCTTGTCTGTAGCTTTCATGAGACAGGAGACAACAATTAGATACTTGTTCATTGGCTTGATCATTATTGAAGCCCCAGTGCTTAGCACTATAATATGTGGTTTGTAAATACTATTTGATATATGAATGAACGAATGGGTTGATAAAACTAACAGGCATGTTTTATTCAAGGTCTATTACTTGATTGGTACCATGCTCAGTACATTGTGTGTGTGTGTGTGTGTGTGTGTGTGTGTGTGTGTGTGTGTGTGTGTGAAATATCTTAAATAGAACAGTCAAGGTTGGTCCTATTATTCTAATCATACCATTGAGGAAATCAAGGATTACAGTTAAGTTATGGCTAGAGTCTAGTAAATGTGGTATATTTGAATATCTATTACCTAGCAACATTTATATGAGATGACTTTTCCTCTTCTCTGTCCTCACTCAGATACCCATTTTTTATGTCAAGAAATCTGCTCTGGGGCATGGAGTATGGCCTGTGGTAGTGTGCTTGCCTAGCATGCATGAAGCCCTGGGTTCAATTTCCCAGAACCATACACATAGAAAAAGCTGGAAGTAGCGCTGTAGCTTAAGTGGTTGAGCTCTAGCCTAGAAATAGCCCAAGGCCTGTACTCAGGCCCTGAGTTCAAGTCTCAGGACTGGCAAAAAAAAATCTTCTCTGAGGAAAAGTGGAGGGACATGGGCAAGAAATCAGCTTGGATTCTGTCTTTGATTTCCAAATGTGAATAGTTTGATCTGACTATCACAGCTCTTGTATTGAATTCTTTCTCTTTTTTTCCATTGAATTCTTTCAATGCAACTAGCTCTATTTCATGAATTGTCTTTTTCTAATATTTCCTGGGACACTTACAGGGATTTCAAACAAGTTCTGGGGTGGAGAAAAATGAGTACTGTAAGATTTGGGTTTTGGTGGTCTCAAGAGAGAAGGTTTATAGCTTTCATAAGATGTACAAATGTATCTTCTGGATGTGTTAGCAAGAGGTTTTCCTCATGTGTTTCCTGTTTTTTTTTTCTCTCATTATTTGTGGAATGGTCATGCTAGCATTGCCAAGGCCACCTCCAGAGGAGACCCTCTGAAGAATTTAAAAGTTTTTTCCTTCATATATGAAATGAACTGGAGCAAAATTGGCACTAACCTCCTTCCTGTTGGAATGTATTGGGTTTTGAGGCTCCTATGTGCAGTAATGAAGGCTGTAATTATTATTCTTATGCACATAGGTGGTTTTACATTCAAAAGCAGAAGACCAAGGGCAGGAAGTCATGTCCAGGAAATTGACTCCCAGTCAATTTGATGGAAATCCATCAAAATGATGGGTTTAGTCTCATGATTTTTACCTCGTCACATCCTGAATGCTTCTTGATAGTCTCCGGCAGAGAGTTGTACAGTTCACTCATGGCTAGAGCTGATGGCGTCTAAAGTAATTTTCATGAACAACCTAGTCATATTCTTTTAAAAGGATTCTTTGCATTGTTGAGATAAGAGTCATATGATAATGCCCAGAGTGGCCTCAAGTTTGCTATAGAACCCCACCTGGCCTAAACGCATCATCTTCCTGTCTCAGTTTCCCTACGTACTAGGATTATAGACATGTAACCTTTTTCCTCTAACTTTTTTCCCATTAGTTTTTAATGTATTAAAAATCAAGCCATTGACTCTGAATTTATAGTCCATTTACATGGGCTGTTAACTACTGAGTTGCTTGATATTTCATCAAATTGCTTTGAATACTGTTTGTATGTGCATTGTAATTTTTGTGTATAATACTTTTAATGTTGCAATTAACTTTATTGCTACTTTTACAATTACTACCTCCACTGATGTTTCTCCAAATTTGTTATTAAATAAATTTGGAAATTAGAAGCAAAGAATAAGCAAATTAGGGCTTGTTTCTGAGACAAGAATAGAGACATTATTTCAAAATAGTCATATAATGTCATGTAATTATGATTTAGCTTTGTTTTCAAAGCACCTTTCTTTCTTTCTCCTTAGAAATTTGAGTACAAAACTGTCCCTCGTGTTGAATTTCTAGAAAGGGAACACTCTCCCAGCACCCTTTTCTAGTTTAGTTTCCAAGATATGGTTGGTGTGGGGAATGTATCAATATCTGATGGTCTTGACAATGATGAGCACAATGTTTATCAGATGACTCACCTGTGCAGCTCCTAGCTCTTTCTGTACAAAAGTCCTCTGAAGTGGTCTCTACTTACAGACGCTGAGGGGGAGCCACGTGGGGGGGCACAGGTTTGTTCAGTTTAGACTGACTTAAGATCTTACACTCCCAGTCTCTATTCTGTGCTTTCCCTTTGTTGCTCTGTATTTTGAGTCATTTGGTTTTGTGACCATTCTCAGTATTTTGTGCTTATTTAAGAAACTGAAATCTGCGTCTTTCGTTTGGAAAACTTCCCAGTGCAAAAGAAAAATTGTGTGGCAAACATGTAAAGATAAGTTGATAATATTCCCAGAGACAAGATACAAGGTTTAGGGACATGGTGTGTAGAGGTAACCAATATATATTCAGATTAAAATACCGATTGTCCAGGGAAAATCAGAGTACTATATAGTTTTTCTGTGTCCTAGCATCATTAATCTGTAAGAGGTGTTGAATTGAGTCTAAGACTGGATGACATCTTTAAAAATTGCCACTGTTGTATTTTTTAAACAAATCTACCTTTGCCTAAGAACCCAAATTGATATTCCATTGAATTGTGAAATTGAAAGTTGCCAGGTTCCATATTTCCAACACCAATAATGATTGAATCCATGGCGAAGAAATTATGATTGGAGAATAAAACAGAAATCTACAAATTTGATAGTACTTATAATCCAGCCTCCAAGGACCTATACCTCCCCAACAGATGGCAAGTTGTTTTCTTGTAAATTTTTGAATCTTAAGACAGATCTTATCTAATAAAATCCTACATTTTAGAATGCAAGGTATCACAGCCTAAGCTACTAAAGTTATTCTGGAATACTGGTTTCTCTCTAATTGCATAAGAGATTTAGATTAAAAGCACTAGACTTGTCTGTAAGATTAGAAAACTCAGGTTTATTGTGATAGACAATAATATGTGCCACAAAACCCAGGATGTCCACTCTGGAAGAGATTATAGGTAAATGAGAAGTAATACAGGCCAAAAGAAAGAATGGACAGTATCTCCTGAGAATCATGAGAGGTCTGCTCTTTCCTGAATTTGGCAAGTAAGTAGGTATCTTGTTACTATCTTCTTTCAGAGAGGAGGTTGCTTGTTTTATTTTTTTTCTTTACTTTTGTTTTTGTCCAAGAGCCTTATTGTGCCATTAGAAGATTATCTGCTTTGTTCAACACTTCATCTGAAGAGAATCTTGTCGTGATCAGAAAATTTAAGTATTCAGGGAATCTGTTTTTATAAAATCTAAATGTTTCAGGACCAGAATGTCTTTGCAATTTTGAGAATGTGTGAAAGTCCTTGTAACTAGCTAGACTGAACAGCCCTGGACCCACTGCAATGGCAGAGCCTGTGGGCCCACTTACCCAGTCTTGGCCTGACTTAATTCCCATGATCTCTCCTTTCAATAGGACCAAAGACACCAAGGCAAAGTGAGGGGAGTCAGGCTGATTAATTCTTTACAACAAGGTTTTATTTATTCTTTGCTTTGACCCCCCCCAAAAAAAACATTAAAGTTGTTCATCTTTCTTTTATTTTTGAATGATTTTCCTTTTGGATCCAAACGAGCATTTATATTACAGAATATCCACCTGGTCAACATGCAGTGCTAAACTCTGGCTTTAGGTGAGATGCACCGATACTTTGGATGAACCAGCATTTGGCTGCCAATCAATCACTGCTATTGCAGGAATGTCAGGCTTGCCAGCCAAAGTGGATGCTGCCCACAAGACATGTCATGGGCTTGATTCACATATTTTATAATGCAGCTGACAGCATTTTTACAGCCTGAAGCAGAGCACCCATTTTCTCTCTTGATCCCATCTGACATGCTCATCTTCAAAGAGCAAATCAAGGAGGGAATGGCCTGGCCTTGGGTCTCAAAAGCAAAAGTGCAGATTGGACACTCTGTGATACATCTTCTTACAGTGTTACCCTTCGAGGTGCACCTGACAATTTTAAATCTCTTCCTGATAAAAATTCATCCCTGGTCTTGTTCACCAGTGTTCCCCCTGCCTAAGATGTTTATTACGAAGGTGAATGTCCTCTCTTCACTACTAGTGCTACTTTACTGACGTGAAGACTTGTTAAAGTTACAGATTTATCTTTGGGCTGCTTTGGAGCCAGAATTTTTCTCTCCATCTTTCAGGTCTGAAAGAAAAAGAGCTCCAGGAATCTATGAATCTATTCTAGGTGAGTTCAACAGAAAGAACCTCTCAGAGTACAGTATCAAAGAATTTACCCACAATCTTTGTAGAAAAAGAGAATCCAAATTCACATACCTCTAAGCTTGTTTTCTTTTGGGACCTGAAGGTTTCTTCCACCTCAACCTGTTTTGCCTATAAAACTTGTCTTCCTACCCTCTCTATCCTATCGTCCCAGTTATGAAAGGCCAAACACGCTTGGTGTATTAAATAGTTCTCCTCCACTAATTTTTCTGGGTGAGTTCCCAATCTTGGACTCAGTGGACTCTGCAGCACTTAGGGTGGCTTTGTATAAATTTTGGCTTGTTCACAAAACACCAGGATAGAAAAACACTAATGTCTGCAGGCTAAATGAAGATTCCCCATTGGTTGTGATTAAAATTGGTTGCCTATGTTTTTTACTAAACCCACTGGGAATCTGTTTATTGATATACAACTCTATCAAATGTAACTAAGACCAGAACTACTGTGTAATTTAATTGGCAGTTAGATTACATTGTTTAGCCCTCACTTCATATTATCTTTATTTTCAAGAATTGGTTAATGGCACTTGGACATTTTGGACTGTATTTTTCTTGTTCATCCCTTGTATATATTTGTTATTGACTTGCTTTAAGTGGTAGTTCTTGTGAAGTTCACGTCTCTTTATTATAAGAAATTAGGATACTGAAAACAACGGAGTCTTCAAATTGGGTCCAGTTCAGACATGGAAGTTAGGACTTATTTAGTCTCTCTTTGTTGGGAGACAGCCTCTGAGTGAAGCAAAGGAGTGATATACTCAGTATCTGTTTCTAGAACATAGAGAATAATCCATTCTTATTTCAACAAGTTGCAGAAGAGTGTAGATTTCCAAGGCTGTTTTACAAAAGATGTTTGGTGTTTCTGTTGATTTCATAAATGACTAAGTATCCAAAATGAAGCTGATAAGGGGAAGCTTATGGGATTAAAACTCAAATTACATTTTGATTAAATAAAAGAAAATGTTTGGATTCTTTTAATGTAAAGAAGTAATAGAATAAGCAGGAAAATGAGAAAAATCGAATGTAAAATTAAAGCATCTCTTAGATTACTTTCTTGATGAAATCTTATCTATAGAAATAGACAGCAATACCAAGAATTTCCTAGGTGCTTAGTGAGATTTAAAGAGTGAAGATTTTTTTCTAAATTGATTTGTAGAAAGTAAATTGTTATTTAGTTGATAATAGTATTTCAAATGTCTCAACAAGGAAAATAAAATGTAGAGAAACCTTCCCTTGCTGAAGGCACACATTAGTATAAGAGTCTGGAATATAAAGTTTTAAACATTATTATGATATGATAAAAGTATTCTTATCAAGCCATAGATTTCATATATATTGGTTACAGATGAAAAATTCTTTGTTTTAGAATTTTCTTAGTTTTCACTGATTAGGAGGAGCATATTTTTCCTAAATCTAGATTATATTTTAACTCTGTAAGAAGGGAAGTGTCGGATATGAACAGACAGGAGTCTGAATCTGAGAAGACTAGAGTTCAGAAGACAAAGGTACCATAACTTCCAATTTTGACTCAAGCATTATAACACTGACTTGAGACAAATTAACCCCCCAAAGGGAGGCAGATTCAGACCATTGCAAAGAAAAAATGTATTCTCCTTTGCCATCCTAGAACAGACCTATTAAAAACAAACAAAAACTCCAGATAAAAATAAACATAAACCCTTTTACCTCTTCCTACTTGATCCATTCAACTCTTTCATACTTTCAGAATTAACTCAAGCCTCTAACTATTATAAGCTCCATTACTACTATGTAATATAAAGTTTCCTTTTATATTTAGGTCAAGATACTAACCCCCCTTTGGACAGAATGGGATAAGTGAGGAATCTGTTTTTTCTAGGCATGATGTCATCTTCTTGGAATGCACATGCCATAGAAATTTGAAGCACAAAAAGACAAAACAACCACCAAAACCAATTCAAGCTACCTATGGTAGCCTTTTCTCTTCTCAATCCTCTCCTATATAGGCATCTATCTTCTCTTAGAATGTTGCAGCATCCAAAAACAAAAACTTTGCTGATCTGTGGCCATTAGCTGCTTGCTCTGTTTGGGGTAGACATGGCTGGGTTGTATTATGTATTTGGGAGAGAAATAATAAAAAGGTACTAGTACAGGCTGTACTTTTTAATGCAGGATTTTCTTTGATTACCTACATAGAAAAGTTAGGTCATAACCCCTGAGTTAATTTTGTTTGGCTTTTGTTTAGGTAAGCATCCTAGTGTGTAGATATTTAAAGATTGGTTATTCAACTCTTGACTTATTCCTTAGGAGCTCTTTGTTTATTCCTTCCTTCTGGCATGATAAAGGCATCCCATCTGCAGCTTCTCCTATAGTGCTCAAGGTTCTAGGAACCAAGAAGGAAGGACAGACAGGCTGAGTGAGACGACCAGAAGAGCAGAGTCCTTGATAAGGCATGGAAATGTCTTGCTTCATAGAGAATCTTGGCATATATTAGGCTCAAGCCTTGGATTAGGGGAGGTGAAAGGGATGTCTCAACACCTAACAGATGAGACACTGACACAATGAAAATAACAGTGAATGTTCCTTAACTTTCAAATCTCACAAAAGCTTTACAAAGCAGGAAACAATGTGCATCCTCCCTTCTGCTAAAGATACACAACCTTGTAGTTAAATATTATGGCTGAGCTGAGTAACAAAAAGAATTTCAACTTGTCTGTTGCTATCTGAAAATAAAATAACCAGAGCAGGTTTCAGTAATAAGATATAGATAAAATCTGAGATATTTTGAAGTCACAATGATTTGAAAATTTGGGTCCACCAGGCCAGAAGACATCTAATTTCTTTATTGAGTAATGTGGATATTTCAGGCACACCTCAAGTCTAATTTCATCTTGTTGAACATCACCTGTAACCTTCATTAATCTATTTCAGTAGAATGCAGCATTCCCAAAAAGCAATGGCACAGACAAGAAGTGAAGAATCATGGATTGAGTGATTTAACCATCTCAAGAGTTGGATTGATGTTAACATGCAGAAACTAAAAAGAAAAAAAAAAGACTGTGATTGGAGATCAGAAGACATTCCAGCTTACCATATGGTAAGGACTCTACAGTGGGTAGAGGTAGGAAAGGAAGACATTGGGTGGGAAGATTGGAGTATGTGTGTGTGTGTGTGTGTGTGTGTGTGTGTGTGTGTGTGTGTGTGTGTGTGTATGTGTAATATGGGTTCTTGCCCTAAAGTGGTGTAGCTTCCCCACTGGGCATAAACAGTGGTAGATGGCTCATGTAGTCGAGTCTGGGGCATACTAGAAGGTACCATCTCTTTGTGGGCAGATGATTCTATTACATACATTGCATCTTGCCTAGAGTCCTCTTCCATGTCTGAAGGTCAGCTAGTTCTCTCCTTCTGCAGAAGGGAAGATGGTGATGTACAAGTCTGTGTGGAGATGCCAATGATATATCTAAAACACAGTTATACCACTTCCTTGCCTTGCTTAATTTTCCACCTTCCCTCTCTGACATTGAGGAGATGGTAAAGATTAACATCAGTGAGAAGAAGTGGATATCTGATGTAAAAGTCTTCTGAGGGGATTTCCAGTACCCAAATCTATCCTGGTGTATCGCAAGATGTACTCGTAGCTCGATGCAAAGGGAAGTATTGGTTTTGAGACTTAGAAGACCCTCTTTTCAAGGGAAAGAGAAGAAACGGAATCAAATACCTATGAGAGGAAGTCTTGGTTGGCTACAGGGGAAGATTAGTATTCACATTTATTCAGGAGCAGCAGGATAACCAAGATGATTATGATAATGAGTTTGTGACTTAACAATTCTCCCCCTCCACCCCACCTCTGGTCTTAATAGAAGGGTAAGTGTAGGCTGAGGGAAAAGAAACCCAATTTCTTGGCCAGGGGAAGTTGAACAAAGGAAATGTTTATACATAGACTACTATTAGCAATACCAGGTAGTCAGGTGGCCATATCTGTAGCACTCTACAACTTTAAAGCACTTTATACAGGACATACTGTGCATTTTCAAGGAGTTCAAGTGTGAGGGAAGGCTTCTGGCACAGTAAATTTGGTGTTTATACTGTTCTTTGCAGGCGAATTTTGTGTTCTGCCAGCCAACATCTAAGATTTCCAACAGCATACTGTTGAAATGGCATCAAAGTGTCTCTGCGATTGGCTTTCTCGAATCACCATCTTAACAGACTCACTGGCTCAGAATAGTCCTCCTGTTCCAGGCCTTCCCAGGGAAGCTACATATTCAAGGTGGAGGAAAGCAATTTTTGCACACAAAGCAGCCCATAGCAGCACTTTGGCATAAAATGAGGCCGAGCAGAGAAAACCTTAAAAACAATGCAAGGCCCAGAATCAAGTCTTACATAATGATAGTGCCTTTTAGGACCACGTTCATGTCCCCAGCTGTCCCCAAGCACACATGTGAGGGGAACAGAAATGAGGATAGAAGAGGATCAGGCCTTTGCGTCTGCCTCACTGGTCTCCTGTTTGGGACCACTTTGGTTTGGGGATGACCGTGGGTCCTGAAGCTCCATAAACAGCTGGAAGAAAAAGGTGGTTGAACTTGATTTTTCAGAGCTAATGCTGCTGCTATGAGTTATTTCTCTCAACCAGCGGGTAGGGGGCCTAAAAGAACTTCTCCTTCTGAAGAGTCCCAGAGAACTTTGCCTGGTATGGAAGAAAATGAATAGTATTTGTCCACTGAGTTTTCAGGGCAGGCTCCAAAGAGAGAATCCTGACCAACACTACCTTCCAAGCACATCCACTGTGATGGTGTTAGGAAGAAACCTAAGGGAATGGCATACTTCTTTTAAAGACAGTGTGCCAGGGAAAGGTCTTCCTTCTCTTAATGCTTCTGTTTTAGGGAGCTTAGGCATGGCATACTGGCCCAAGCTGTCTGTCTTCATCCTTCTCTAGAACAAAAGCTGGATAGAAATCCAGCCTGGGCCCTGGAGACATCTGGCGTGAATGGGTCCCCATCAGGGCCAGAAGGAGCAACCCAGGTCAAAGCTGAGGTATATTTACTTACTGACCACTTCAAAGCATGATCAGCTGACTCTCAGCCCGCCACTTACCTATAGGGGTCTTTCTTCATGGGAAGTTGCCAGTAAGCCTTTTCCATCTTGGTCAAGGGAAAAGGTGTGGATGACTTGCTGTGGGTAGCTCATATGGATGTGACTATTCCCCCCTCCTAGGGAGATACAGGGGAGGCTAATTCTCAGCTCCTCACTGGCCTTACTGTTTCCAGGCTAAAAAGCATGACTGACCTAAAGTCTGGATGTGCTGGCATGGCCATAGCACCCTCCCTGATACTGAGTTACTTCTATGCTGTTTTAAAGCTTGTTCTGCCTTGAGTCCTTCCCGATTCCCGTATGATCAGCATATAAAGGGCCAAGCCTGGGGAGGAATAGCATATGGCTCTCACACTGTGGATAAACTACTAGGCTGCTACCCTGGCCCTTGGAGTTAGTTTCACCCTTATCTGCGGGTACTTAAGGGGTCCTCTTATCTAACACAGCACCTACTAAGAAGGTGACAGACCTCAGAATCTAGGACTCCACCAGCACCTCCAGTTCGATGTCTTTGGCCTTCATCTCCCTGGTATGGGCTACTTGGCTATGGCTTTTCTCACCCAGACCAGCCCTCGCTGCTGATGCCAGAGAACTGTGACCTCCCTGTTTTCTATCCTAGACATCCATGCCCTGGACTTAGCTCCTGCTCTTTGGAGGAAGCAAGCTCCCAGGAGAGCCCATGAGATGCTATTATATGCCCTGGTGGGAGTGGTGCAGGCTGAGGTGCAAGAGCTGGTAAGAGAAGAGCCTCCTGTCCTTCCCACTATTTCTTAGTGAAGAGCCAAAAACATTTTCCAGGCTGCTCAGGTCAATGAGTGTAGATGCAGACCAGCATGACCCCCTCCTTTACAAAGAGAAAGGTGGGGAAGGGAACAGTAAAGCCTGGCCACCCTCCAGTCCCTTCTCCCTTAGGATTAATAACCCTCCATATTCCCGTATTTGCTTTCCCCAGCAAAGAGGCAGAACGTATGGCAGTGCCCATCTTGCAAGGGGAAATGAAGCAATTTGGTGGGTGTGACTGGTTTTGCCATTTGTACTTTACTTCCTCTTCTCTGATAATGCATGGCGATCTCTCCATCTTCCTTCTCCTTTTTCCTCCCCCCCGGACCGCACTGGCTTCCCAATTAGGTCTTGTTTTTTGTTGTTTTTTCTCCCTGTGAGAGAAGAGCATGCATCGGAGGGGGGAGCAGCCTCTAGCATTTGTCATCTTCTTCCGTGTCACTCAGGAGGTCACTGACAGCTCCACACATCATGCCGGGCCCGGGCCCCCCACGCCTCCGTCGCCGATAGTGCCCATTGGGCATCTGCCAGCTGTGCCGCAAGGGTGGGGCTGAGCCGATGGTGTTGGAACGGCCCAGGCTCGTGGCCACTGCTGCTTCAAAGGTGAGTGTCTCCTCCTCGCCACAGTCTGAGGCATGGGAGTCTTCGTGCAGGGCCAGGTAGGGCTCGGAGATGTAGTGTTGTGGGGAAGAGTGCTGGCCCTGCTGGGGGTGTGGGGAGTTGGAAGACTCCGTCAGACAAGCATTGTTGCTCTCTAGGGCTTGAGAGGTCAGGGGGGATCCACCCTCGCTTCCATCAGCTGGTGGAGAGATGCTGCCAGCAGTGTGGCGTATCAGGGAGCTATAGGAGAGGAGGGGCCGAGGTTTTGGTGGGACAGGTGGCAGCTGCCGACGACTTCGTCTTGGGGTGCTGGTGTCAGAGATAGAGGGGATGGAGCTCTCACTCAGGGAACCTGTGCCCTGTATCATAGGAAAAAAAAAAAAAGGCATGTTGTTAGACCGGGTGTGGCAGGATCTCCACTCCTAGAGGCCTTGTTCAGATCCCTAAAGGCTCCTGGAGGACTTGACAGGTAATGCCTTGCAAGTTATATCCCTAGGGACACACAGGCAAAAAGAGGTAGAGGGAGCAATACCACTTAGAACAGGGTATCTCCACTAATACTGTGCAGACAAATTTCTGGGGATCTGGTAAAGGACACATGCAGTGGGCCTGACAGTGTGCCTTTCTAATAGCTGCTCAGCTGTGTTACAAGTTCCTGGAACAGCTATTAGCCAGCATCAGCAAGCTCTAGGTATATAGCAAGTAGCACCTGGTGAAGAGGTGGCTGGAGTGCTCTGGAGCTGATCTGGGAAGCCATTTTGTGACAAGTGGGTTTTTCAAGAAAGCTAATTTCATCCTTCATATATTGGTGCCTCACATGGTGCCAGATAAATGAACCCCAGGATTTGAGACTTGTGAACCACTTGCTTACAATCTCCTGAAGAGAGGTGATGTCAAGTGTAGATCTCTGGGTCTTATTTCACTAGGGTTCTTCAGGTCCCACTGATGTGCAGTGAAAGAGAGCTTCCACAGGTGATTCTCTTCCGCCACAGTGTTTGAAGCCGTTGTTCTACAAGGTAAACTTACCATCTACTATCCATGGCTCAAAATTTGCCTTTAGCCAACTCAATTTTAATTATTTCTGGCTGACAATTTCTGTTAAATGGGTCTCCTGTTTTGGCTCCGTGAGCCATGGGTAGAGTTACAGGTGTGATTTGGAAGGAAAGGTAATAATGAAATATGAGTTATAACTGATATTTCTTGGGAACAGAGCTTTCAGCAGAAGAAATAGAAGGAGAGATGGGTTTGATGGAAGGTAAATGTAGTTAAATAGCTCTAAGATGAATCACCATTTATTCCCACAAATACTCAGGATCATACCAAGGTCAGACCTTTTGTGGCTGGAGAACTACCTGTATCTCCAAATTCAGACTGCATGTATGTCCCAGCTATTTTTTGGAAAGTCATATCTGAGTGTGTGAGCACACATGGAGACCCATGTTCTGTTTCTAATGCTGCAGCTCACCCTTTCCAGCCCTACTGGAAGCAGCTCAGTTTGTCCTCTATACTCACCTGTCTGTTGGGGGTTTGTGACCGGCCTTCACTGGGTGACCTGGACTGCCGGCGCTCTGGGGATTCCCAGTCACCCTGGTTCCCACGCTCTTCAGAATTGCAGCGGGAGACGTCAGGGGATAGAAGATGCTTTCGCTCTTTTGATCGTCCTCGCTCCCTGCCCACTGAGCGGTGACTGTCAGACTTGTGGCCTGTGAGACGTAACAACAACAATTGACTATTTGCTCATTCTAGGTATTGAAAATGACACATATAAGGACTCACTCTATCCCTGCCAGGTTGGGCTATGTTTTTGTGTCTTACCACCCAAACTTTTCAATGAAATCCAGCTCTTAGGGTGAAGTGCTGAGAATGGGACAAGAATGCAAAGACACAGCTTGCTTCCTCTTTTTCTGCTCTTCACCCAGTAAGAATATCAGATACTCATCTCTATTCTGGAAGAGGCCTCCCCCCTTGACACTGAGTATGTTGTCACCTTAATTATAGGTTGGGTGGAACTGTGGAAAATGTTTATTGTTCTGTTGTGATAGTAGCCTGAAAAATTCTGACCTTTTAAGTACATCAAAATGATGTGAAGAGGAAGTGGGAGAGTAAAGCTAGACATGCTCATTTGCAAGATAGCACTAGACATGTTGAAGAATGCTTCTTCTGTTTCCATTGATGCTACATACAATAAACACATCTTTGCTAATACTTTACCACAGGAATTCTGTAGATCTTACACAGGTATGTGCAGCATTTTGTGTAGAAGATGGCACCAGAAAGGAGGATAGTTGAAAGGATGACATTATCTAGTGTAAAGCCAGGGAGAAAATGCCCAGACTGAAATCAAGGACCTTGGTTCTAGTCTCAATCCTGCCACTCACTGGCCCTGGGACCTTGGTGAGGAAAAAGTAAGCCAGTGTTTTTCCATTTTGATTTGTGTTTCTAGAAAAGTTGAATCAGACTAATGGTTTTCTAAATTTCTCTAAAACTCAAATACACAAAATAATTCCAGGTTGTAAAGTTGGGGTTAAAGTTTAGGAACTTTCTCCCCATCAGATAGGAGTTTCTAATGATACAGACAGTCCTAAGAAATGCCAGTAGTTTTGTAGAAGCTATTTAAAAACCTCAAAAGAGCTTTATAATGACCTAGTTTGACCAGAAACCAGCCTGCACTAAAGCCAGTAGCACAATAGTGTCCATTGAAATATTATTCACCATAGCTAAGATATGAAAGTAATCCATAGGTCCCTCAGAGGATGAATGGATCAAGAAAATATCCTGAAGTAAGCCAATGCTAAGTCAGAAAATAGGAATCCCCTTTAATGGCAAACATTCTGCCTTCAATTTCTTAAGCCCTGGTGTTTTCAGTCATCTGAAGCATTTGCAGGAATAAGAGCACCAAGATAGGAGTGCATCTAGGCAGTGGCCTGTGGAAAGGATCCCCTCACCTGAGTCAGAGTTCAAGCGATGGGCTGACAGCCTCAGGGAGGAGTGATAACTCCGGCGGCGCGATTTGTACGTATTTTCACTGCTTCGCTCCATGGAGAATTCCTCCAACCAGGAAGAATTTGAACGTTTATCGCGAATGGTAGAAAACGAACGTCTCATGGAGCTAGGGTCTGTCACCACCTAGAAATATGATCATCCAGAAAGATAATAAAAGGTCTAGATTAATTATTGATAAAAGCATCTTAAAGACTAGAAGTGGGATGAGAACTGTGAACTATAACTATGAGCTCTCTCGAATCCTCTTTGCTAGACTCAGACCTTAGCTGAAAGAGCTGCTTGAAAAGGTGTTCTGATGCTAACAGTGATGGAAACTGGCCCAGGGTCTTCATTTGTTGCTCAAGAATGAAAGTACCTGAGATTTCAAAGATAAAGGCAAGCAGCAGCACCATGTGAGCATCCCACAGAGCACTTCCAAATAGATGAGAGCAATAATTAAAAAACACACACTACAACTGTTATGAGTTTGTTCTCCTTCATGAGAGAAGGGCCTATGGAACATGAGAGCCTCGCAACTGCACCACAACTAAGACCACACTGCCCTGGCTCCACTTGAAGCTCTAGCATTTGGTTTTCTCACAGATGTTAAACAGAGTCACAAAAACTTCACGCCTCTGTCATAACCTGATGCAAGACAGACAGACAGGAAAAAAGAAGCCAGGAAAACAGACAAATGAGGCGTGGCCTGCACTGGTTAAGACAATCCTCACATACAGCTTGCATGTTTACATAACTGCCAATGTGCCAGAGAAAAATCCTGAAGGATATCTCCTGGTTGGTTGGCTGAATCTTGTGAATGCTTACCCCAGAAGAAGGGATGTTACATTTTGTAGCTAGCCTATTTGTAGTCAGGGGTTCACTTAAAACAGTGGAAGAATAGGCTGTGTTACAGAGAAGACCCATAAGCCAGATTTTGCTTGTACAGGTAGGTGCAAGTCCAAGGATCACTTGAAAAAAAAAAACCAAGTATTTCATAACCCACCTAATATAGCCACTGCGTAAGGTAAGTGGTGTTTGTTTTTTACCTGGGGATCCATAGTCAGACGTGGCATAGAGGATGCCCTCCCAGATACCGCATGCTCCTGGGTGTCCGAAGGAAGGTAGAGGCCATGGTTAGAGGACTGCACGCTTTTTAATTCACTAACCTCTGGCTCCTGGAAATAAACACACAGCCAAGCTTGTGGGACTTGGTTCCATCTCATTCCTTCTCATTGCCAGTGGATGATTTTGCCTCAAGAATGGCTTTCAGAAAGGAGACTAGGATACTTATTTAAAGCCTTAGTCGTATATGTTCATGTGTGGTATACCAGATGTTCCAAACAGAAGGTTCGACTGGGATGAGAAGCAAGGCTACCTTTTCTTGTCAAATATGGTTGCTGTTTTAGTACTAAGTACTGGTTCCTACAATAGTTTTATGAATAAACATTCTTGATTTG
Organism: Megascapheus bottae; assembly: GCF_031878675.1. Lineage (NCBI taxonomy): Eukaryota > Metazoa > Chordata > Mammalia > Rodentia > Geomyidae > Megascapheus > Megascapheus bottae. Next base: position 20,214,733 of record NC_143518.1, read on the forward strand.
TTATAGTTTCTGACAGTTATAACTGTTGGGATTTTAAAAAATGATACTAGAGTTTGAGTTCAGGGCCGTGGTCTTTCATGCTGTCAACATTTGCATTAGCTATTGTTCAGGTCCCTCTTGTACTTTAGTTCTGGCCTCAAAACTGTGATTATCTTGCCTCCACTTCCCATGTAGCTGGGATTACGGGCATTCACCAGATGCCTGCTTGTTCTTTCAATCTGAAGGAACATTTTTAAACTCACTACTTATGCTATAAAATATATCATTTAGCTAAAACTTTTTATGATTAAAGCTATCCAAAAATGTGGTGGGTAGCCATCTGTCAGGAATGCATTAACTAGTGCCACCCAATAGAAATATAATGAAAATACTTCTGTTATTAGAACTGATCTAACTTGTAATAACATATCAAAATATCACATCAACATGTGATCAATAAAAAAACTAATGAATATTTGTACTTGTCAAAGTGTCAATCAGCATCATGGAATTAGTATCTACTGGACTATAGACATTAGAATTTAGAAGGTTAGATAAGAATTTTCCAGAAATTTAAGTTCCCTTTGTTATTTTCCTGTGTGAACGAATGGAGCCTCTTAGAGTCATTCATATAAGCTACTCACCAAAGAGATATCAGAGCATTTTAGATGTCTGGAGATTATACCAGGTGATCTAAACATGTGGGTATGTGCTCAAAGGTAAGTGCCTACGACCTGGGATGGGCACACTAGAGGCAGTTACAGCATCTGCAATACATGCGATACATGGCACATAGTTTTGACTCTAAACAGACATTATAACAACACCGCAGTCTACAAGTGCCAGAGACACACTCCATATGAACATGCATGGATTACAGCCACGCCTCAGGACGTGGAGTGGGGACCCCAGGGGATAGGCAGAAATACACAGTGGTGAGCGTGTAGCACGGCTGACACCAGCACTGACAATGAAATGAACACATATCCGAAAAGTCCTGGCCCTATGGCTCCTGGGGGAACCCACAGAAACGATGAAGTAATAAAGTCTTCCTGGAGGAAAGGAAAAAGGACATGTTATTCAATACTTCTTCCCCACAAGACAAGCTTGAAAATGTTGAGAGGCCCTTTTAGCAATGAAACTATCCCTACCAATTTAGTTGTACAGACAAGGCAGGGAATTGATCCAAGAACATCCTTCAGCAATCACTCCTGCACATGAGCATCTGGCTTGGCTATCTCCAACACAATCATTTATATTTCACCTCAGCAATCACAGGAGACCAAATCACCTAACTGAACTAGAGTTTGCCACCCTACCCCGTGCCCCAATATGACGAGTATCATACATGCACCCTGTAAGCAGGCTCTACTTTGCTTGGTTATTCACTTAGGGTAGCTGTAAGATCACAGCTGTACTGAGACTGGTCAGAAGAGAAAGAAAACTGCACCAAAAACCACAGATGAATCATAAAGCGATGTGGTTCACTTAGCACTGTCTACAAAGATGGTTACTTTACAGAGGCTGGATTTTGTCTTTTTCTCTACAGCCCAATTAAGCCTGAGAGGGAACTTAAGATCACATCTCTTGAACTAGGAATAATGGTAAAGTTTATCTGGTTTTGTAATACAAAGCTAAAAAGTGATTTGTGAAGCCAAAATCTAATTGGCCCTCTATTCTTCAAGCTATAATTTGACTCATTAGGCCTCTCAGAAATTTTACCGCCCATGTTAAGGAAAAACTCATTTGCAGCTTGGGAAAATGACTTGAAGGACTTGTTTAAATGTATTTGGCCTTGGAAAACAGTGACCAAAAGGGCTAATTTGCCTAAAACTACACAGAGCAGAAGTGATTGAATCTTCTGCCCCTCCTGGCAGACAGCTCATTATAATACTACATGACTGCCGAAAGAGAAGGGCATCACCGAAGATTTATATGGATACTGCTGTGTTCCTACAAGCAGTAGGGACCACTCTCAGGGATTTATCTTGAAACCTTGGCTTGATAGAAAGCTTTCTGAGTTTATATGTGGTTTTCATTCCTACATTTCATGCTCACACACATGAGAGCCCAGCCTGAAGCAATCAATGTAAGCTCCCTTCCAAAGGTAAGGACCTATGACATTGTAAAACTAGAAGAGGGTATACTCTTAGAGATGGATCTATGAAAGGACTGAAGGTGAGCAGCTGCTAGGGTAATCGATTAGATGACAAGAAAAGGTTTTCTGAGGAATTATGCCTATGAAGCAAGAGTTGGGGTCAGGAAAGTGAAGTGTTTTGGAGTTCATAGAACTCATTCATTCACCAGTGCCTGTTGTTCCTGGAATTGTCCATCATCGGCCGGGTCCATACAAGCCAACTGGAATATTTCTTGAGGGGAGAGTGGACTCATTGAAGGGTATCCACTCCGGCCACTCCTGAAAAGTAATGTCACATTCAGATATAATGAAATACAGAGAAGCCATGGTGTCACTAACAATTCCCATCCCAGGTAAGACCTTCGCCCCTGGTGGCTCTATGAGCATAGTGTTTTCTATAGGTAGCTGATCCTAGAATGTATATTTTAAGTATAGAGAATACGGGAAACTAGTGTTTTCACCCTATATTTAGAATCATTCATCATTCTGCTGGCGACTAGCAGATCTGTAACAAATGACATCATTTGTCACACTCAGCCATATGGAAGACCAGTGCTAGATTGTAAACCTGTTTCTGTTGAGTCTTCCATTATGGAGAAAAATACCATCATTTAAGTAGGGAACAGCTGTTTCAATATTAAGCATGGTCTTTTAAAAAAATTCCCCAGTCTCAGTAACAGTCTACTTCGCCAACATCCCTAGCCAAACAACTCAATCCAATCTAATTCCATAAATGTGGTTTCCACTATCTAGTAATTCATGTACTAGCAGGTGATTTCAGAAGTTGGGTTGAGAAAGTAAAAACCTCTAGGTTGATAGCCACATAAGTTTAAATGATAAGGGAAGGACAAGTGGTCTTAATTAAATCTAAAAAGAGCTGTCACAGTAGGCTAATATTAATCCTATTTGGTGTCCCTAGCCCACTGGAGTAGTAAGAAGAAAAAGGCAGTTGACCTTTCCTAATAATTTGGCACCTATTGCTACTTACTGCCACCAATATGGTAACAGCTACCTTTGATCTCATTGAGAATGCAAAGTGAACAGCTACATTATAAGACAAAGCACAGAGGCCAATCCTAGAGAGGCTCTGTCAAAGATGGTGGACCATAGAGCTGAGTAACAGCATCTCTCTGTGTCAGTCTTTTCTGGACAGAGCCATTCTTCACAGTTGATTCTACTGCTGATGATTGTATCCAGTGGTAGATTAGAGGCTTTAACAAGAATTGCCACTTAAAAATAATCCATTGGTGCAATCTTGTTCAATTAGTAGCACAGGAGCATATATGAATACTCAAAAACCTATGAATACTCAAAAATCACCCAATCTGTTCTCTTGCTGTTAGCAAGGCCTTGACCTTTAGCTAGTTGTAACTGTTATAAAAGCAACTGATAGCTAAATGACCAACCTAAATGTGAGTCCTTCCTTCATGTGCTCTCTCCTGAAAATCATCTGGGAACAGTCAGAGCTGCTACTTTAAGGAATGGGCCTGTTTTTTGTCCAACATGTAATTGCAAAATCTATAGGTGGAGAAGACCTATGTTTTGAGTATGTTCTCCAAATGTTCATGTACTGCATACTTCATTGCTAAATGTGTTTAATGGTATTTCAATGTAAAGAACTGGAAAATAATAACGATTTAATGGCATCAGTGACATAAGAAGAGGAAGAAAGACCTCAGAATACCAGCTCTCATTGAAAAATGCCCTGTATTGCAGTATACTGCCAAAAAGGCCTTTACCAAATGCAGACACCGTACTCTCAAGCTCCATAGCTTCAAGAATGGTGAGCCAGCCAAATGTAATTCTACTTATAAACATTTCTTTCCCAGATAAAACAGACTGATAGGATCCTTAGAAGTACTCTATAACCTCCCAGAGTTGAATATTTTGCACAAAACTCTTGTCTGGATCTTTTTAGGATAAAAATCTAGAACCCATTACATTCCTTCTGCTCAAAACTTTATTTTTTCCAGTATTATAGATTTATATTTTGTTTTTCCTAGAAGTATAACTCAATTACTTACTTTAACATTGACTAGCATAATATACTGATTTGTATTGCAGACCATATTATTTCTTTTTATTTTTACTTTTCTTTTTTTGATTTTTTTATTGTAATTAATAAAAGGGTTACATGATATTTGCCAGATAGAAGGTACATTAATTCACTTATATTGATACTCTTTCACATGTCTTGGTCCCCATTACTCACCCCCCCATCTTGTTTTCCCCCCTTCCCTATCCAATTTCAAATAACCAAATACAAATATATCCAATATATCAGATAACAAAATGAGATACTGTAACAATATGAGATAACCAAGGGACAGCAAAAGAGATGAGAGATAACATAGTACCTTAAGAACAACAATCATTCATTATATGGCTTAAGTTTCTATATCCTAGAGGTACTTTCAATTACCATCATACTATATGGCTTTATGTATCTAGGTTTTGCTCTATTGCAAATCTCTGCTAGTAGAGCCCAAGGTTTCTACTGATTATGACAAATGAGGGAAACCATTGAGCCTAAGCTCCTTTCAGTCTGGCTTACTTCACTTAATATGATTTTTCTAAGTCTTTCCTTTTCCTTACAAATGGGGCGATGTTGTTCTTTCTGATGGCACTATAGAATTCCATTGTATATAAATACCACATCTTGCTGTCCAATCGTCAACTGAGGGGCATCTGGGTTGGTACCATATCTTTGCTATGGTAAATAGTGCTGCAATGAACATTGTTGTGCTAATGGATTTAGTATGTCCTTGTTTCTGGATGATTGGGTAAATGCCAAGTAGTGGAATTGCTGGGTCATAGGGGAGCTCTATGTTTAGCCTTTTGAGGCACTGCCATACTGCTTTCCATAGTGGTTGAACGAGCATACCGAAATAAACAAAATCACAGATGAAAATGGTAATATCACGACAGAAATTACCAAGATCCAGAATATCATGAGGGAATACTTCTCAAACCTTTACGCCAACAAATTTGAGAATCTAGAAGAAATAGATGAATTCCTAGCCAATATTAACATATCCACACTGAACCAAGAAGAACTAACCCAACTAAACAGGCCTATTTCAAGCAGTGAAATAGAAATGAGAATAAGAGACCTTCCACCTAAGAAAAGCCCCGGGCCAGATGGATTCACAGCTGAATTCTATAAAGTCTTCAAAATAGAGCTCACATCAATACTCCTCAAGCTCTTCAACAAAATTGAAAAGATTCTTTACCAAACTCATTCTATGAAGCCAGTATAACCCTCATCCCCAAACCAAACAGAGATTCATCAAAGAAAGAGCTATAGACCTATTTCTTTGATGAACATCGATGCAAAACTTCTCAACAAAATACTGGCCAACCGTCTACAACAACTCATCAAAAAAATTATACACTATGATCAAACTGGATTCATCACAGGGAGGCAAAGCTGGTTCAACATACACAACTCAATATAATTCAACACATCAACAGAAGCAAGGACAAAAATCACATGTTTGTCTCACTAGATGCAGAAAAGGCATTTGACAAGATCCAACAGCCCTTTATGTTAAAAGCTCTGGAGAAACTAGGAATCCATGGAACATTCCTCAACATAATAAACCCACAGCTATTATTATACTTAATGGCGAAAAGCTAAAGCCATTCCCTCTAAAATCAGGAACAAGACAAGGATGCCCACTCTCTCCACTCCTCTTTAACATAGTATTAGATTTCCTAGCCAGTGCAATAAGGCAAGAAGCAAGCATAAAGGGGAGCCAAATAGGGAAGAGGAAGTAAAAGTATCCCTCTTTGCAGACGACATGATTCTGTATTTAAAAAATCCTATAGACTCTACTCCCAAGCTCCTTGAGCTGATTCAAAACTTTGGAAGGGAAGCAGGGTATAAAATTAACCCGCAAAAATCAACTGCCTTCCTTTACGCCAACAGTGAGAGGAACGAGGCAATAATCAGGAAAGAAAGTCCTTTCACAATAGCCTCAAAGAAAATAAAGTACCTAGGAATTACCTTAACTAAGAATGTAAAGGACCTTTTTGATGAAAACTTTAAAACCCTGAAAAAGGAAATTAAAGCAGAACTAAGGAAATGGAAAAACCTCCCATGCTCCTGGATTGGAAGAATCAACATCGTGAAAATGACAATCTTGCCAAGGGCTATCTACAAATTCAATGCAATACCCATCAATATCCCACTGTCATTCTTTAAAAAAATAGAAGAGGCAATCCAAAATTTCATATGGAATAATAAAAGACCCCGTATAGCAAAAACACTTCTTAGCAGAAATATCAGCGCAGGAGGAATTTCAATACCAAACTTTAGAGTCTATTACAGAGCTATAATGATCAAAACAGCTTGGTCCTGGCACAAGAACAGGCCTGAAGACCAATGGAATAGAACTGAGGACCCAGATATTAAACCACATACCTATCTTTGACAAAGGAGCCAAAAACATAGAATGGAAGAAAGGTAGCCTCTTCAACAAGTTGTGCTGGCAGAACTGGTTAAGCACCTGCAGAAAACTAAAGTTGGATCCTTCTTTGTCACCCTGCACTAGAATTAACTCCAAATGGATCAAAGACCTGGAGGTAAAAGCTGACACACTGAAAACTCTACAGGAAGGAATAGGAGATACACTAGGCCTCCTTGGCACAGGTTGAAACTTTCTTAATAAGGACCAAGAATCACAACAAATCAGAGAAAGGCTGGATAAGTGGGACTGCATTAAACTGCAGAGCTTTTGTATGGCAAAGGACATAGCTAGTAAATTAATTATGATGATCAAGACTTTAAAACAGGCTGTTTCCAGATCTCTGTGTGAACAATGCAAGTCTCTAACAATACAAATGGTCCTAAATAACCAGCCTGCAATTCCTCCGCTGTCTTTATTTCAGGAACGTTACCAATATTCAGCCTCAGACCCAGAAACATATCATATAGTTCGTCTTGATTTCCCTCTCTGTTCAGGCAAGAAATCAGTCAACAAATTCTACCCATTACTATTCTATTAGTCCAAGTCCATCACCAATAGTTTATACAATTATATTGAGCTATTAAATGACATTGCCTCTAGAATTGCTCCCCCAAATCATTAAGTTTACATTGAATTCATCAATGAATTTTGAAAATCAAAAATTTGATCAAATTACTGTGAAGGACAAAATGCTACTTATATTTAAAATATTAACATCTTTACCTCACAGTGTAAGTCCCGGTACCTATGTGGTAGCTCTTTAAACCCAGCAGTTGCCACCTCTTCTGAGCTTTTTTCTCTAAACATCCCACAAGTCTTAGATACTTTAAACCTCTGTTTCTGTCTCTCTCTCCCTCCTCTCTTGAAAATCCTTCTCTTTCAATTCAACATTTGCATGTATTTTGAGAAAGATTCCCTCTTACCTCAAAACTTTCGACCAAGGTGAATAGCTTCCTTTACATGACATCGCAAGGGCCTATTTTGCACTTGAACCTGAAACATTTTTGTAATATTTCTTCTTGATTTGTCTCCATAAGAACTAACCCCCAACAGTCTCTATTTTTTTTCTATATTTATTTACATATGGACTATGATCTAAAATTGGATTTCTAATTCCTGAACCATTGCTTTGGCCAAATTGGTTCTTAATAACCATTAGTAAAATCAATGAGGGAATGAACATACAGGCAGTGCTAAAGTGATCACACAATGTGGGTTCATTTGTATCACGAACTGTTACAGACTGAACAGAGATCTAGATCTGGAGACAAAGGAATGTTATTCTTCTTGGGCAAGAACTCATAAAAGGCAGAGTAAAACCCTGATAGTAAGGAGAGCCTGTTACCCCAATCACACCATTTTCCATCCCTTGCACAGAAGAAATGTACATCTATTTATTCTCAAAGGTCAAAATACTACCCATCCTATTACCTCATCATATCAAAGACCATGTTCTTTGTTGCTGGAGATAAGGCAACGCTTTCATTGTCTTTTTCAAATATATTGCCCTGTGCCTTCTGAAAAATGTTTTCCAAAAACGTCTAATACTGTAATCAGAAACAAAAGCATGCTGTCTCATTGCTAAGCCCTGGATGTCATTTTCCTGACACTTAACTCACTTACTAATTAATCTGTTTTTTTAAACACTAAGACTGTATTATACCCAACCTCAACAATTTTTTTGTTTTTGGTTGTAGGGCCTAAACTGAAGGTCTGGGAGCTTTCCCAGAGCTCTTTTTGCTCAACGATAGTCCCGGCTCCACTTCCAGTTTTCTTGTGGTCAACTGGAGATAAAAAAATCTTATAGTAATTTCTGTCTGAGCGGGCCTTAAACTGCAACCTTCAGATCTCAGCCTCCTGAGAGCTAGGATCATAAGGGTGAACCACCAGCATCCAACCATAAGAATGTTTTGAATAGAGGAGCTCATACTTTCTGGGCCAGTCCATACTTGCTGATGGTAGAAAGACAAGGTCATAAGAAAATATGACAAAATTGAGGCTTGTTAACTCACAACAACTGAAAGATTCTTTAGTAGTTGTTTTTTTTAACTGCCATCATTTTTTTTTCACCTGAAAGGTCTTTTTTGATTATTAACAAGGTACTTAAAAGTCTAAACATGATTCAAAGTTCAGTTTTGTTTCCTACTACCCACATATCTTTTGGAAACTTATTTCACCATTAATTTGTAATAATACTAATATATGTCCTTTGGGTATAGCTGACTATCTTTCTCTGCTATACTCAGCAATCTTAGCACCCACTAAGACAGTTTCTAGTAGGGTACTAGATCCACTGAGAACTGATAATCAAGTATTTGAGGATGATTATTCTGATAGACCTTCAGCTAGTATAAAACATGAGTCTAAACTCTCTTTTCCTACCACAGTGATTACTGTCTCTGAAGCTGGTAGTGGCATCAAACATGTTTTTCTCTTGCCCTCCACGATTAGTCATTTTGAGCTATCTGACCACAGGAAAGAATTGGCTCATCATTTCCTGGGTACTTTGTAAGCAATCACTTTCCAGGCATACAAGTAACATGGTTACAGAATACAAGAAGAAAAGCCATGAAGCTTTTGGTTCTACTCACAAGCCTGAAACAGGGTCCTGCTGCAGATAAGGCAGAGATTTAGCATTAGCAATGATTTCCTGGGGTAGTGATGAGGGCTCCATGCGCTGGAACATGGGTGCATTTTTCTGTGCAGAACAAAAGAATTCCCAATGACTTTTTTTGCCTGGTATGAGTGAAATACAATTTTATAAGAGCAGCATAGAAACATGACTGTCTTGACTACTGGAACCTTTGGCCCACTAAATTTCTTTTTTTTCCATATCTTTTTATTGTAATTAATAGAAGTAACCCTTCCAGATAGAAGGTGCATTACTTCACCGACATTGATACTCTTTCTCATGTCTTGGTCCCCATTTCCCTCTCCCCCCTCACTCCTCATTAAGGGCCCACTAAGTTTCTAATCCCATGTCATTAGAAAAATACTAGACCCAACACCTCTTATCCCCCTCACAGGCTATTAACCCTTTACAAATGTATAGCTTGTCCCTTGGTAGTCTTTATGACGTTTTTTTTTTGTTGTTGTTGTTTTTGTTTTTTTGCCAGTCCTGGGGCTTGACTTCAGGGCCTGGAAACTGTCCCTGAACTTCTTTTGCTCAAGAGTAGTACTCTACCACTTGAGCCATAAGCACCACTTCCAGCTTTTTCTGTGTATGAGGAATTGAACCCAGGGATTCATGTATGCTAGGCAAGCACTCTAATACTAAGCCACATTCCCAACCCAACATGCCCGCCCACTCAATACGCTGCCATGGGTCTTCACCTGTTCTTCCAACTGCTGCCTCTGCTTCTTCACCTTACTCTGTTTATAGTAGTCCATGATCATCATTGCTGCATAGATTTTGCCCACAGTCAGGTCAGAGGCTGGAAACATAAATGTGGCATGTTGGAAGAGAATGGGGACGCCTCACTAGCTTTTGTTATCCACTTTCCACTTTGTTGTGGTAAAAGCTGTTTCCACTTTGTCAGTAGCTCATCTAAATTACTTAGGCTCTGAGGATCCACTTGAGTTCCCAAATCTGTCCTTACCAAGTAGGCATACTTACACAGTGATAGCAAGAGAAAGCATTCCTTCCCACCATTGTAGGTATTGGTATCTAGTGGTTGCTTTATCCTAATGCATGAATAAGATGATAGAGCTCTCTATCCAAATACCTTTACTTATAACCACAATAACCACTTAAGAAACCACCTTTTAAAAGTGTTAGGAAAAAAAGCATTTAAGAAGTAGGATTTGTTTCCTAAAACCACGTACACACACATAAAAGTAACCAATCCTTATCTTCTTGATCACTATGGGTACTCCAAAATATGGAGTGTTGGTACTACAGTATGGGCCACACTGACAAGGACACTCAGGAGAAGACCTCTCACACCTTTGGGCATGGGCACCAGCAGATCCAACATCTTCTGAGACAGGTGAGGCCAGATAGCTAGGGTCTCCTTTTGTAGCTCTGAGTCTAGCTGCTGCCTGTCTGCACCACCTAGAATAAGATGAACTATTATTAAACAAATCAGAATAGAAACAGAAATAACAAGGACTGAGGGAATAGGAGGGGGCAGAAGCTGAATCAGCATGGCACCTCACATTCTAAAGGAAATCTTGGCACTTAGTGACAGTGGATCTTGCAATACCAGTTCTTTCTGCTGAGGAAGCAGAATGCACTTGGGCTCCCATCTTTTTTTTGTGACTCGGGCATATAAGATCTGAGGCTCTGAGACAAAGATCCACTTCCTCATTGATTCTAAGAATTCCTCCAGAACTCAATACACCAGAAGGGAATGAAGATAGCTATAAGTAACCCTCTTTGCCTCTTCATACACACTTTAGTCCAACCAGTGATCCAGCTCCATAGTCTGACTACCCTACCTTTCGAAAGGATTTGGATCAGGCAGGAAAGAGCAGGCTCGAGGTCTGCCTGGAGGCAGTAGATACTTTCTCTCCTAGATCACTGAGTTAGCAATCAAGATGAGAAAATTATTGCTACATCCTGTATGATGGCACCTGCTACAGAAGTCTTCCAATACTTCCATATGGGAAGAAAGTGAGACATAAAATTTGTCACATTAAATGTGTCAATAAATATTTTCAGAATGCCTATCATACACCAGACACTGAGGTTTCAATAGTGAACTTAAGCAAAGGAGAAGCATTATAGTTTACAGAGTCTCAGAAATGAAACCAGGACTGTTGATATTTGATTGCCTGGTAACTGCATTGTTGTATTCTTGGTTGGCTGGATTGTGGCTTTTGGATCACCCCTCACAGATTATTTCAGAATCCTTCCCTCCCTTCTTTCTTCCCTTCCTCAGCTGACCTTTGGCAATCTTAATGTCCAAAGCTGTCCGGATCAGGGCCATAAGTGTGGAAGTAAAATGGACGGTCATGTCCTCTGCTACAGGCATATTCATCAGGACCAACCTCTGTGCGAAACAGAAAGCAGAAACAGCAAGCAAAAACCAAATATTGAAAGACACCTTGGCGAGAAAGGAAGAAAAGCGCAGAGGTCAAATGCACAGACAGAAAAGAAGGGCATTTACCCAGTCATACTCTCCCTACATCTCACTACAGATTCATTTTGCTGTGTCCCCTGCTAGGATATGATGCCAAATTTCAAGGGACTCTGGCTTAACCATTCTGCAGAACTCCCTTCATGGAGAGTCCCAGGAATACCTTCTACAGGGTTGGGAAATAGTTTATAAGCGAAGCGGCTCAAGGAAAGGAGTCAGCTCTGGGAGGTGACTCCACTCCGTGTCCGTACTTCCACTTGTCCCACACACCCCAAAACTCAATGGGAAGGTGCGAATAGGAGATTTTGCATTGCTTATCTAACTTGAAAAATGCATCCTGGTGCCCCCTTTTTGAGTCTTTAGGAAATGAAATTTGCCAGCACATGATTGAACATGCATAAGTCCAACTTATCCAAAGGATGAGGTGAACAGGATGGATAGGGGAAGAGTGCAAACAGGCTCTAGGAGAAGGAAGACACAGAGAGCAGGGAAGAGAGAATGAGAAGGGGGCACAGGCAGGAGCAGAGTGGGCAGGCCCTGTTCCCCTCACCCAGAGGAAAGGATCCAACAGAAATGGCCAAATCCACTTTCCAGAGAGTATCTTGATTGTGGAATTTTTTTAAACTTTCCTCCAACTCCCTTTTCTTTTTCCCCTACCAAGCTTCCTCCCAGAATTCCAAACAATTCAGGACTACCCTCGACCATATGCTGTCTTTGAATATATCCATTCTAAACAAAAAGGATATTGAGCCCCTAATCTGTGCACCAAAGGCCACATACTGGGGTAGATAAGGATCTCTAATGGCCACATTCCTTGGAGATGCTCTCTGGAATAATTTGGAGGTAGGACAAAGGCCTCTGCCAGAGACCTGCAAGCAGGGAAACTAACTACCAGGGTCTCTAATACTCAATTGGGCCATCCTGCTGAAAGTGATTCCATAGGCATGGTGTCTTCAAGTACAATAGTCTTTTCTTCTTTAGATCTAAGTTTCACCTTCCCCATTTTTGTGAATCTCCAGAGAAGTGGCATTATTACTATAGTGTGTGCCTGATCAATCTAAACTATTAGTAATTACTACCAATGAGTAAAGAAAAATTCAAGCTCCAAAGCTATAAGCAACCTGTATGAGCCACCGCCATGCTAATAAGGAGAAGCTAATATACAATGGCAACTTGGGCCCATCAATACCCTTTCTTGTGACTGTTTCCAAGACAGCCGGGCAGTAAGACTAACAAGGCTAAGAGAGTTATATTCCTCTGTCTGGATGGACAATGAAAGGTCCTCTTTTGTTCTTACACCTAGAATGAACCTATGGCACTGTCCCCTCCATCATGGGGAAAGAAATTTGTTAAGATATCTCTCAAAAAATTTCTCCTGAGGCTTACAGGAATTTTGGCATTACTTCCCTAATTTATCTGAGTTGAAAATAAGTTCTGATGTGTGTTTTGTTGGAAACTTCCTTCTTGCCCATAGAACCCATTCCCCTGGCCACCACTCTGCCTCCTTTAAAAGGAGACATACCACTTCACATTGCCTGTCTAGTAATCCACTCACAAGAAGCCACAAGCTTGTAAAAACATAGAGTAACACATAAAAAGCCCCACAGTGAACAGGACTGGAAACCATTCTTGTATCCTTTCAAAACTTCATCCTTTTTTTGGGGGGGGGGGAACCTTGCTGCCCCTTTAGTCTCTTGTTTTCCTTTTCCTTTCTTCCCTCCCCAGTCCCAGCTTCCTCCCATGTTCTGACCTCCCCACAACGGAATCCCATTTCCTGGTAGTCTTTAGCCCAGAACAAAGGAAGGGGTGGTCTACCTTATATGCCACTTTGGAGGGACATCTCTTGCCGAGGCCTAGCGGTGGTGACATGAGAGTCAGCATTTCATACATCTCAGTGTAATGGATGCGGCCACTGCTCATGGCGGGGAGTGGGAAGTCAGGACAGGGGTGGGGTGGGCAGGGTAGGGCCGGAAGGGTGGCAGAGGAAAGGAGAAGGAAGTGGGGGCAAGGATGCAGACAGGTAGGAGAGAACAGGCATTCCCAGAGAGCCAAAACAAAACAAAACAATATAGAAAACAGAAGAAAAAACAAAATGGACAAACAGGAAAAGAATAGGAAACCTGTTAATCAAGGCAAGTCATACATGTGACTCCATCCTGGTACAGATTTATATCACACCCCACACAGACCAGGGAACAGTGGTGGTGACTCGGGTCCCTCTGCCACTGTCAGAGGGCACTGACAAGGGTTCTCGACTGCCCCCCTTCCCCTCCAGGAAAACAAGTGTGCCTTCAATTCCCAGGGCTGTGTGTGAGCGGTATAAACCAGATAGACGGTGCTCCAACCATGGGTCGGAATTTCTAGCCCCAGATGGGGCACAGGCTTGAAAGTCAGGCCTCCTCCTTCCCCAGAACCCACAGGTGGAACGTCGTGTATCGCCCCTCTGTGGTGTGTGTGCGCGCGTGGCACGAGCAGCGGCTTGTGTTGAACGTGGTGGGCTGAGGTTGCTTATTAAAGAGTTGGCCCTGTTGCTTCCACCTGGCTCTGTGGACAAGAGTGCTCTCAATTCCCCAGCATGCACCAGGTTGATGACATGCTGGGGACGGAAGAAACAAAACCAGGAGGAGGAAGAGCCTCTTGCATGCCATGCTACCCTCCCCAGCTCTCCCACATGCGGCTGCAGGTTTCACCAGGGTGGAGTTTAAAGAGTCTCAACAGAGGCAACTGTTCAGCCTCTGAGTACTGAATCACTGGGTCAGCATCCCATGCCAGCTCCATCCATCACCCAGACATCCTTCCTATGCCTATGTTTTCTTCCAGACACCTTGCAGTGAGGCCCTGTAGCCCCAGGAGAGGGCTCCGTGTCTAGCAGTCTTGACCTTGGATGAGGCATGAGAGCATCTTGAGATCTAAAGTTCCCAAGGTTGCAAAGTACAAGGTGCGTCCAAACCATGCTTCTTGGTCTAACTCACTAAGTGACTCAGCCATTATGACAGCCCTTCACAAGCAATATGTCAAGGCTCTAATGCAAGAAATATATTCAGTGGCCCTTCATTACTTGAGGCCATTTAGATTCTGTGCTATGAAATTTTCGAACATGCCAGGTGCTAGTGGCTCATGTCTGTTATCCTAGCTACTCAGGAGGCTAAAATCTGAGGATTCTGATTCCAAGCCAGCCTGGGCAGGAAAGTCCATTAAGACTTGCAGAAAGAGCCAGAAGTGGTACTGTAGCTCAAGTGGTATAGTGCTAGCCTTGAGCAAAAGGCACTTAGGGGCAGTATCTAGGCCCAGAGTTCAAGGCTGAGGATCAGCAAAAAAAACAAATCCAACACATTCATATCTAAGACTCTTTTACCTACTCTTAGTTGTTGCCCTGAATTTTTATTGTGCTATAGCTTGTGTTTATTTAGGTAGAACTGGAGATTGTTGTGACTCAGGGCTTAATGCTTGCTAGGCAAGTGCTCTACTACTATCATTCCCCTAGCCCCTTTGTTAAGTTTTTCAGATAATATCCCAGGCTTTTGCTTTGGTTTACCTCAAACCACCATCCTCCTTCTTCCACTTCCTGAGTATCTGCATATATACCACTATACCCAGTCTATTTGGTCACTCCTGGCCATACTGCCCAAGAACTAGGAGGGGGAACAGTTAAGATGATTGGAATCACCTGTTGATGGATTGTACATGGGACAATAAAGCTTAGCCAAAAAAGAAATAAGAAAAAGAGGCTTCTCTTGGTGAAGGGAAATAAAGAGTTCTTTGCTGGATTAAAAAGATGACTGCTTTCAGCTGGGTGCCAGTGGCTCACATCTGTAATCCTAGCTACTCAAAAGGCTGAGATCTAAGGATCACAGTTCAAAGCCAACATGGAAAGTCCACAAGACTCTAATCTCCAATTAACCCACAGAAAACCAGAAGTGGCATTGAGGTTCAAAATGGTAGATTGCTAGTCTTGAGCAAAAAGCTCAGGGATAGCATCCAGGTTCTAAGTTCAAACCCCATGACTGACTAAACAACAACAACAAGAACAATAATAACAAAAAGATGTCTGCATTCTGTGAAGGAAGAGCCACTCCCCCCCAGGCTAAATATACAGACTAAGGTGGACTAGATTGTGTATGTGTACATACACACACCAGAACATAACTACATGCATGCAAAGAAAAGAGAGTCAACAGCTTTCTTATTAACTCTACCACCTTCCTGCCTTCCCCACTCATTGTGCCCTACTTCCTATGTAACAGCTGCCGGTTCTGGGAGGGTTTGGACCTCTTTAAACTCAAAGGAAAGCAACATGAAGGTGCTCTCATGTGGCGCAGTGGTGGTGGAGCAGAGGACGGAGAGGAGGGTTAGATGCTGCATCCCACTGCAGGTTGTAGCTGGGGACTGGGAGGCAAACCTTGCAAGCCACCCTGTAGGGGCAGTTCTCTCCCAGGCCCAGAGGAGGCGAGATCACCCGCACTAATTTGTACATATCCTTATACGGGATCCTGCCGCTGTAAAGGAAGCACAGGTGAGTTAATAGGATACTCAGAGAAGGGTGGGAAAGAAATGATGGCATCACCCTGAAGGGAATTGCTGGAAAGGATGAGAAGCAGCTTCTTTCCTTGGCCCTAGTGAAGTCAGAGCAGGGACTAAACAACCAGTAAGCACCAAGAGAATCATCATACTGCCAAATGGTACTGTCTCAATTTTCTCAGCAAATTGGATTCCATTCCATGCCAAGAGGTACTGCCTGATGCCCAAGAGCCCTCCCAATATACCAACTTGGCCCAGGCCTGACCCCACACAGCCATAGCCTTGGTTCCACCTTGGCTTCTAAGAACAAAGACTGCCAGGATGCCTCTGATCACTGTTTAGAGCAGATGCCAGGCTGCTGTGGAGTGGACCACACAACTGTTTGTTATTCACAGACAACTAATTATGGTGAGTTCCTCAGACGTGCCTAACAAGGGCAGTAGGAAGTCAGCATCTTTCTGCAGACTGCGAGAGACAAATTTCCCATTAGGGTAATTAGCACAGAGCACAGTTGGCATGAGAGAATATTTGCAAAGGGTTGTGATTCTCTTGGTGGCACATTTTCCCCAAGTTCAGCTTGGATAAGGTTTGCTATACTTGGTGGGAGCCTGCTTGGATTCATGTCCAGAAAATTAATGAGACACACTCGCTCTAATTCCATTCCTACCGCCCATAACCCAGGCTGGACCCAGTCAGAATTCCAGGAATGATGTGACCCATCTTGACCACTTTGCAAGAAGGCCGTTAAAGCATTGTGGCCTCCTGTAGACAGAATTCACACAAACAAATGGTTTTCAGTGGCTAGAGCATCTGTGAGAGACCAGAACAACAGAGTCATAGCTGGATATCTGCACTTTTAGGCACATTCCAAAATGGCACAGGATTTCCAACAGAAAGTATACAAACATTATCTCCACCTGGGTATCATTGCCAGTAGCCACAGCAGAAAGCTACTGCTTTGTCCCAGCTTCACTCTAATGTCTTCTGAATGTGGGTGCTGATTCTTTAAAAACCAAATAACAGTTCATCGGCACCTTCAAGTCTCTTGCCTCTTGAGGGGAGGTGATCTGCCTTGTGTCCATGTATTTTGCTTCTCAGTAAGATAGAGGAAGTAGGTAGCTTGCTAGCCAGATCCATCCTCTTGTCAAAGATACTGGATTTGCATGCTTTTGTGAGTTCTCTACCACCTCTCTTCTCTTCTCATTGAGAAAACCAATGAAATTTTAACCAGAAATGAGTTATGTTGTGCCTTTCAAAGTAACAGAGAGGTTCTCCCTTGTCATTTTGCTCAGGTCAAGTATCTAAGTCACACAAAGAGTCCTTATAGAACTGTTTGTTCCCAAAAGCTGGAATAAGGGAGGTACAACACTTTTAATGATATTGACATCTGGATCCTAAGGTAGTGTGAAACTTCAGGAAGCCAGAGTTTCTGAGAGTCAAAGATAGGCTAGATGAACAATATACTCCATTGGTAGCAGATTTTTTTCTTTGCTCAGGTCAGTGCTTAGGCAGTTCCCATCATCACCCATGCTCTACAGGTGCCAATTTTCCATACTTCCCAATGGCAGTCTCATGGGATTCTTGTCAATCATCAGAACAGTATGATGTAACATTGTCCTCACAAAACACTCTTCAAGGCTCACTAATGCTATTTTTTTGCCATTTGACAGATGAGGGAACTCAAAGAACTTGTCCAAGGCCACACAATGGCGAAGATATAGCCAGTCCTGGTTGCACTCTTCCCATACTGCCTATCCCTTTCTAAGAGGTATTCTATTGGAAAGTGAATCCAGGAAGGAAAAGCTGGTTCTCAGTAACTATAATAAAGAGTGGATTTAGAAAATTCTAAGTCATAAGTGATTACAGAGAAGAGAAATTTTTATTTACCTACTCAGCCTCAAAAACATGTAACCCAAGTCCAATAGACTGATTTGGGGAAGAAGGTCAAATTATAAAGGGGCTCCAGGTGGAAGCAACAAGGTCTACTCCTGTGGAGGATGACATTCCCTGTAGTATTTTCAGAGGGGGACCAGAATGGACTGGGGTGGTGAGTGAAGACCCAGAAGCTAAGATGTACTGGGTCAGAAAAATTTTGATTTCGAGTTCTTTCACAGTCCTACAGTATGAGGGCCAAAAGGCTACCTTTTGTACTTTGAAACAAAAGCTAGCAGACTTTTTTTAAAAACAATATTTGGTTAGTAAATACTTTTGGATTTAAGAACCATGCCATCTTTAATTTTTCCATAAAGTATGAAATCAGCCATACAATATGTAAATGAATGACTAGCTTTGTTCCAATAAAACAGTTTGTTAAAAAAAAAAACAGATTCTAGACTAAATTTAGCTTATGAGTAGTAGTTTGCTAACCCCTGTTCTAAAGCCTGGAAAGAAAAATGCCAGTATATAACTACTGGACAGTGAAAAAGATAATAAAGAAGTTATTCCCACCAGTTCTTCTCTTCTAATCAAGTTTCATGTAGTAAAAAAAAATCCCTAAGTATTTCAGGAAGCAATTGGAATAACAAACTCTAAGTTATTTCCAATTGTACTCATTGAAGGGAAATGAGGAAAGAAAAAACAAACAAACAAAAAAACTATCACTGGCCATAGTTACTAGGTTTCCCATTGGCCCAGAAATCTCTTATGAAAACACCTGGTGACTCAAAGAAGGCCACTCATGTTGGCAGTCAAAGAGGAAGGAGATTATTAAAAGTCTCAATGGGAGTGAACCCAAGTAACCTGAGGTGAGGACTGTGTGAGACTGACCAAAAAATGGGTAAATCGTGTCACAGAAGGAGACAATAAAGGAGGCCAAAGAAATTATGTGTTTGATGAATGGCTTAAAACAAGAGCCACCACCAAGAGGACCTTCCTTTCCTAGTGTAACAGGCAGACATTTGGGTGGCTCCAATTTCAATCTTCCCTGAGCACTCCAGAGGCCCTTGATCTCCGGATGGCCGAGAGGCGTACGCACCATGCTGCTCGGTCATATTCTGCCCAGACACGGACAAATTCATCCAAGTGGTGAGGTCCCAGGATGGAGGAATCTCGAGTCAGGTACTCAAAGTTGTCCATGATGACAGCCACAAACAGGTTGAGCATCTGAAAAGCAAAAGAGACTCAAAGAGTTAGGGACAACTTTACACAGAGCCCTGGAAGCAAACCAAAGGGCTCAAGGGCAAATAAAATCTACAAAAGTTGGGGCTGGGATGTAGCTCAGTGGCAAAGCGCTTGCCTAGCAAGTGCAACATCCTGGGTTCGATCCCCAGTACAAAAAAAACCTGTCTGTGACGCTGACATTCCCTGCAGAAGCAGTGGCATCATTCCTCCTGTACATTTTACTGCATGAGCATTATGAATGTTATTTTCCTATGTCACGTTCTTTTTGCAAAATAGTCTCTAATTTCTTTTATTATCTGTTCCATTTACTTAACTGTTCTTGAAGTAGCAGACGATGCAACTTCAATATCTTCAAAGGTTTGAGCGAGTTAAGGGCAGATGCAAACCCTCATTTTCTAGTCTGCCTCCTTTGCTCTTGGTGCACAAAAGGGGCTCAAAAAACTGATGAGAAATCTCACAGCCAAGGCCATAGCTTGCTGGAAGAGCTAGAAGTTGTTCATAGGTTTGAAGTGACTGCTGGAAGCCAATCTTCTCATGTGTATTATCTTTGCTATGCCCAAACATAGCAATGTAAGATCCAAACACAGAGATTAAATGCTAGGGATATGAGGTAGGAAAATGAAAATGTTTCTCTAGAGATCCATTCCTATGCCTAGAAATTAGGACAGAAAGAAATCTTAAGGCAGTTTCTCTGGGCTGACAAAAAGGTGGAGAGGATAGTTGATTCTTAAACTGAGTCTTGACCTGATAGAGCAGTTCCCATTTACCAGACAGAGAGACCACATAAAAGGGTATCTTGGGAAGAGGAGAAAGCATAAATGAGAGAGAATATGAAGGCATAAAACCTTTTAGGAATCTTTAACAAACATCAGAGCAGCGGAGGCAAGTACAGAATCACAGAAGCACCTTATCAGCCATACTGAAGAGTCTAGGTCAACATCAATAAGGTGTCCAAATAGTATATCCTGTAAGCTTTGTGGGACAAACTGTCTCTATAACTCTTGCAAGTATTCAGCTGTTCTGTTGTAGCACCAAAACAGCCAGACAGTATACAAATGAGTGTGGCTATACTCCAAGAAAGCTTTGTTTATAGACACTGAAATTTGAATTTCATATAATTTCCAAATGTCATGAAATATTATTCATGCTTTGTTTCCCTCCTCCCTCAACAATGGAAGAATAAGAAAGAAAACCATTGTTAGCTCACAGGCCATACAAAAACAGATGGCAAGTCACATTTGGCCCATGGGCTGTGGTGTGCTGATCTTCAATCTAGAATATTCTGTAAGGCAAATGAAATTACTAAAGGAGTTTAAACAGAAGAGAGACCAGACGATATTTTCATTCAGAAGGAACCTTTGGTAACTGCAGAGAGTAAAGGGAGACTATGGATGAGAACATTGTGATCTTCCTGAACCAAACAAGAGGTCAGGACAATAGCAAAGAAGGCAGTAGAAAGTTCATGAAGTTGGAAACAATGGTGAATCCACGGCTCTGTCACTGTGTGTCTTTCCCCCCTGACACCCATTGATTTTATTTTGGATACAGGTCCTTGATTAGTCCCACTGAGTGTGATCTAATGGGACATCAACCTATGCCCTAAGGGCTCAGCTAGTAACTGGATCACACTTCTTTGGGCCACAGTGCTTGGTGATCCAATCAAAGCCCATAAAAAATGGTATTGAGCAAAAATAAGAAAGGACTTGTTGTTCCTTTTTGCTTTTGAATATGTGAGGATGTAAGTAAGGTCTGGAGCTTCAACTGTGAGCCCTCTGGGAGCTGTAGGATTGGGTATTTAAAAAGCAAACACATGAAAAAGAGGAAAATGAGGTCTATAAACAGAACAAGAAAGCTGGTTCCGGTGATGGTATCCAAGACCCATAGCAAGCTTTGCTTAAGCCTGCCCCGACTGATTCACTGACATGCGTACATAAGGTTCCATTTATCTTAAGCTGGATCTAACTGTAATTCAAAGAATCCTATCTGATGGAGAGACCACCTGGTTGTGGGCCTGAGAAAACAGGAGCCTCTCTCCAATGGGTTCTCAGTTTAAGTGGTAGGGTATGTGACCATGGAAGCTTTGCAGAACAAGGACAGGATTGTGGTCTTGACAACACAGATCTGTGTTGGCTCCATCACAATAGCCGGTTCTTCTTTCCCCTCCCTTGTGCTGTCTAGAATACAATTAGATGTCTGATCTTGTTTTCTCTTACCATGAGGATAGTGAGGGTCATTCCCTCAAGATGGTGAAAGAATGAGTCAGAGACAAGCAACCATAGAAGGCCTAACTTCCCACCTCTGGACTTCATTGGTATGGGAGGGAAAACATTTAATCCTTCAGGTTAAGGGGCTGTTGTTTGACAATCCTAATACAGGCCTCTTTTGTAGTCGTTCTGTCACTGAGATTGGAGCCATATGGAATTTCTGCCTGGATTATGAAGGGCTTTCCATGCCTCTACTAATTTTCCTTTACATTCTGTTCAGAGTATTGATTACTATTGCTAACAAAAACTGGTAGTCTTGAATTGACTCACATTAAAATCCTTAGCAGAGTGCTGTGTGCATTCATACCTAAAATGCTTGTTCTCTTTCTGAGATGGGTTAAATTACCATCAGGTCTTCTAGGAAAAAGGCACTTCAGATTCCCATGTGTTTTAAAGCGTGGCCCATCATCTCTGTATTGTGGTTGGTTTGAGCTGAGAAGCTGTGGACTTGCCCAGGGCCACAAAGTCCCAGTTACTGCTGAGATTTAGAAGCAGATTGTCTCCTACTGAATATAACCTCATTAAAAAATAATGTTCATGTGAATTATGCAGTACTGATCATCTCAAAATTTCGAGAGTACCTTTATAGTCCCTAATTAATTTTCCAGTTATATCTCTGGTTTCTTTGAAATATTTATTATTAAACAAACCCATAAGATAAAAAGGAGATGTGTCTACATGTACTTCTATTCCTTCTAGTTCACCGCTGTCTGTTAACTGGTTTTTCTTTGACTATAGGTTACCAAGGCATTGAAAGTACACTAACTGTACTGAAGATATGAAGAATAAACTAAAAACTCCAATTAATATCATTCTCAGTTTTCATTCAGCTCCATTTTACAATATACTTTTCAAATTCAAATATAGGATAATTGTTTTGTCTTACTTTTATTGCAATGAAATGTATGACAGTGTTAAGAAGTAGCTTAACACACATTTGTCAGTTCACTATGCAAAAAATACTCTTGTGCCTCCCATTTTAAAGCAAACTAACACTGGGAATGTGTCTTGGCCAAAGCTAATACAGTAATGAAGTTAAGACCACAAAAGCTGTTACGAAGTCTCCAGTAAGATCACAGCACTGCAACACTCACCTATGCACCACATTTAGGCGTCTATGTGCAAGTCCTACCCTACCCTGGAGAACTGAATTATGGGAAATTTCTGCCCCCTTGAAATTTTAAAGAGGTAGAAATGCCTGAACATGACACTTCATTGATGCCTAGCCATTTTTCAGCAGCAAGCTTCAGTATTTACAGTGAAGCTTGAGCTAAGGGATACCATAATAGAAATATCACCATTTTTTATTGATCAAGAAGTGCATGATCCACTTATTACTGATGATCTGATATTTGGCATAGAAAGTTCTTAATGTTGATAGGTGTGTTTATTCATGCTTTCTACAAAGGAAAGAATAAAGAAGGCACCAAGGGCTTCTCACTACATGAGTGAGAGCTACATGTTATTACTTGAAATATATTAATATTCAAAGCAATCATATGCTTTTACATCCCCAAGCTGGCCAGTTATCAAATGCAATGATAGCACGTATCAGGAAAGACCCATAGCTGCCATTTTGTATTATTATTATTCCTCTTTTCTTTTTTTCTTGCCAGTCCTGGGGCTCAAACTCAGGGCCTAAGCACTGTCCTTGGACACTTTTGCTCAAGGCTAGTGATCTGCCACTTGAGCCACAGCACCACTTTTGGCTTTTTTTCTGTGTATGTGGTACCGAGGAATCAAACTCAGGACTTCATGCATGCTAGGGGAGCACTGTACCACTAGGTTATGCTCTTGACCCCTCATTCCTCTTCTTATATTAACACTCTCACATATTTTTAAGGTACCTTTTCTCAAATAGTTATAAAATAGTCTAAAGAAGATATCCTCAGCCCTCGTTATCATGTAAACTACTAGAGGTACAGAAAAGTAAAGATTGACCCAGTTCACCCCGGAGTCTACCTGAAGCTCAATGCTCTATTCTCTGAACTCCACTCAGACTCCTCATCCCTGCTCCCTAACTTCTCTGGAAGCAGCAGAGACTTCTTCTCAGCCAGTGAAAGTCACTCATCCAGGATTCCAAGGAGCATCCTGCCCCCAAGCATTCTCTAGAGGAGAAATTAATTCTTCCAGGGACTCAAGTGTGTACATGTGTCACACACAGGAGGAATCCCCTTGTCTCTTTATCAGAAGCAGCACAGACCACATCTCAAGCAAGAACACAATAATGCTCACCAGGAAGGAACAGAAGAAGATGAAGGAGACAAAGTAAACGTAGGCCAGATCGGTGCCACAGCGTTCATTCTCATTCTGCCCCGATGGTGCTGTGGTGTCAGGCTCACAGCCTTTCTCCCCAAGGCATGACAGCATAATCTCTTGCCAAGCCTCGCCTGTAGCACTCCTGAATCCCAAAGATAATTGGTTTAGAAGGAGAAAATCTGCACATCTTACTCTTTTCTCTGGCTTCTTCCCAAGCCACCTATCTCTCCTTTTGCCAATGGCAAACTAGGCCCAGAAGGACCTTCTAATGGTTTCATGCAGAGAAGATGGATGTTGCTGATGAAGTCTCTCTTGGGTTCTGCCCTCCACACACCCTACATCTCCATTGAGGACTCTCTGTTGATTGTAATTGAGATAATGGTGAACCCTAAGATATGTATATACATAGCCATCCAAGGCTTTAGCCCCCTATGGGATCTACCTCCAAGACACTTTCCTTGTCTCCTTTTCCCATGTTATAGCTGACATGTGCAAAGTCACTACCAAGTCAAAACTGTTGATGGAACTTTCGGGTGTCATTGGGCTGTTTGGTAAAAACACTGTCTTCTTCCCCTTCCACAGCATGTCTGCCAGAAGCAACAGCAGGAGGATAAAGAAACAAACGAAAATGAGGTGAAGAGACTGGCCAACTCTCTCCCTGCCATTCTGAGGACTCCAGCTAGAACAGTTAGACACATCTGGGTACCTGAAAAGTAGCATGAGGGAACCAAAGAAACTCCGGAAGTTGTTGTGTCGGTTGATGTGACTCTCCTCATCTAATTTGATGTTTCCAAATACCTTGAGTAGAAAAACAAGAAAAAGCAATGAGTGTGGCTGAATTTTCTTATCTGTCCAGCACATAGTCATGTTCACAGTCAGATGAAGGCTGGTGAAGCTACATGCATGACTTCCTATGTCCTGTCCCAGAAACAGATAACTCAGATCTATTAGAGAGGTGGTGCATACCAGGCTTTCAGTCTTCACACAGAAGTGCTCATTATCTTCCCTATTGCTCCAATGTAGTCAAGAGGATTAATTCACAGAAGGTCTAAGCACAATACACAAATAAGGTCTTTATAATGCCACACTGCTGGTATGTAATTCCTCCACTCAGACTCCATCTTTTCTTTCCTTAACTTTCTTGTTACCTACCACTTTTATCAAAAAAACATCAGGTCAGGTGCTGAAGACTCACCCTTGCTAGCTACCCAAGAAGATGAGATCTGAAGATCCCAGCTGGGGAAGCTAGCCTGGGCAGGAAAATTCAAGAGATGTTTTTTTAAAGCTTCAATTAACCAGCAAAAAGCTGTAAGTAGAGGTAAGGGTCAAGTTGTAGAGTACCAGCCATGAGCAAAAAGCTAAGCAGAGAATGCAGTCTTTGAGTTTTAACTGTACCAATGGCAGGCAGACTCACCAACTCACACGCACACACGCACACACACCAACAAAGAACAAAAACATTACAAAAACATTGCCTACAATGGATACATGGAGAAAGTTAGGATAATTGGACACTTGGAAAATGAAAGCATGTATGTCTAGTGTAGCCACTGCAAATCCCTGCGACAAAGAGGTACCATTCAAGGATTTTTGTTCAGAGACAATGAACAATGACTCTGCAGTGTGAAGTTGAAATTAAGCCCTGAACCCCTCAATGAGAGGGGCACTCTTTTCCTCCAAGGTTTTCAGGGTCTAGGATTTAGTTTTACAAGTTAGTGCTAGCACAACTGAGAGCTTCCTAGGTCACTTTCCCAGCTTTTTGAGACAATTTCCAGCCTACATTTCAAATGCTTCAGTTTATCCAATGTATGCTAAATGGAACACATTTTTCCCCTAACAGTTTTTAGAATGTGCAATTGAGGAACAATCTCTGCCCCCAGCTATTTTGCTCAAGTAACTCCCACTGACACCTGCTTTGGAATTTGTTCTCAGCACTAGTTTTGAAAACTCAAATACTACTTGTCTCTCAGCGAGTCTGGAGGTGGAAAACTAGGTATGAGAATGAAAGAAAAGGATAAAAGGCAATGGGCCCGCAAAGAGGCAAGTGGTTGTATTTCAAACCTCCTAGCAATGAAACCAAATTATTCCTAGACATACCACAAGGACACTCATACATTTTAAACTTGTTCCTATCTCCATATTCCTTCTTTCGTTGTCATTCTCTTAGCAGGCTTGCAATTTACCCCTGATCCATTACTTATAGGACACTTTCTTCTAATAAACTCTAAGTAGCATTATTGGTTATTCTCATTCTGATTTTCTTTAAGATTTCATTCAGTCATGGCTTAGTTGGAGGACACTTGGAAATGTTTTTACATGGCAGAGGTGTAAGAACCAAAGCAGCAAATTGTCATTTTGAGTATTTTCTAAGCTAATTTTCAGGACAAAAATGTATATTTATTGTGAAGGTGTTCTTTGCAATTTCTTTCAGTTATTTTTAATTTTTACTGAGTCTTTGCCACTAATCCAAATCTCCTACTTCAGAAGGGCATGAGAGAAAAACAACGAGGCTAGTTCATAAAGTCCTATGAGATTAATGGTTTAAATCTATCTTCTAGTGAAATCACAGACCCTTTAGAATTAGACATGGACCCATGATGGCCTCTAAACCAACTCCTCCATTGTAGAAGGGGGTGTTTGGCCAAGTACTAAGAAGTCAAGTATAAGTACTGACTTGACCTGTTCTTACAGCTGAGGATGAACGCCTTACCTCTAACAGCTTGTAACCACAGGCTCCTTTTCATAAGTTGCAAATTATAAAGTTTCTCCTATCTCCAAATTATTTTCCAAATAATCTCTTCTAAGAAGCTTTTGAAAAATATCTATGAATTTATTCAGTGAGACCAAAGGAGGATATTCTTAGAGGGAGAACACAAAAAATGCGATGCTTCTTTGCCTCTGATCATATAAAATAATATTTGTTGAAATGAACCCCAGGAGAAGGGATAAAAAAGAAAATATAAGGTAATAGTTCTTTTTACAGATACATCTGGTTATTATTTATATCTTTCCAAAAGCCTGTGTCCTATCCTGTGTCATTATCTCTGTTTTGTGGTGACTATTATTGGATACCATTTCTGAAGTAACAAGGGCAGGCTTGTGTATGCTTTGTGCATGGTGATCTTTGCCATGAATTCATGGGCCTGAATGAGGATGGGCAATTAAAGGTAAGTTACAGTGGAAGTGAAATGGCTCTTATGTCTCTGTGGGATGGAAACATGTCTAAAGGAAATAACCTTAGAGTTACTTTGAAGACCATAACCTCGTAATTCAGTTGGTTCCATCTCCCACCAAATGACCAGAGAAATACTTGGATTTGCTCATTTTTTGGGAAAAGAGACATTATAGAGTTAATAAAATGGACTAGTGAGGCACCAGGTGGCTCATACCTATAATCCTAGCTACTCAGGAGGCTGAGAGCTGAGAATCACAGCTATCCCAGGGCAGAAAAACCCATGATGTTCTTACCTCCAATTGCCCAGCAAAAAGCCAGATGTGAAGCTGAGGTTCAAGTGACAGAGTACCAGCCTTGAACTAAAAAGCTAAGGGCTCTGAGTTCAAGCCCCAGTACTGGTAATCAGTGTGTGTGCATGCGTGCACACATTGCAAAATAAACAGAATTCAGTTTAAATCTACTTTGGGCACACTAAAGGCTTCTTAACCAATGGAGACAATGAAGCTCATCTAGAAATATTTCTACATCACTCCTGAATACATTGCTCATATACCTTCCCATTGTACTTTCTACGTATGCATATGTGTTATACATTTGGATATTTCACATGCATTTCATACTATGCCTGGCATACCAAGAAATTCACACAATGGTAACTAGCATTATCACTATTATTAGTGGTAGTATTATGAGTAGCAGATTAAAATTGGAGATGGTGTTATTCTAGTTAATTCTGCTTGAATATAGATGGAAACGGGTCTAAGAGACATCGTAAACATAGGCAAACAGATTTAATCAAGTTTTAATTTCACTGTTCAAGAATGGAGGGATAGAGGCATGCATAGCTCAAGTGGTACAGACCTTGCCTAACAAGTATGAGGCCCTGAGTTCAAACCCTAGTACCATCATGGACTATTTAGAAGATTTAAATTCTGGGATCAAATTTTGGGGAGTTAGTACAAGCCATGATGCCAGTCTTAAGCCTCATGGGGATTTTATTTTTAATACCTCTCAGACCATCATTATCTGTCCTTTAGAAGATTTACAGAAGAACTTAATACTTTTCACCAAATCACACAGTTTGACATTTGACATTCTGTTTTATTTTGAGAGAACAGAACTCTCCAGTAAGGGGGTTAAAAGAATAAATGAAACTAAGAAGTTCAGGCAAAATGGAAGAGCAAAAGAAGAGATCCTACAATGATGCTCTAGAAAAGGCTATTAACACACAAAGCTTGGGAGATGGAGCATTGGTTTCAGGTGGTAAATGGCAGACTGGCTGTAGAAGATTGTCAGCCCAGGTTCTTTACTAAGTTTAGTCAAGTTATCGCCTAGCCAGTAAGCAAGCCCTTCTGAAATAAGTAAAAAGCCTGTCCTAAAAAATGTATCTGACTGAGTGCTGAGAAATAGATTGTAGTCTTCTTGTGGATCCCTCTGGATAACAAAATGGTGTCCCTTTGCTTTAGTTCAATAAAGCCCATAGAAAATTCAGTTGCTTGTAAGGCAACAACACCATCTGTCAACCTCAGATGAAACTCTCATAGCAGAGCACCATGGATTCCTGAAGAACTATTTGAAATGTGTAAGATCACTACCATAAGACCTCTGGAGAGTGTTTCGACCACCCTAACTCCTGCATGTTCATGTTGCTAAACCAGAGACAACATGATCAACACATGCCACCCCCCTCCAGGTT
This sequence comes from Megascapheus bottae, assembly GCF_031878675.1. Lineage (NCBI taxonomy): Eukaryota > Metazoa > Chordata > Mammalia > Rodentia > Geomyidae > Megascapheus > Megascapheus bottae. Next base: position 20,243,434 of record NC_143518.1, read on the forward strand.
CCTGATGTGCCTACTCACCTGCATCCCAATGATGGCATAAATGAAGAAGAGCATGGCAATCAGAAGGCAGACATAGGGGAGGGCCTAGAAGAAAAGCAGAGGTGGTCATTGATCAGAGATGTAGGCAGTGTCCGTGACCAACAACATGCACTGGTAGGACAAGAACTCTTGTCTTAACACTAATTCAAACAGAGGACTGGATCCTTATTCCTTGGGGAAATTCTTTTATGGATGTCCAAATCCTCCAACAGATGGATAGAGTTGGTCATAGTCAGACTTGTAATTTATCATATTTACCTTTGTGATAGAGAAGACAGCTCATCCAGAAGTAAAGTCTATATCTAAAAGAGAGCTAAGAAAATTTCCTGGCCTTGGGATTTGCCTGAGTTAGCTAAAGATTAACAATCCAAGTAATTCTTGGCTTCCATATCTCAGTATTTCTCTTTCCTGCTCCATCATAGGGCCCATGGTACAGAATCCAGACACAAAGTAGAACAAGAGTCTCACCTGGTTTATTCCTAGAAGGTTCTTTTATCTTTTGAGGAACCATAATTTTCCCAATACTTAAAAGCCTCGTGATGTTGCATTCTGTTTCATGTAAATTCCCAAAGCCTGCTAAATGCTAACTACCACAGAACATTGCTGAGAAGTCATGAGGCAGAGAATACTGTATGTGTTTCTTGACAGCATTCAATATGAGGGAAGAGGCATGTGAGAGACAGAAGGCATGAAGCAGCTCTGGTGGCTGGGATGAGTATACAGGCATTGGGGAATTTGAAGGATTTGGGGTCAAGATGGGGATGATCTAAGTGCTAATATGGAAGTCCCTGTTCTTTATCATCCAGTAAGATCCCTGGCAGCTAGTGTTTCTGTGAATCACTGTTCTGAGTCTATACAACATGAATCTCAGGAAACCAACCAAGAGCTTTCCAATGGTTCAAGCAAAGCAAAGCTTATCAACAGAGCCCTGAAGAGCCCTGTGAAACTATTACTTTACAAAATTTAAATGTCGCTGAAAGCTGGTGGGAGAATACTCTCTTCCAAAAAAATACTGATTCCCAAGATCTAAGGAAAGAAAGGGCTGCATCTCTAGGAAGCATGGGAAATTCTCACTGCTAAGGACAGAGTAAGAAAGCAGGGTTTCTTGCAACCAGAAGTACTGGGGCCTTCTGTATTTGCATTCTGTCCTTGATCTACCTTCCCTACTAGTAAATCTCTAGCCCAGTTCACCTTTCCTACTACCAGCTTGAGGAAGAAGACCAACGATTTCACATATTATCTTTTCTTATCAGGCCATCAGTGCTACCAGGATTTAAGAGAATTGGATGATGCCACAGCCATATTGGAATACACAATGCTGTTAATGGGTTGTGCTGTAGCTTGCTGTTTTGCATTTACAGAAGCAGCTCTTGTCAATCTGACTTTAGGACATTTTCTACACTGTGCCTCAGAACTGTTCTGAAAAGGAAACTCCTACCTGGAACAATGTTACCTCGAGCCAGATTCACCTGACTCCCCATTTTTCTGCAGAATTCACTAGAGTAAGCCAACCATTTGGCCATCAGATTTTGACATCTCTCTCTTTAACCTTAATAGCACAGAGTTTCACAGATATGCAGTGATTGTGATACTATGACAGGATGACACATATTTCTTCAGAGAGTAACAACGGAAGCTTGTTGGGCAGTCCCCGTAGAATGAAAAACAGCTTTAAAAGCATCTTGTCATTTTGATTCTAAATCAGAATTTACCTGAGGCTCAGGTGGTGAATTCTTGCTAAGGTTTTATGATTTTCCTTCTGCCATGTAATTTTGAAAAAAAAATACGTTTCATTGAGTTGAGGCCTCCGTGGGAGATATCATGTCAAACAGCTACTCTGTAGCAAAACTGGCAGGGTTGCACCTGGAAGCCTCGCCTTACAATAGGTCTCACAGCTGAGATGATGCTGTAAATCAGCAATAATGATGCAGGCTACATTGCATTTCAAAATGAAGATAAACTATGAACTCATGGGCTTATACCCTTTAATTTCTTAAATACTAAATATATACATAAAGGAAGAAAATTGAGCTAGTTCATGATTTCTTATTTTAGGATTAATTTTCTCAAATTTACTTTTAAACATATTCATTGAAAAATTCTTTTATTAACAAGAAAGGAAATGGCACTTGAACAACACTTAGGCAAACCCCCAAAATATTGAGAATTTTTCATATTTTCTAGACTTTTAATATATTTAAATGTTTAGAAAGTTTCTTTTACTAGAAATCTGTCACTGAATTGAGACAATTTTCAACTTATAATTATTATATATCTACCTCTGAATGGTCCCATGAGTGTGTTTAAAAGAATCTCTGATTTGCCCAGATATTCCTATTTTTATTTGTAAGACACTGAAATCACTATTGGCATACTACATATTCTTCATATCCTTACATTCAGAGCTATACCAATAAAGACACTGAAAGACTGCATACAATTTATCTTTGCTTTGACACATAAGTCAAGAAGTCCTCAGAAACATTAAGTAGTCTTGAACAGTGGCTCACATCTGTCCTCCTTGTAACTTACTAAGATGGAGAGGATCCAGGCCTGTCTAAACAAGAAGTGAGAAAATATTCAAGAAATAAGCAAAACAGGCTGAGGACATGTTCATGTGATAGAACACCTGCTTACTAACCATGAGGGTTTGAGTTAAACTCTAGTACCAACTCTCATACACTCCTCGGAATAAAAACACTATTAAATAAATTAATTGATAAGCCCTTGACAAAGTATGAACCTTTGCATGGGTGGAATTGCTCAGGGACCATCTAAAGGAAGACAGCATTTCATAAAGCACATCTCCTACCTCAGTGTTCAGACAGAAGACAGAAGTAACAAAATTCAGGTGCTCTCCCCCCCTCCCCCCCCAGGCTTAAATTCAGGACCTAGGCACTGTCACTGAGGTTTTATGTTCAAGGTAAGCACTCTAATACTTTGAACCAAAGCCCCACTTCCAGTTTTCAAGTGGTTAATTAGACATACAAATCTCATGGACTTTCCTGCCTAGAGTGGTTTTTTAACCGTGGTTCCTAGATCTCAACCTCCTGAGTAGCTAGGATTACAGGCATGAGCCACCAATGTCTGGCCAGATGTTTTATAAAACAAGACCTGAGCTGATCACTGTCTAGCTAAGTTGTATTATACCTAAGAAGTGCTATATTTACTGAATGCTTCTAGCAAATACCCATTTTGCCAGTCTAACCTTCCCTGAGGTAAATAAATAGAAATTCTGATATTGGTCCAAAGTGTTGTTTGGTTATGTTATTTGGTATAACAGCACCACATTAATCCTCGGGGAATTTCTGGTGACTTACCTTGAAGGACTGCACAAAGGTCCAAAGTAAAATACGAATGGTGTAGCCCTGGCGCAGAAGCTTAATGAGGCGGGCAGCTCGGAAGAGCTTCAGAAAGCTCATATTGAAGCCACTGGTATTCACTAGCTAGTAGACCAAAAGAAACACGTGATTAGTGACATCATAGTTAAAACACATCAATTTTGCATATTTATTCCTCTTTCAGATCACAAAGTAGAACAGGATCGCTGGCTTTCTTTATCCCAACTCTAGCTGATGGGCAGATCCACTGAGTCCATCTCTGTAAGCCTTCCCAGATCCACCCTCTATTGCTAGGTACTAGGGCAGGGGAAACAGCTCAGCACCTATGAGACAAACTTGGCCTTCCTTGTCTCAACTAAGTAGTCTGAAGTCCACAACTAGATAGCAAAGGAGCAGAGCTAATAATTGAGGAGCACATGGCTCTGCAGTAGTCAGATGACTATCATGAACTGCTCAGGTCTTGTTTAGGAAACAATTCAGGTTTGAGGACTGTACCACCTCTGACACCCTAGCAGAACACAGTACATACGAGTCTTCTCCAGATACCATCTATTCCACTTTCCCCTTTATTTAGGAATCGACTAGTTGAGTCATACAAATAGAGAAAAGCCATCTAGGAGACCCAGTGCCACTCCAGAGTCTGCATATTCTGGCTAATGCTCAGAAGCGAGAACATGAACTCCCAGTACTTTAAGAGGGTTTGGTGGATTGATTGTATATGATCTTTAAAAAAAAATAATAATGCTACTCCATGGCTCAACTTTAAAACAAGGATTTAATGAGCCACTCACCTTGCTGTCTGTCAGGATAATTTCTGTGATACTGCCTATCACTGTGATGAAATCAAAGATATTCCATGTATCTCGGAAGTAGTTCTGTCAAATGATTTCAGTTGTAAGAATATTAAAAGATAGAAAACAGTGAAAAGCACAAGGGAAAGAAAAGAAAAGGCATCTTTCATTACATAACTTTGTTACTTGGAATTAAAACTTGTCAATTCATGCACAATTTCATCCTAACTTTGGCTTCTGTTTCCTATTTCTAACCAGAAATTCTACTTCTCCTTTCCTAATTTCATTTTGGAAAGCAGTTCCATCATTATTTGAGGCCCTTGGTTTTGAAACTTGTCACTTAAAAATCCCACAAGAGGGAGATTGAAAAAAATCTTTTAGAAAACCTTTTATTTTAAAACCATTTTACTGAGGCATGATTGACAAATAAAAAACCACACTTGTTTAATGAGGATTTGTAGTTTGGGTTTAGAGAAATACCCACCTATGAGATTGTGACCTTCAATACAACTCTTAATGCTTTACCTATCTATACTGCATCAAGTGACCCTATAAAATACAGTTCTGAATTCCAGTTATCTATAGAATTCACACAAATTTTAAGAGAATAAAGATCATTGGCACGCCAAAAAGAATCATTGAGTCTTTCCAAACCAACCAGTGATTGACAGTAAGATGCTGTATGACATCTTTCAGGGAGGTATAACTACATTAAAATCAAAGCCAAGCAAAACAAAAACCCAAGAAAGCCATTAATAAAATAAGTGAGTTGAAGGAGTTAGCAGAGTTTTAAGGACCTGGAAATCCACCAACTAGTTAATACTCCATTTAATCAAAAAGTGTATTGATGTACCTACCTCCGACACTGAACGATCACAGACTATGGAACCACAGTTACTACACTGATACACTGAAGTCTTGCTCCTCAGTGTGCCTTGCCCCAGCCTCCTAACTGCAGAATTGGGTCCCTACTCTATGTTCTAGAGTCTTGGTATTTGTCCAAATTATGTATTCTTCTCATGGGTCTTATAAATAGGTAGTGATAAATTGCATGTATTTATAAAGTAATGAGTGGAAGCATTGGCCAGATGAGTGAAATAATAATATATAAGATATACAGTAGAGTCAGGAGGCTAGGAGGAGGATTGAGGTTCAAAGCCAGCCCAAGCACTAAAGTCCGTGAGACTCTTATCTCCAATTGACCACCAGAAAACCAAAAGTGGCATGTGGCTCAAGTGGTAGAGCACTAACCTTTGAGCTGAAGAGCTCAGGGACGACGGCCAGGCCCAGAGTTCAAGCTCCAGGACCCCCCCCCCAAAAAAGAGATATATACAGTAGAGAGAACAGACGAATGAGCAGAGAAAGATGTTACATTTCACAAGTACTCTTATCTGAGGCTGTAAGGGCATCTATTGTTATTCTCACTTCCTGTATGATACAACCAAGACTTAGAGAGTACTGATTCCAAAGCTCTATAGACTTCCCAGGCATGTAGAGAAACTGATATATATTACTTCATCAGGAAGCTCATTTTTCAGAGTACTTAACACATCACTGGTGGAACCAACATCGAGTCTTGATCTTTTCAATTCTCAGGGTTCTCCTGGTCTCCAATCTGGAGTACCCTTCTTGATTCCTGTTTATAGGTATAGATCTTAGAGGACTGGTAGCCTTGGGTTCCAGCAAGGGGGCCTTATAATACACATTAGCACAGTGTACTACAAATGGCACAGTATAATACAGTATTCCCACCTATCTGTTTTTACCTTACATAATTTCAGAATGGCACAGTATAATTCAGTATTCCCACTTATCTGTTTTTACCTTGTATAATTTCAGTTACTTGTAGGCTAAAAATATAAATGAAAAACCCTTCCCCCCAAACCCTCCATGTCTTAAATTGTATAGTATTATGAGTAGCATTATGAAAATATTACACTATTCTCTGTCTCAGTTATGATGTGAATCACTTCTCACTTCGTCCAATGTAACTGCTCTGATTATACTACCATCCACTACTCACAGTGATTGTGTTCAACAACACTGCTTTTACTTAGTGGCCCCAAAGCGCACAAGTAGTAATGCTGTCAACTCAACTTTCAAGAGAAGCTGCCAAGTGCTTCATGTAAGTGATAGTGTGACAGTTCTCAGTCCAATAGGCAGCTCTATACGAAGCTATTGCATAGTGATGTTTAGTTTGTGTAAATACACTCTGCGATGTTCAATGATGAGATGACCTAACCATGTGTTTGAGAACCTTTCCTGTCATCTAGTGAAACGTAAGTGTGTATGTGTATACAGAGTTCATCACTACCCATAGATTCAAGCATCAGCCACATGGTTTTGGAATATATAGGAATGACAAAGAGAAACTGTTGTACACACAAGATTTTTGTGGACTTTAAAATCAGATCAAGTTCGAAATCCTAGCTCTACCTTTTCCTAATTTGAGGCAAAGCATTCAACTTTTCTGATCTCTAGTTCATCCACAAAGGAAGAAAATAATAATGCCTATCTGATATCGTTGGCACAAAGATATGTTTTGCACCTAGCACATTAGAGGTGACATTTGTCTTTCCACCTCTATGGCCTGTAAAAAGCTATACAATTTTGTTAACTTTAGTTCTCCCTTTTAAAACAACATTCATGATGTCAGAAATGATGATACATCCATGCCTAGTTTGGTCATTGAGGAGATTTGACAATATAGTTATATCTTGGAGAATTTTGAAAATCTAGGATGCTATATCAATTCAGTGGTGCCTTGCCTAATATGAAGGAAAACCCAGTGGTAAGGGTTGGATGGAGACAAGCCTCAGGGCCCAATCCTCTAGTTAAGTCTATAAGTGTATATTCAACAATCATAATTAAACACATAATTGGGGACTATGTCACAGGAAATAACAGTACCACATGGAACTCATCAAGATGCACAGAGAAACTTTTCTTGTGGCACTGGGTCCTCTCAGTTCACTGAGATGGACTAAAATGGTCTAGCCTAGACCATTTTAAAAAGGCACCTTTGCTGGTTGTAGCTTCTTTTTACCTTTTCATTTCCACAAGTCTCAAAACACTCAAAAGGGAGTCAAGCAAGCCACAATGCAGCCCCCTACAGTGAATTCTCTTTACCTCTCCACCCCAAGTGTTCAAATTAATGGGTTTCCAAAGAATCAGAGGAAGATTGAAAGCAACTCCCACAATCAACACTGACAATTATTAACCCAGCCCAGAGTCTGGGTTAGAACTTATTCAGCTTAACAGCCTAGTTATTTCTTCCTTTAGGGAAAGCCACATGCACATGCAATTTTAAATGGCAGTTCACACCCTAAGTAAGTGTGAAGCAGCTGTCAAGTGGGTTTCTCCACAGCCCTCTGAACTCATAACACGCACTGAAGCAAAAGGGGAGAAGCCAGAGAAAATTATTTTGTTTATAGGACTCTATAGCAAAGGACCAAATTCTCTTAAACACGCTTGAGAACAGATGCAAGAATTTGCCAAACAATTATAATTAGTAATTGAGAAGTAAAATGAAACCTCATGCCAGAAAAAATTTTCCCTGCCTCTCTTAAATCCAATTCCACAATCCTCTCCCCACACACCCACACACCCTTAAAGGTCATTGGCCTTTGTAAGCATAAGTAACAAACATTTCTTTTCAATAGCAGAAATATTCTTCATAGTATTAATGGAAGGAAAGCTAATAGTTTATTCTTTGCTATGTTTGAAACTATAAGGGAGCATTTGAGCCATAAAATCTGTATACCATTAACATGTAAATAAGCACTCAAAGTTTATTAGTGTTATCTTTGATTTGCTCCCTTTGCTCCTAAATCACAATTCATGTGTAACCCAATGAGTAGCCTCCCCCTGCCCCTTCACTGTTGACAGAATTTGACAGAACTAGAACCAATTGTTAGGGGATAATAAGCCATGCACCCATCATCCTATGTTAGGACAGTGCATTGAGCACTCACACAAGCTCTCCTAATTAGGTAGGCAGGTGTATAGATCATTCTGGAACAGCAGTCACCACCCCCTTACAACAAAGCCAGGAATGTTGTACCCTAAAAGGAAGAGAAGACAGCCTGAAACTGGTACAGATTCAGTGACATACCAAGAAGCCAAATGCGATGACCTTTAGGACACATTCCAGGGAAAACACCATAGTAAAGGCGATATTCAAGTACTTCAATGCCAGTTCATATGTACATGGAGCAGAATAGTACTGCAAGGAAAAGGTAAGAAAAAAATTCATAAGGCTAGGAGGAGAAATGCATGCCACCAAAGCTGGCCATCTCTCAACCTTATCTTATTGGACACTTGGGTGCATGGTGCAAGAGGAGAATTAGATATCCTACAAAGTAAAACAAAATAATATATGAGCCCTTGCCCCACACCAACTATTAAGAGCAAAGTACCCGGTCTACCTAAGATAAAGGTGGGCAGGATACAAAGATTTTTCAGAGTTCTTTAAGTCATCATTTAGTATTAAATACAATCACACTGGCATTAGGTTTCAACCACCCTCTAGATAACTTGCTATGTAAAGAACAGCATTCTCTTTTGTCAAAGACAGATTCTCATCACCATGAGGAAAGCTCCTGAATTGCTATTACATTTTAGTGTATTTGATCCAATGGATCAAAAGGATTGAATAAGAACAGGTGATGGGCTAGGAGATTAGAATGCTTTCCTGAGTTTTCTACTGGCTCCCCCTCTTCTCACCTTCATCATCAGCACGACAGTGTTCAAAGCAATCATGGCCATGATGGTATACTCAAAGGATGGAGAAACCACAAAGTGCCACACACGATACTGGAAGGTATGCCTGTTCTGTGGCATGTAGCGGGTGAGAGGTTTGGCACTGATGGCAAAGTCGATGCATGCCCGCTGTAGAAAGGTCAGAGTTATTAGAGTAAGTTCGAATTTCTCATTCCTAACACAGTAAGGGGCCATCAGTAGACCATTACAGAAGACAGGATAGGGATAGATGGAAGGAGCTATATACAAGTGGTTAATATGGCAACAGAAGTCAGCTGGACGAAACTGTAGGCAAGCAGTTACCATAAGTGAGAACACAGACTGGAAGCATTTTGTCATGTAAGGGAAGGACTTTGTGGTTATTAATGAAACCCATTTGAAGATACTTAGATAAGAATCCTCTCCTGAGCCCCTTAGTCAGAGCTATAGAGCTACAGGATGAGAACCCTTCATCTGAAATGCATGAGGACAGAAGTATTTCAGATTATTTTTTTTCTGATTTCAGAATACTTACATATGCCTAAGATATTGTGATAACGAGCCCCAGAACAAAACTCATTCATATTTCATATACATCTCATTCGCATAGCCTGAAGGCAATCTTGTGTTACATTTCTAAACATTTGGGGCATGGAATGAGGTTTCATGGTATGGAGTTTTCCACACGGTAGTATGTTACCTTGCTGATCCAAAAACTTTGGATTTTACAATTTTTATATGGTTTGGATTAGAGATTTTCAATCTGTATTTGCCTTTGTGATCCTCCAATGGTCCCTAACAGTTTCTGGCTTAGTTCCATTGTTCAACAATGGCAACAAACCCAACAATGAAACCTCCAATGGGCCAAAACCAAGCCTGTTACTGGAGAGACAGTGAGAGGAATGTATCCCATTCCTTTAGAGAAAATACTTGCCATGAGGGTCAGTCAAGCAAGCAACCATCTTAAAGATATAATCGTGGCACAGATATTTGCCTTCTAGGTGATCCACACAGAGATAGCAACTGCATCTTAAATATTTGACCTATCTTCCAGTCCTGCGAATCTCATACCTAGGCCTTCAAAAGAGCAGTGCTCAGATAAAATGTTATATGTGTCCATGTTCCATAAGGAAGATAGGACAATGAAGTTTCTTCCTAACCATATTGGTTGTCCTTTCTAAAGTTCCTGCTGTCCCTTCCTGCACTAGGGACCACTTGTTACCTCATTCTTCTCCAGGCTGCACTCCTCCATCATCTTGTCCCCTTGTTCCTGGAAAGTGATGATGATGAGAGCCACGAAGATATTGACAAAGAAGAAAGGGAAGACCACAAAGTAGACCACGTAAAAGATAGACATCTCCATGCGGTTGCTGCGGCTGGGGCCCCGGTCTTCTTCTGTCACATCTACAGAATGCTGCAGAACCCTACAGGGACACAATGAGGGGGCACAGAAGGTAGATGACAGTTTTGGCTTCATTAGGGGAGGTGCCATCTACTATGGGCTTTTTATTTCTATTAGACTTCTTCAACTATGCAGATCCCACATGAATTTGGGAGTTGATAGCCACATAGGTAAAGATGCACTGGCACCTCACGCTAGCCCTTTTCCCATGTGTCTAAACTTCCGAGCAACAGAGTGATGTTAGTTCGTATAGTTTTGACTATTGTATTTGATATTAAACTACTGATGGCTATTTGACACTCTACTGTCAACTAGAGTATGATGGGTAACACTGGCAAGTCTGAAAAATTAGCTTCAATCTGCGGGTGGCACAAGAACCTTCATGATCACAGAAAATGTGACTCTAGATTATACCTTTCCCTTAGTCTTCAGGCTATCCAATGCAGGGCCATGCTGGAGGGTACATCTGTGTAAAACAGCCCCTCCCTGGGGACTTTCTTAAGGGGGGAGAAAGCTGTTGAAGAACTCATTTGTTCTAGAGGAATCAGAAGGTTTCATTCAAGTCCTCAATGGCTGGCTAAAATATTAAATGTTTCAACGATTTCCTTGTCTCTGTTTACCTCACCTACATTTTTGTTTGGAGGATTTTCATGTATCCTGTCTTCTGCTAGTCTTACCCACTCACCACCACTTATTTTCCCTGTTACAATAACAAAGCGGTTAATCTTGTTCGTCTTGAATCTGCTTCTTCAAGCATCCACATAGTTCCACCTTGATGCACAGACAAGTACACCAATTTCATCCCATCACTTACTGAGGCCATCCTTCTCCTGTGGAGACTGTGAAGAGGGTGAGCAGAGCCCAGATGATGTTGTCATAATGGAATTCATGGCGCTTCCATTCTCGACCCTTCACCTCCATCTTGTTTTTCTCATGGTCTACATAGTTGCCTCTGAAACCAGAGAGAAAATGGAATCAGGCCATTTCTCTATAGCTCAGTGAAGAATCGGGAGATTTTATAGACTTCAAGAATAATGCCCAGGGTTGGGGATTTAGCTCAGCAGAAGAGCCCTTGCCTGGTAAGTGCAAGGCCCTGAGTTAGGTCCCCAGCTCTGGAAAAAAAAAAAAAAGAATGCCCTTTGTACAAATGTAAGGAAGAGGGAATTTTATTAAAGGTAGGGAGTACCGGGCTGGGAGTTTGGCCTAGTGGTAGGGTGCTTGCCTAGCATGCACAAAGACCCGGGCTGGATTCCTGGGTACCACAAACATTAAAAAAAAAAAAGCCAGAAGTGGCACTGTGGATCAAGTGGTTGAGTTCTAGCCTTGAGAAAGTCCAAGGACAGTGCTCAGACCCTGAGTTCAAGCCTCAGGAATGGCAAAAAAAGGTAGGCATTATCATGGAATAAAAATGGAATTTCATGTTTCAACAGATATGGGATTAAATCCTGAGCTAACTAGTTGCTGTGCCATCTTTGGTCACTTAATCTTTATATCTCAGGTTCCACATTTATAAAATACAAAAACCCATCTAGGTAGATTTTTCTAAGAATTTAAAATGAAAAACTAAACAGAAAGCATGTTTCACCTTGTCTGTCATACAAAAGATGCTCAAGAAAAGTTTTCCACCTATTTGTATTCCTACTGAGGGTAGAGATGAGAGTGAAGACATGACCTATGGGGGATGGAAAAACGTTCACTGGGACACATCATTGCAAAAACTGTGCTTGTGGCACTTACATGCATTCTTTCTCTGTGTCCTTGGAGCTGTCTGTGCAGTAAAAGAACTTTCCCTTGAAGAGCTGAACTGCGATGACAGCAAAGATGAACATGAAGAGCTTGTAGACAATGAGTATGTTGAAGACATTCTTCAAAGACGTCACCACACAGTCGAACACAGCCTGTGAACATCAGTGAAGACCCTGCATGTGAGCCCTGAGCCAAGATGGGGCCATACCACCACCACAACCATCCAGTAGCACAGAGAAGCTACCCCAGGACATACCATCTGGAGGGAATGTCAGGGATTAATAGCTGACTTGTGAGTGGAAAACATGCTCTGAGCCAAGAAACATACCAGGTGATATCAAGCCAAGGAAGGGATTCTTTGTAAAGTCAGTATTCAACTGGAAAAACAAATTTAACACTGGAAAGAATCTCTGAGATCATGTTAGCCCATTTTAGCCATTAAATAGCAGCCTTCACCTCATAGCTAGTATGTGACATTCATTGATTTGCTCATATTACGATTATGTGTTGTTTTGGCTCTATGCTTCCTAAAGGAATCAGGGTCACACTTCTTTAATCACTACAGCAATAGATACCTGGTGTAAGTTCATAATTGGCTCTAATTACCTTCAGCACTCCACATAACTGTTCTCTAGATTAAAGCTGGCTATGTCTTGAATTGAGATCAACAGAGTCAAGTTGGGAAGGACCGCCGATCTCATTGAGATAGAGAGGCTGGCAGACAGAGCAGAGACTTAACATTGCAGTTCAAAGACAATGCCTCCCATTCTAGGCTCTGAGCTGTGGAGTATGATATGGGAGTTCAACATGTTTCAAGCTATTTTTAGGTCCTTTTCTAGGTTTTTAGATTCAGCTTACTGGAGGGAGGGTCTAGCCCCACATGGGGCGCCACATTTTTGGCATTACTTCTTCCTAGCAGGGGTAGGCACTGCTAGTTTAATTAGTTCAGCACTGCAGGCAATGAGTGACACGCAGCCTTGTGGAATCATCATAACCACCTATGTCTCCCTCAGGTTATCAAGGTGCAGAGAGGAACCAGCACTCTCTAATTTAACATAATTAACCAAGGCCGGGTGTGCCGCCTCCATCCAGTGAGCTGACCTTGTGTCTGCAGGCTCCTCCACACCCAAGGAGCCTGTGCTATAGCTAACAGCAATGGCTAGGGCCCCACACAGCCTGGGAATGGGGAACAAAGAATGGTTATTTATGGTGAAGGCTGGTTGCACTGCTGGTGGGTGGCAAGAATCAGCTGACCCAGTGGGAGGTCCAGCACCCAGAGGAAATGGCTGGGGAGGCTCAGAGGAAAGCTGTTGGAAGCCCTTTTGGAGGCTAAAATCTTGCCTCTTGGAGATCCATGCAGTATGCTAGATCCTTGGCTGGGATAGGAAGACATGTCTCAGTTGGGAGCCATTCAGAAATGACCTTCCTTCTTTTCCTCTCCTCCCCTCTTCTTCTCCTCCTTTTCCTTATATCCTCCCTTCCCTCCTTTCTTTTTCATCAAAGGTTATGAGAACCCAAAAGGGAATGAGAATTGGGGTGCAGGGGAGAGTCAAGCCCCAAGTTTCTCCTCTGTGGCAGGTATGGGAGAGCAGGCCCAAACATGCCAAAGGGATTACTGGATTTTTCCCCCAAGGACCACTCACATATCCACAACCATAAATGTATGTTACATAGTATCTCCATTTTCCAGTCCCAGGATTGAGCAATCTGCCCAGGTTATAGAGTGCCTATGTCCTAGAGGTGAGGCTCACATTTATGTGGGTTCTTCAAACTGTGCTATTTAACAGTTGTCTGGGGAAAAGTTTACAAAGTACACTCCTTGCCCCTCCCCTGATAGTCTAGCTTTGTTGTACTGGCATAGGCCAGAAAACTTCATTTTTGAGAAGCATCCAGGTGTTCCTGATGTAAGTGGCCTATGACTATTTTGGAAAGTTCTGTGCTCTTCTAAGTGACAATGTATGCATCCTGGCATAATCCATGAAGGTGGGGCTGGCTGTGTTGTCTGGTCAGCAGTGGCAGTAACAACATCAGCACCATGAGGCTATGAATTGGGGACCTAGAGCTTCAGCTTTCACAACAGTAGAATATTGGGCATGGTTAGATAGGTGAGTTGAATAGGCCAGCAAAGCTGAGTGGTAAAGCACACATAGAAGCAGGGAAAAAGATGGATATAGGGGCTATCAGCAGGGAGAATTTGGACAAAAAGGAGTCTAGATAATAAACATATAAAGGCCCAGGTCCTAACAATAGGAGGAACTGAATTTGAGGCAACTCACTTTCCACTTATTTTCTACTTCAACCAAAAGTAGATTATATGTTCTTGGACCATTCCTTCATCTATGTATGCTTTAAAATATGTAAGGTGAATGGCTACATAAGCCTTTCTTCTTCTAAAATTATGAATTAAACAAAAAATCATACAGACCGCAGACCACAGGGAGGGGACCTGTGGCTTCCATGTTGGAGGTCTGGGTTCATCTAATGACAGAAATCTTCCCTAGACAAAGCCACCATAAAGGCTAGAGAGCGTTAGACACTGCCTGGGTCTGACCAAGAGGCATAAACCCCTTATATTGAAATTGGGATACTGACTCGAACTGGCACCATCTTGGTGGATGACAGGGAATCAGGTTTAACTTAGAGACAAAGTTGTCCCATATCCCAGGTGATGGGTGTGCCTGAATTCTTAGGGGCAGGAGTGGGGACATGGACCATATGTTACTGTCAGTCATGGGCTATACATTCTCAAACTCCTTGTAACCCTACTCCCTGTCCTAACGCTCTGTAAGCCTGGGACAACTTAGGTAGCATTATGCCATGCCACATGTTTCCATGTTTGTGCCCTGTCCCCTGTCTCTTCTCCAGTTACCATAACACCCCACTTCAGCTCTCCATTGGAGCTGATCTGGTTTGTTGATATTGTTTTTGTGCACTTTCTTTCCTTTCTGGTTTTCATGGCTGTTTTCAGACAGTATAAGTGTATTTGTGGGGCTGCAAATCTTTGGGACAGGAATACATCTGCAGATGCTGGCCTTTTACTAAAGACTTCTCAAAATGTAGCTTCTCTGTTTTGATACCATACAACAATAAGTTTCATGAGATGTTGACTATTTTCCTTTGAAACTAAGACCTTAGGCTCAGGCAGGCAGAAAGATCCTCAATCCCTGAGAATATTTCCAGAATAAATTTCTCAAAAGCTAGCTGAGCATGTCTAAACAGAGTATGGGAAAAGGGTATTTGATAAGGATCACCTAAGAACAGTACCTTGAGTTTGGGCAAGCGCTTGATGGTTTTCAGTGGCCTCAGAACTCTGAGCACCCTCAGAGACTTGATTGTCTTGATGTCTCGCCCCTTGTTGGTTCTGCAGGGGAAAAGCCATGGGGGGGGTCATTTGAACAGGGGGTGAAAGAAAAGTTACTATATTAATAACTACAGGGTAAAAGAGGAAAGATGTAGGCAAGAGACCAAAAATTGATTTAGTACAGAATGATTTAGGCAGAATTTACAAAAGTATGTGCAGGGAAAACACTGAAAGCCTCCCTCAGTATGCACTCACCCAAATGCATATACACCCACACATGTACACCTGTACAGAGAGGCCCCCAACTTACAACTTAGGTCTTTGCAACTCTATGATGGTACAAAACTCATACATGTTCGGTAGAAACTGTACTTAAATTTTGGTCTTCTCCTCATCTAATGCTCAGCAGCATGGTGCTCTCTTGCCATGCTGGGCAGACAAGCTTCCTAGCCAGCCACAATATTATGAGGGTAAATAATACACTTTGTACTACACATACTGTGCTAAGCCAGGATGTCTGCTAGGTTAATGTTTTAAATTCATTTTTTGGACTTCTGTTATTTTCAATTCTCGCAATTTGACCTAGATGTTAGCCCCAAAAAAGCCAAGGAGCAGCTACACATGCAGAGGCTTCATGTGCACACAGACATCCAAGCCTGACAAATGAGCATTGCTTCCTCTCCCTCGTAGCCAGTCTAATGCTTCTCATCACCATCTTCATAATTTCATGGCATTTTGCTGCTTAACGGGAGATAAGAATCTCATAGACTTTTTTTTTGTTTGTTTGCCAGTCCTGGGTTGAGCTCAGGGCCTAAGCACTGTCCTTGGACTTTCTCAAGGCTAGAGCTCTACCACTTGAGCCTCAGCACCACTTCCAGCTTTTTTTGTTTGTATGTGGTACCAAGGAATCGAACCTGGGTCTTCGCGCATGCTAGGCAAGCACTTTAACCACTAGGCCAAACTTCTGGCCCTCATAGACTTTCTTGACAAAGTTAAAAATGAAAGAGTACCTCGATTGATAAAAACACAACCTTGACCAAAAAGTAAAATAAAACAAACAAAACTGAGACACAACACCCAGGCCCTGAAAACCAAGTACAGGGACAACAAGAAGAAAACATCCAGAAGTATATATTTCATCTATTTACATTCCTAAAATAGACAACTTATAAGTCAAATATTACCCAAACATTTAAGAATGAGTATTTCCCAAGATGTGGCAACACTTAATGTTTTGTCTTTGGGGTCTCAAGGGAAACAACTACTCATAAGACACTCCATTTTCTTTCGTTCTTTTTTTGTTTGACGTTCCTGGGGCTTGAACTCAGGGTTTGGGCACTGTCCTCAGGCTTTCTCAAGGCTAGGGCTCTTCTACTTGAGCCACAACATCATTTCTGGCTTTTCTATGTTATGTGGTACCGAGGAATCAAATCCAGGTCTTCATGAATGCTAGGCAAGCACTTGACCACTAGCCACACTCCCGGCCTCAGTTTTCTTTTCTGGAGGTGTCCCTCTTGCCATCCTCCTCTAACCCATTCTTTGTATCTTTTTCTTCAAAGAAAATAAAACATATTTACCCCAAAGCGTTCCTATGGAGGATCCAATCAGGAAGCAGTTATAGAAAATGGGAGGTTGGAAGAGAAAAAAAGACAGTTAGAAAACTCCAGGGAGAAAAGACTTTCATACAGTGACATGACACTGGGAAAGCACAAGCCACAAGATTCTGCCCACAGCCTTGGCATTGGCAAGTCCCAGAGTATGTGAAAGGAAGGACCCCTTCCAACTGTTCCACAGCCACCTCTCCACCCCCAGGGCAAAGCCCTTCCCAAGCACTCGTGAAACCACCTTTAACTCCACCAGTACTCCAGCTTTTACTTCAATGGCTGGAACCTACTGGAATTGTACTTTTCCAACTGTAGGCTTTCAGTTCATTTCTTGAGAAGGCTTAGACCAACTGTACTTCCAGAGACTTCACAAAATCTGGGCTGAGGGAAACGCTGTAAGCCAAAAACACTCTCTGGAAAAGCATTTCAAGTCACAGCTGTGCTTTGGGAGGACTTCTGAAGGAGGACATGTGACTTCTCTGACACATCCTCTGATGCTTCTCCAACGCTCTATCACAGGTATGCAGAAAACTACATTTTTAACAATCAAATGTCTGTCATTTTTGAACTGTTCACTGTGGAACTTTTAGAAATCCTTTGTCTTGCTCTAGTGGTATGGAAAAAGAGTGACAGAAGGAAAGAGACAGAGAGAAAGAGATGGGGGAAGAAAATGCAGAAGATGAGGAATAGGAAGAAGAGGAAGTAGAGGAGAAAGAAGAGGAAGAGGAGGAGGAAGAGAGGATGAGGGGAAGAGGAAGTAGAGGAGGAAGAAGAGGAGGAGAAGAATAAGTGAAAGAGAAAGGAGGAGGAGGAGGAAGAGGAGGTAGAGGAGGAGGAAGGAGAGGAAAGGAGAGGGGGGAGGAGGGGGAGGAGGGGGAGGAGGAGGAGGAGGAGGAGGAGGAGGAGGAGGAGGAAGAGGAGGAGGTGGAGGAGAAACTCAAAGCCAAAGCATAAAATGTCTTTGTAACAAAAACAAGAACTTAATTTTAACTTTTTGAATATTTATTTTTTTTATTCTGGGCCAACCTCTGTGCTAAACACTTCCAATGCATATCTTTCTTTAAATTTCTTAGTGATTTTTAGGGGACAGATTCTATTCTCTATCTCATGTTTAAAGAGTTTAAGTGAGTTGTCAGTGAGGGGACTGGAACTCAGCTCAGGTTTTTGAGCTTTGAAACTCTGACTTCTATCAGTAAGCCTCTCTGTACCAGCACATTTGGTTCAGTGTTCTAGCAAACAGCTCACTGAATGTCAGAACTGGAAAAGATCCCTGAGGTCTATTTATTCACAAAGGATACCAGGGCCCTAAGAGGAAGTACCCTGGATGAGACCACCACACGAGTGAACCCAGAGCCACAAGTAATAGTGCATCTCAGGATCCCTGTGGGCTGTTGCTCTGACCAAGTGTCCAGAGTTCTTAGTTGCTGGTTGCTACAAAGGTTTCCTCCTGTCCTTTCTTAGCTTTTCCCCATATATCACAAACCTCTGTGACACCATTGTTATGTCATGAACAAATACATCTAACTGCCATTTTACTCAGGAAATAATTCCACATTCAAAATTATATTTATTTCCACTGTAAATGCCAAATAAAATAGTGACCTGGGTATTAAGTAGAAGACCTATAGCCTTAAATACTTAATGTGGCAATCTCCACAGGTTCAGAGGATAGAACTACCTTCCTTTCAGTGGTAACAGCATCTTCTCACATAGGAGACTAGCCATTCATAGGTCAAACATACCCTATACCTTCCTAATACAAGTACCTCTGCAGTCCTTAATTCATGTCAAGCATAATACAAGGAAGACAGACCTCAAATAAAGTACACTAAGAAAAATGCAAGCTTCCATAGGAGAAAGGGAGTCATGTGATTGACACTTGATCAAAATGGCAACATAAATCACTCTCTTGTCCTCAAAGTCTTATTTGTCTTGAGAATACCCTATGCCAGATGTGGTGGTGTAAATGTGCACCCCCAGCTTCTGGGAGGTATAGGAAGATCATGGTCTGAGGAGACCCCAGATGAAACTGTGAGACCCTATCCCAAAAGTAACAAATCATACAAAGGATAAGGGGCTCAAATAGTAGAATGTCTGCCTAGCAAGCACAAGGCCCTGAGTTCAAAAGCACCTATGCCTTTAAGTAGCTGTAAAAACAATGCATTTCCTATGAAAATTAAGGAAAATTAAAAAAAATATTTTAGAAGACAATCTTCAAATCTTCAAACAATACTTGCACATTGCATTTTGTTAACATAAACATTGATGTTAAAATTGCCATTTGAAATGAAAGATGTATCAGATAACAAAGCTATAGAGTTAGAGAAAGCCACAACAATTTAGTTCTCACTAATTAAAACCTATTAACATTTGTGTATGGACCAGGCTGAAGTAACTCTGTTCCAGATCCATTATTAAACCAACAAGTTTGGGAGTGAGGAGGGAGATGTTTTAGAAACAAAGAGAATAAGCTCTATAAGCACTTTCAGGCACATTGTTATGGAAATAATTCATGTGCTTTTAACAAGTCATCTAAATAGCTATTTTATAATATTACTACTCATTGTTATTAAATGTTTTATCAGGATGTTTTATGTTACCTAGCAAATTTGTAAAATTTGTAAGAGGCTTAAAAATTGACTTTAATGCTAAAAGATGAGGCTAATTTCACATGCTCGGATATAACTGGTCTCATTTTAATTAGGGCCCAATGGCCAGTCATTTAACCATTTATTTTCTATTTTCTGAGACGTGCCTGGATGATTTTCGGAGATGGGGGGAAAATATCATGTTTTCTCTCATAAAAGATGACAATTGTCAGTAAAAGATGACAATTTTCTATTTAATTGTCAAGTTGTCCTCCAGAACTTTCTATCACCTGTAATCATTGAGCATTCATAGACTTATTCTTCTCCAGCTCCCTTCTACAAAGGACGTGCTCTTATGCTGCTTTTTGCTAAGAACTGGCTTTTCCTTCCAGTGGGTTAGAACAAGGACATCAGACAGAAGAATCCTTCATTTTTTTTTTTTTGCCAGTCCCAGGGCTTGAACTCAGGGCCTGAGCACTGTCCTTGGGCTTTCTCAAGACTAGAGCTCTACCACTTGAGCCACAACACCACTTCTGGCTTTTTTCTATGTATGTGGTATGGAGGAATTGAACCCCGGTCTTTGTACATGCTAGGCAAGCACTCTACCACTACGCCAAACTCCTGGCCTCCTTCATTTTTTAAACATCATGACTTTAGCCCTCCTCACAAGTCCAGGTGGTGACAACCTGAGAGCCTGAAAGAATCTTTTACCTTAGCGGAAAGGTTTGGCTCACAGGGATGAAAGTCTGGCAGAAGGCAATGCTGCACGAGTGTCTTGCTGAAGTGCCTAGACCATTATTTGGTAGACAAAAATAACTGCCATTTATTTTACAATTTACTACATTCTTGATTCTGTATTAAACACTAAAGATAGTGTACCTTATTTAATTCTCATAAAATCAAAATGAATTGTTTTTGCGAGTCCTGGGGCTTGAATGCAGTACCTAGGCTCTCTCCTTGGGTTTTCCCAAAGCTAGTATTCTACCAATTGAGCCACAGCACCACTTCTGGCTTGTTCTGTGTACGTGGTACTGAGGAATTGAAGCCAGGGCTTTGGGCATACTAGGCAAGCACTCTACCCTAGGCCATGCTCCCAGCCCATAACTAGTTAGTTTTAATTTCTACTTAGATGTAACAAAGCAAAATCTCAGAGAATTAAGGTAGCTAATAATCAATAAAACTGGGATCTTCTTCAAAGTTTGCCAGAGTCTAAAATATCACATGTGATGTATGATGTTATAATGCCTTCTAAAACCCAAGTAGCTATTGGAAGGCTTTTACCAAACTAGGGGACAGCACAATAACAAGGCTTACATACTAAGCTATCAGTCTTACTCCTCTCAATAAGATTAGGGTTTGGTCATGTAATGAAATGTTACAGAAAAAAATCAAGATGTAATAGTTCTGGGATTCCCTTCTCCATCTGGCCCATAGGTCTTGTCTGTCTCGAGGACAAGTCCATATCAAGACACTGCTCTGACTTTACAGAGATCAATGGCTTGGAAATAACCAAAGAATCATTCTGTAGGGAGTTTTATGTGATATATAAAACACTGAACTTGAATTCAGTAAGCTTGCTCAAGATTTGGCTTTGCTACTTACTTATCATTTGGTCCCACTAGCCAAACCTCCAACAATTGACTTCTTAACTATAAGACAGGACAATCATATAATCAATGAAATAAACAGTACATGAAAATGAGGACATTTCCTCACTTATATGGATATGGATAAGGCCAAGATCATCTGCTTTGTCACTTCTTATCTGCTGCCACTTAGGGATTATTTTCTTTCCAGTACGTTTTGGCATCTCCAAGTCACTTATGTGCTTAAATCCATGATCCATCTGTCACTTTTGTTCAGTGACCAGAGGACTGGCTCCTGCTAAGTCTTCAGCGCATAATCCTTTCCTTCTTGTACAGGGGCCTCAATGAGTCACACACACACACACACACACACACACACACACACACACACACACACACACAGAGAGAGAGAGAGAGAGAGAGAGAGAGAGAGAGAGAGAGAGAGACAGAGAGAGAGAGAGACAGAGAGAGAGAGACAGAGAGACAGAGAGACAGAGAGAGACAGAGACAGAGAGAGAGACAGAGAGACAGAGAGAGAGACAGAGACAGAGAGAGAGACAGAGAGACAGAGAGAGAGACAGAGACAGAGAGAGAGACAGAGAGACAGAGAGAGAGAGACAGAGAGACAGAGAGACAGAGAGACAGAGAGACAGAGAGGAGGGACTTTTGCAAAGTTTCTCCTTTTCAATGCACATGACAACTGGAAGGTATTTTTGTCCAAGCTCTGAGAAGCTGCAGGAGGCAGCAAGAGCATCTGTTTCCCAGCACTTTTGTTTTTCAGTCTGGTGATTAGCAAACTAACTTATATTTCTCCTTAGTCTTTATATTCTAAACATATTCAAAGACCCTTCATCTGCTGATCTCTCTTGCTGATTGAAGGGCAGCCAATATATTCCCCCAGCTGGAGATTGATTTGCAGTGCTAGGCGGTACTCTGGTGAATGGATTAAGCAGATGGCTGTGAGGTCACATGACCTGGGTTGATACTTCCCATCACAAAATCTTTTGTTCTAAATACTTTTTTTTTTTTGCCAGTCCTGGACTTGGGCACAGGGCCTGAGCACTGTCCCTGGATTTTCTCAAGGCCAGGGCTCTATCACTTGAGCCACAGCACCACTTCTGGCTTTTTGCTACATATGTGGTACCGAGGAATCGAACCCGGGTCTTCGTGCATGCTAGGCAAGCACTCTACCACTAGGCCAAACTCCCGATCCCTGTTCTAAATACTTTTAAGCCTAGAGGGTACTATGATAAATTTCTACTAATCATAGAACTGGGCTTTTCCGAAGGCTGTGACAGCTTACTTTCAGTACAGAAGGCTTTTGGTACATGGGGCCAGATACTCCCATTCTTGATAACTATATGAAGTTGTATTCTCCCATGAGATCCTATTTACAGCCAATCACCTCCCAAATGTTTGCTATGGATAAAGAGAAATACTTGGACATGTACACTAATGTGGATAAACTTTCTACAAGTACACGCCTATAGGTAGCATCTCAGTAGCCTCAATGTCACTGCAAAAGAATACATTTCCCATTGTTTACCATAAAACATTCACACTAAGAGTCAATGCCAAAAGCAGAAAGACTACGATGTTCTTTTAGCAGAGCCTCGATGTTGATTCCTTTCCTGATATCCCTGTCAAGCCCTGCTTTCAAGAAAGCAAGGGTGTAACTCAGCCAATGGACACTCAAAGAAATCACAAGCATTGATCACTTTTCTTGTCTGTGTCTGGTGCAAAACTAGATAAAGTCACCTTCAAGGCAACTCAAACACTATAGAGTTTCAAAAAACAACACCCTTCTATCTGCTCACTGCTAGAAATTTCCAGTTAATCACAGCTTTCCTTTCTTTTGTTTTTGCCAGTCCTAGGGCTTAAATCCAGGGCCTAGCCACAGTCTCTGAGCTTTTTATGTTCAAGGCTAGCATTCTACCACTTGAGCCATAGCTCCACTTCCAACTTCTTGGTGACTAACTGGAAATAAGAGCCTCATGACTTTCTTGCCCAGGCTAGCTTTGAGCTGAGACCCTCATAGCCTCCTGAATAGCTAGAAGTAGTATGAGCCACTGGTACCTTCTTAAATTCACTGTTAGGGGGTAATCTGAGACCTAAAATTCAATTTTAATCTGCAATTGCCTTCCAGAGTAGAGGAACTAGATGGCTTGTCCACAGTTAATAGGTCTTCTTTTCATGAAGCAGGATTTTGTCTCACTTTTACTCCTATAAAATGAACATGTAGTCACAGCTTCCTGTGGGAGACACCTTCCTCTCAGCTCTAACAAGAAGAGCCATCAAGAAAGAGTCTTACAAGCCCAGTTTGAGGTGTGAGGGGGAATCACCTTCAATTCAGGTCAGAGTGAAAAGCAAGGGGAAAGGCAAGGAGGTTGTCAGCATTTCTGACAGAATAGTCACTGCCTTCTTTGTTCACATTCCTACCTTCAGAAGCATTACAACTGCACACAAAGTCAGAACAGAGGGAGCAGCTCTTGTGGCTCCACAGGATGCTTCCAAATCTCAAATTTTCTACGCCAGTGTGCTTCATTGAATGCATTTGGAACGAGCTCAGCTGTTATGGCTAGCCTGGAATGCATTCAAGAGACCTTATGCCTCTTAGCCATGAGGGCAGGGTGTAAAGTGTCAGGAAAGTGACACACTTCAATGAAAGGAATGTAATAAAAGCTAATGTGGGAACTCCAGTTCCTTCTGGCACCAAGAGGCAGACTGACTCATGTCTTTGCTTCTGGCTAAGGACTGAATAATGAAAGGCTTAAGTGTGGCTGTGAGCCAGATCTCCTTGAGTGCCAGGGGAGTCCTGACCTCAGCTGATGTCCCGTTACCACAGCAATGAGAAGCTCTGACATCAACATCAGCCACCAGAGAGCTGCAGGGCTCTGAATGATACATGGGCCACAGAAAGTCTTCAGGTGTGTATGGTGGGGGGAGCAAGAAGGAAGGAGATATAGGGGGCTGGATGGAAACAGAACTAATTGTGCTTTCCCTACTAAAACATTGGTGCCAGCAAACAACTGGCTACAAGTTCACCGTGGAGAATGCCACCAGAAGCTCACCTGACTGTGCGACTTGAACTTATGAATCACATTGTAGAGCGTAGAAATGAAGGGGGTGAGGATACAGGGTACATTGCCACACCTCAACATTCTAGGCCTCTTCTGGGTTTCTTCTCACATAATGTCCTTCCCCACTTGCCTGCTTGAATCTCTACTAAACTTGGAAGACATGAACCAGAGGATGCAGACGGCATCATTTTTATGTGCAGAATCCTTAAAGGCTCACAATGTAAGCAACGGAGTGCTCTCCTGACTTCACAAGACAGCTGAAGACGTGTGAGGCTGTACTGACTGTGTAAATGTGCCTACTCGGCAGGTACCCAGAAATGCCAAGGCTGTAACCATCTCTGCCTTCCCACCCAAGGAAGTAGAAATGATGGCCACAGCGTGTAAGGGAAATGGGGGAAAGCAGTTTCCAGCCCTAGGGAGAAAATACTTAGCACCTGAAAGAATGTCTCCTTTTTCAGAAAGAAAAGGACAAAAGACAAAGGTCTGAGACCCACTCACTCACCAGATTTTTCTTGAAACTGCAGGGATAAAAAGGCACAGCTCGGGATATTTATAGTTGGCAAACACTTTGTCTCCATAGAAGAAATTGTGAGAGAATCAAGGAGAGCTGTTTTGACTCTACTCATACGCTGCTCATCTCTAGTGATGCTGCCCTTAGCTAGAGACCCAAGTGGTCTTATAAATGCTTTGTAATGTAAAGCAGATTTGCAAGAGCAGAAAAGTTGTAGTATGGATATCCTTCCAATGGCTTTCCTATCCCCTGGTATGCCCACTGATGACAGAAATGCCCGTCACCTTCTCCCCATGTTTCCAAATACAACTGTCAGGTTTACATTATAAAGAATCCCTTCGCTTGATGTATGCAGCTATAGAGAAGATATTTCTCTCCCACTACTGCATACATGGCACATATGCTTATAGAAAATATACATAAGGGCCGATGCAGACCTGTGTGGCAGGTCTCAATGGACATGCAGCTTTCTTGAGAATTCAGCTGAAGGCCATCCCCTCTCCTTGCTCTTGGGAGCTGGGCTAGGTCCCGAGAAACCTCTGGGCCAGCAGTGATAGAAGCAATGCCAAGTCATCTGTAGTTTCTGAGGAGTTGCGTAATGATGCTACCATGGCAACCACCATCAGATGCTCACACTGACTGAGCTGTAGCCCTTGCAGAAACCTCACCAGGGTGAAGTTCAATTTCAAGGAGAAAAGAAAGAGACTATAGTGGGGTAAGGTGATCTGAATGATGAACACTAAGTGGAACAAATATATGCAATATGATGATGAAAGTCACAGTAAGGAGGTATTTGACAAGCCTGCAGACAAGCTTATGTTAGGCTTCCTGTTGGGTCCCTGACTATGTGGTACATGAGCTCAGTAACTCCATTCCACTCGGTGCCCAAGTTCCACCCTCACTCTGTTAGGAAGCCAGACTACTTCTAACCCTACCAATAAGAGTGGATAGCTGAATTCTCAGGTGTTCCCAAGAGGGAATGGAAGAGAGAAGGGTTAAGATGCATGAGCTTAAAGGTAACAGAAAGCATTCGCTGGAACTCAGCAAACGTAATGACAGCCAGAGAAAGGGACAGAGGGCTGGAGGGATTGCTCTTTCAGTGGAGAAAGGGGAGACAGAATGGATTTGGCAAGCTTACAATGATGATTATAAAGGAGAATGGATGGAGGAAAATGAGAAATTCCTATCCACATTTCAGAGAGAAATGAAGAGAAAATTGAAGATGAGTCACTGAAAGCAAGGGATGGACTATAACTCAATCTATCACAAAGCATGGACACCCCAAACCAGGGAATTTATGGAGTCTCTTGTACTGTACCTAGTTTGAGGACCAACAGAGAAGCTTCATCTCTGGGGCTATTAAGGCTTCCCATGCCACTAGCACCAAAGCCACCAGTGCCATGTTTCAAAGAGCACAAAGAAAGAACAAGACAGATGACAACCCTACAGCACAACAGTGTTACTTTGAGTCGGAGAAATGACAGCAGGATGGTGGACACAGGGCAGGCATACCTGCAGAGGCTTCCTCTGAATGGTGCCTCCTTCCCTGCACAGGCACCAAGAAAGCCTGTATAGTTGCCAAGCACATAGGCATAGGCAGTGAAATATGGAAGAAACAACTGAATTTGGGACCAGCCTGCATCCATCTTCTACCTTTTGCATACATTATACCGCAACATATACTTGGATCCTACATTCAGGCTTTCTGACAGAATGGGGTAATATGAAAGATAAAGCAGAGAATTAACACTTCTTGATCACACACATTGCCTGGCCCTGTGCTAAGTATTTTATACACCTTATCTTGTCTCCATTTTTGAGATAACAACCTTTAGTTAAGTTTAATATCTTGTTGTATTGCTCATGGACAAAGCCAGAAAGGAGCTAAAATATAAATTGTGCCCTGCCTTACCTCACAGTCCACATTTTTACTCTCCTGTCCCTATTACCCATGAGCACCATTCTTCTAAAGACTGGGTCAAGTTCTTTCCTATATGCTTCCCTCTCCATCTGTTACTCATCAAAGATGGACAAGTATTCTACTGTGATCAAAATAAGAGGGAAAAACAGTGTGATGAATAATGTAAGCAAATGAACTGATACAATGAGAAGGGAAACTGGCCTTTGAAAAACCCAAGGGTTATATTTTATCTCTAAAACAAAAATAGATGGGCTTCCTTAGGACAAAGATACACTCTAAAACATCTCCCAAGGAGAAGTTGCTAGAGGGCCCCTTGCTAGAGCAAAGGTTGGTTCTTTCATGGATTCTGTATGTGTGAGGAAACACCCACCATGCTGGAAGTTTCTTTGGGAAGAGTTGAGACATGTTTTCTTTGTGTGGGGTCAAAGGTAACTGAGTCCACACAACTTTATTGGGGTTGGAATCAAGTGTGCCTGGCGACTAAACACACTGGAATTACCTACTTGCTAACTGATTTAGGGATCACCAACCAGATCGAACTAGGCTGTCTTTCAGAGGGTGCCCCCAATATAGCAGCAGCAAGGAACATAACTTGATCCTAGGATTTGGAAGATCTTAAGATTCTGAGCAGAGCTGGGGACTCTCAGGACTCCAATAGACAAAGCATCCATTCCTTTATCCTAGGCTATTTGAGGAGTGTTCATGCTTCGCTTCCCTACCTCTTACTTTGCCAGGGTGAAGGATAGCAGTATTTGGGAAAATGTGTGGTGGACAATCCCTGCTAAACCCTTGTACCTAGGTAGGAAGATCTGTAAAGACATCTTGTCCTTTCCCTCATACAGCTGTGGTCAGTAGCAGTGGCTCACTCCCATATGCTTCCTGTGCCTTATGAGAAAGAAAACAGAGTTGGCCTTCCTCAAAATAGGAGGCTACTGCCTATATTCAAAATGACTGGAAGGATGGCTCAAGGAATCCTCCTAGCCATCCACTGGTGGTAGGTGGAACAAGGTACAAAGCTCAGAGGAATCTTTCATCCTCTTGGGGTGCTGCCCAATCTGTTTAGCAAAAAGGCACATCACTGAGCACATCCTTATCTATGTTCCAGGTATATCCAAGAGTGCTAGGAGTTTCCCTTCCTTGGTTGAATTCCACAGGAAATGTAGTTGAAAACCTGCTACATGTGTGTGCTGGGGCAGAACCACTTGAGGGACTTTTTTAAACCTTTTTCTCTTTTTCTGTTTTGGAACCAGGGATCAAACTCAGGGCGTAGCACTTTCCAGAAGAAACCTTTGCCACTGCGCTACATCCTAGCTCTCCCATACGTAATGGGTCTTCTAAATGGCTTAAGCCCATATTTCTTAAGTGCATGACCAGGGAAGGTTTGGCGAGTTCTTTCTTTTGCAGATTAAGCATGTCAGTATTTGTGTGTCCCTTGACTAGCCTGCAGTTATCCCCAAGCAAAGAACCTTTCTATGCTCAGAATTCTAGTATCCTCAATTTTGTTCCCCCTACCCTTCCAGCTATGTTTTTTTTCAGGCTTCTCTACAAATAAAAGGCTATGTCAATTGTCCTTGGATTTGTCTCTGAATGCACAGAGACACTCCCCATACCCTGAGCACCTGCCTGTGCTTACACATCTCTGGGAATGAAGTCTTCAGTACTTCTGACTTCTCCCCACTGCTGTTTCCTGCTCTTGCTACTTCCATCTGGCCATTTGAGAAATGGTAGCTAAAACTGGGAAGCCCTCAGAAGCTCTGTTGAGGGCACCTGGCAAGTAGCCTTCCAGGTCAGACCTCTTTACTACTACTGAGTGTGTCATTTCTCATGTTGGCTCAAGAGATAGTTTTAAATCAGCCCATTTCTAGGAAGAAGAAAGAAAAGGGGAAAACCAGTTAAGAAGCCACTTACGCCAAAGCAAAGGCCACCAAGGCACCAACCACCACCACAAAGTCCAGGATATTCCAGAGGTCTCGGAAATAGGATCCATCCTGCAGAATCAAGCCCTGGTCTATCATCTGCAGGAAAAGGGTTAGAATAGCTGTGGATGAGCCTGTGGTACAGGAGACACCTGCCCTGGGCTCCAGTTCATCATGCCAGTGCCTTCGCTGCTACTGTCTGTGTACTCAACCTCACACTGAGCTTTACGCGTTAGAGAGCCATCTAGCAGGCTCTCTCCAAATCCTGGGTACCTTCTTATTAGCCACTTGGGTTGGACAAGACTCCTCTGTCACCATGGAACCCTTAGTTCCTCCTTTCCTTGATATTTAGAGCTTCAGATATTGCCTCACACTAACAGACAAGGAAAACCAAGATGGATAAAACTGGGAATAAAACAGATCTGTTCAGCATTAGGTGGTTGGGAAGATATAATTGGGACCATCGGGTAGTTGGAAGGGACGAAGTTCAGGAAGACTAACTTACCTACCTAGGCCTTCACCTTGGCATGTACCCAAGCTCAAGCCAGGAAGCACATTGTTCAGGAGAGTGCAATCCTCAGGCTCTCTGCCCACCCATTACCTGCTTCCTGTTCACCTATGGGCACAGGTCTACACTATCCAAACATAGTCAAGCAACCATATGTCCTTGTGATTTGGCAACCAAAGGAGAGCTCAGCAAAAGATTTCCTGTCATGGTCTTGTAATGGCATCTTTAGGAAGGGCCATTAAGTGAAGGAGACAGGTGACCCACTCAAACCCTACAGCCAGGTTTGCTCCAGAGGCTTTTTACCTTTATAACCATTTCAAAGGTGAACACGCCTGTGAAAACGTAGTCAAAATACCTCAGGACCTGTAAGATATATGAAACAGAAAGGAAAGAGGACCAGGTGACGCCTCCAGAGTGCATCCACATACATTAATACATATAGTTTTGCACAGCCTCTACCCATTCTCATCGTAGAACATATGATTGAAATTCCAACTTCTAGGTATGCTGAGAAGTAGCAGGAGGCATGAAGGGGCCATGGAACCTTCTGGAATCGTACAACTTAGAACTGGGCTTCTTGAGTTTGAATCTTTCCACAAAACTTTCACTGCAGCTCAGGCTCAAAACATGGAATCCTTGTCAGTTCCTAACTGCTTATATCCTGACACACATTCCTGTGTGGGCCCCCAGAAGATAGCTCAAATCTGTGAGATAGTGCTACCACTCTCCAACTCGACACACATCACCTATGATCATGTCAGATCCTACATCCAAGCCCTTAGGTATCTGCAAATCTTCAAAGCTCTGGCTGGCTCAGGATGCATGGACTCCATTGCTGGAGCATAAAGGCACCACAGTGTCGATGGATCTTGGGGACTTGGCCAGAACTTTCTTCTCTTAGGGAGAACTATGAACTTTTTAAGGGACAGGAATGATCAATAGCTCCATGCTTCCTCATTCCCCCACAACCTCTTCACCATCTCAGTCATCTCTGATGTTTGAGGGGAGGGACTAAGAGGTAGTGGCCTGTAGGGGGCACTGCCCCGCCCTCCTTGTACCTACTTTGTTGCGCTCTGAGTTGGTCAGAACAGGGTCTTCAGCTGCCAGGGCAATGCTGCTGGCTGCAATCACCAGAAGGATACACATCTCGAAGTAGCGCAGGTTCACAATATAGTGGCAGGCCCTGCGGATCCTGTGGGGTGGAGAGGCCTTGCTGAGCTAGCCATGTGTCTTTTCCATGCTCCTCCATCTCACTCCCTGTGCCTTACCCACTGACCTCTTCCAGACAGCCATTTCCTTGCCAAGGGAAGCCACCAGGGAGAGCAATTTAATTTCTCAGGCACTATGCTTTCAAGCCCCCATGGGAGAAGGTAATCAGATTGGTTAGAGCTATGGCACGCAAGATACATTGTCTGCAAGCACGCTATGTGGGAGCAGTCTGCCTCAGACTACACAACCTCAAGGAGGCTCTCTGGTACCTTCCAATGCATCCTGGTATCTTCTCTACTGTAACAAAAATTCTGGGATTTCAGTAAACTACAATGACTCAAGAAACAGAAAAACAGAACTTGATTCTAAGTCTCCAATAACAGGTCTTCATGCCTTCCATGCTATGTTGATAAAAAAAAAATTCCTTACCAGGCCGGGAGTGTGGCCTAGTGCTTGCCTACCATGTACAAAGGTACATGGTTCAATTCCTTGGTACCGAGGTTCAATTCCTCAGTACCACATAAACAGAAAAGGCTAGAAGTAGTGCTCTGGTTCAAGTGGAAGGATACTAGCCTTGAGAATGCCCAAGGATAGTGTCTAGTCCCTGAGTTCAAACCCCAGGACTGGCAAAAATAAAAGTATCTTTACACTATATAGTACTACAGGATTATATACCCATCTCAGACGACCTGGCAACTTTAACTCAAGGTATTTCCATCCCAGTGCTCCTTCTGAACCTGGTTCAAGTGGTCACCAATGCCTCTTTGTCCCACAGGTCCCAGAAACTGGTCTACATATCATTTACAGATCAGAAGGCAGCTGCTCTTTCCTAAACACATCCTTCCCAAACCTAACCTTTTAGATTTGTCAAACACTCCCACCACCTTTCTCTGTTCTTTTGATAAACTCACCAGCAGGACAGAAGATCTGACTGTCTGCTATGTGAGTTTTTCATATCTTTTAAAATCTCAGAATCCAATGGATGATCCTGTCACCCCAACGTCCATAGCCTCAGCTCTGTCTTCCTGCAGCATGTCTGTAATACATCTTTACTCCTCCCTTTTGCCATTTGTCTCATAGTATTTTTCCTATATCCTATCTTCAGTTACTCTGGACACTGCAGACACTCAATGACTCCTCTTACTATTGGATCCCAAGGTACTTGTGTATCTGGCCAACCAATACCAGAGAGGTCCAGGAAGATGATTCATTTCTTCCTTCTCACTATTCTGCTCTGGCTCAATCCCTGGCTTTCTGCCCTACCACCAAAAGGAATCTGTGAGGGTATCTTACGGATTCGTGGTGCTGAAAATGAACATGGAGCTGTGTGGCACCATGGCTTTGCCCGTCTCACGCCTCTCCTTTTTCTTCTTCTTTTTCTCCACTTCTTCCTCTTCTTCCTCTTTGACCTCTGCCTCCTTCAAAGGACTGGCTTCTCCATCAGTTTTGTTACTAACTGCAAAAGGAACATGGTGAAACCATCAGTGACCTGGCTACATGCGTGTTGTCTTTGAGTTTTATGTGGACAACATGAATGGGGTAGAGATCCAGATACCCCCACAAGACACCCAAAAACACTGGGAATATTGTTTAATATTACATTGATTGAATGCCTTCTTCTCCTTACCCTCATTTGAATTTTATGTGGGATAGCCCTTTATGCTATATAAATGATAACAATCATGTTCCTTCTTTTATGATTGAACTTTTACAATCTGGCAAACAATAACTTATAGTCTCTGCAAACAGAAACTGCTTCTCTTTTATGACATGCATAAAGGTTGCCCATTACAAACTCTTGATTATTTAAACTACTTATTAAACTTTCGCATCAATGTACCCTGCATGGCATATTTATTGTTCCCATCCTATAGGTGGGAAAAATCAAAGCTTAGGGAACTTCAGTATTTTCCTATAAAGCTACTATAGATTCCTAATATGAAATTCTCTATGCCTTCAGTGAAGTCATATTACAGTGGAAAATTTTAAGAAACCATTACTCTGTTTGCAGCTGCCTTTCTGGCTGTGCCTTTTCTGGTCGTGATAGATGTAGAAACGAGAATGCAATATTCATGCGAATATGGGTCCTTGACTATATTCCAGAACTGGGAAGGCGAGCGAGTCAGGGGTTCAGTGCAGTTCGCAGGCTGCTAGTCTATTTTTATAGTCAAGTTATAGAGTGGCAGGAGGCTGAAGCTTCAGCATGGGAAAGGGGCCTCCCGCTGCTTCTGATTCAGTGAATGACTCTACCCTGGAATTTAGTGTAAGCACAAATCTCTGGTCCTGAGTCATACCAGGAACTTCGAAAAGTAAGCCAGAAGTAGTATTTAAAAGCCTATCACATACCTACACTTGTGACCAGCTCTGAAAAACAAAGGGATGGTCAATTTGTCTCATATAATTTCTTATAACAGAGGATCTAAAAATGCCATATTTTTAAAATTTTACTAAATGTTTATTAAGAAATTTGATACCTACATTCACAAGAAATATTGCCCTACTGTCTTCTTGTCTTGATCTGATTTCTTTTTTTCATATATTTTATTGTAATTAATAGAAGGGTTACATTATATTCTCCAGATCGAAGGTGCATTGCTTCACATACATTGATACCCTTACTCATGTCTTGGTCCCCATTTCCCTCCCCCCCACTCCACCCCTCATCTTGTTTTCCCCCCTTCCCTATCCAATTTCAAGTAATCAAGTAGGTGATATGGCCAGGAGGGATCACTACTACACTGTTGGTAGCAGTGCAAACTCATCAGCCACTATGGAAAGCAGTACGGCAGTTCCTCAAAAGACTAAACATAGAGCTCCCCTATGACCCAGCAATTCCACTACTTGGCATTTACTCAATTGTCCAGAAACAAGGACATACTAAATCCAGTAGCAAAACGATGTTCATTGCAGCACTATTTACCATAGCAAAGATATAGAACCAACCCAGATGTCCCTCAGTGGATGAGTGGATCAACAAGATGTGGTATTTGTACACAATGGAATTCTATGCTGCTGTCAGAAAGAATGACATCGCCCCATTTTTTAGGAAATGGAAAGATTTAGAAAAAATCATATTAAGTGAAGTAAGCCAGACTCAAAGGAACTTAGGCTCAATGGTTTCCCTCATTTGTCATAATCAGTAGAAACCTTGGGCTCTCCTAGCAGAGATTTGCAATAGAGCAAAACCTAGATACATAAGGCCATACAGTATGACGCTAAATGAAAGGACCTCTAGAATATAGAAACAAAAGCCATATGATGAGTGATTGTTGTCCTTAATGTACTATGTTTTCTCTCATCTTTTTTGCTGTCACTTGGTTATCTCATATTGTTATAGTATCTCACTTTGTTACCTGATATTTTGGATAAAATGCCATATTTTTTTTAAATACAAAAACTCTTGTCCCAAAAGGCTATGAGACTGGGATTCTGAAATATGCCCAACTCAACCTAAGCAAGGACTGGACCAAGAGATTTTTTTTGGTCAGTTGTGGGACTTGAACTCAGGGCCTAGATGCTGTCCCTAAGCCTCTTTATGCTCAAAGCTAGCACTGTACCATATGAGCCACAGCTCCAGGGTTTTTTTTGTTGTTGTTGTTGTTGAATGCCTAACTGGATATATGAGTCTCACAGGGATTTTTCTGCTCTGGCTGGCTTTGCACTGCAATCCTCAGATCTCAGCCTCCTGAGTAGCTAGGATTACAGGCGTGAGCCACTGGTGTCTGGCTGGGATTTTGGAAGACTGGCAATTTCAGTGTGAAGGGTGTGAAGAGGGTAAGATTGAGTGCTGAAAGGCAAATAAGGAGAGAACACAAAGAAATGAAAAAAGAAAAAAATGAAAAGTTAGAGGGGAAATAAGCAAGGGAGCTATCATGTGGTCATGATTCCATTATCACAGGGAAGCTGTGGAATTAAACACAGAGATAAGGTGTGTGATTGGTACAAGAGGGAGGTATAGAGTCAGGATGGAGATAATGAGTGGGATTAATAAAGGTGTGGGATGTGACATTAGGGCAGGGGATGGGGCATGGGCCTGGACAGAGATAGGATATGATTACTGTAGAGGGGACCTGCATGGCAGATACAGGGCACAGGATTAATTTAGGTATAGAAAGTAGGCTTAGGTACAGAATAAGGCATAGGTATGGCACAGGTTCCAAGTGGGAGGGCAGGTCTGAGGTGGGGAGATGGCTTTGATATAGGTATAGAACGCAGGCAGGGTGAGATGTGGGAAGGGGCATTAGGTTTATGTAGATGGAAGGTGTAGTCAAGTCTGGGACAGGCATAGGGCTGATGTAGGGTCAGGTCCTGGGTGGGGCATGGGGTTGATGTGGAGGTGAGGCTCGGGTCAAATGAAGATGGGATGTAGAATTCATGTAAGAATGAGTTATGGGGCAAGGTGGAATACTACATTTAATTTTTTTTCTGTGTTTCCCTTTCAAGTTTCACAGATTAACCTCTGCTGCCTGAGGGAAGTTTGAAAGAGAGCGCCAGCATATAACTAAGAGCTCCTAGGAGGGAAAGAGATAAGAGTAATAGAATCATAAAACATTAGCACAGGAAAGGGCCTCCGAGATCATCTGGTTCCACATTCTCACTTTACACATGGCATTCAAAGAACTCAAGAGATGCAGAGGTCTTTCTGAGGTCCTGGAGCAGAGCCAGGACCAGAAGTCTTCCTGCTATCATCCAGCTAGGCAGTGGTCCATCCCCTCACTGGCTATGATGGCAGAACGTTTTAGAGACCACAGAGAACCTGGCCAGATGTTCACAGTTCAAACAGCTGTGCATGTAACTGGGCACGAAGTCATATATGATCAGAGCTTAGGGAAACCCTCTAAGTGAAATTCTAGGTATTGGGAATTTCTAAGATTAAGTAAATCCTAATTTATTAATGCAGAAAAAGAAAAAAGGTTGTTACTATCTTGTGTTGTTAAGGAAACCCCTTAATTCTGCTGGTGTGGCTTTACTGGAGACATCCAGAACCAGCTGCCCTCAGTGCAGGGTGGGGTGGGACAGGTGGGAGAGGAGAGGGACTGTGCTCACTGTGCACCACTGTTGAATCCACCAAGGGTCCCACGTCAGGGATGGCCACGGCGACACTGGTGCTCTCAGTGGCAGCCTTGTCTGTGTTGGCTGTGATGCAGGAGAGGTCAGGCTCACTCTGACTGATGCCCCGGCCTACATCCAGCTGCACATCCCCTAGCAGTGCTTGCTCACTGCTGCCTTCTGGTTCCTGTTCAGTCAATACTGCATCCTTCGCTACTTCCAGCTCAGGTTGAGGCATGACTAGGGGTGAATTGGCTTCATCTAGGGCTTCTGCCAGCCCAGAGCCTCGGGGCACCATCAGACTGTTGGTCCTGAGAAGACAGAGGAGAATATAGCCAGGGGTCAAAAGCTATTCTAGAATGGCCCATGCACTTGCACAGAGAGGGATAGGGAGGAAGGGGAACTGAGCAGGCCTACTGGAGAGCACTCAACGTCTGCTGCCTTCATCCCACCCAGGCAGAGAAGATCTAGACCCACCTGTCATACCCACTAATGTTTTTTGCAAGCCCTGGAGCTTGAACTCAGGACCTAGGCATTGTCCTTGGACTTTGTCAAGGCTAGCGCTCTACCACTTAAGCCACAGCACCACTTCCAGCCTTTTCTGTGTGTGTTGTACCAAGGAACTGAACCCAGGGCTTCATGCATGCTAGGCAAACACTGTACCATTAGGACACACTCCCAGCCCCCATGCCCACTATCTTATTCCCATTTGTTCATCCCTGCCCCAGTCCTAGCAGAGATGCTCTTGAGAAATAGGTGCTTATTTTCAGAGAGAACAAAGTCCACTGTTGCAGAAATGACTCCACCTTACAAAAAGGGAAAACCAAGACCCATAAAGCCTTCCACTAGAGAATTCCTGACCACCAGCCTGTGCCACGGTCTCTAAGGCACTTCTGAAGCTCACCTCCTTAAGTCCTGGGTTCTTTCCTCTTCATGGATTGTCGGTTCCTTGCCCCCATGGCTGCCCCTGGATTCATGCTCCTTTTCTCCTTCAGTGGGCACTTCATCCAGACTCCGCTCCTGGCTGACAGACCTGCTCCGTGAGGCCGAGGAGGACTCCTTCCCTTCAGTCCTGACTCGACGGTGCCGGCTTCGTCGCTGGCTCTGCCTGTGCCTGGCCCGGTCCTCAAAGGTTACTACAGTTTCTCCTCCTCCAGCCTCCTGCTGGGTTGGGTCACAGTTCCCATGACAAGGCTTGGTGAGCCATGGTGGCTCCCGTTTCCCCAGGGATAAGGGGCTCCTCTGATTGTCCAGGGCACTGGTCAGGTCACCTCCATCTCCCTTGAGGGACCCCCCACGGCTGATACGCTCCTCTTCACACTTTTCTAGGCCTAGGCCTAGGGTAAGACCTTCAATAGGCCTGGACCTCCGGTAGAGGCTTGGGTGGGCATTGAGCGGGTTGAGGGGGCTGAGGGGGTTGAGGGGATTGAGAGGGTTCATGGGTGGGGCCTCCTCTTTGTTGAGGGCCTCTTGGCTGGACATCTGCATGTGCCTCCTCAGCTGGCTGGTACGCTGTTCCCACACTGACATGTGGTGCCGGCGTCTCCGCTCCCTCCTGGCAAAGGGGAAAGGGTGAGAAGCACAGTGAAGACCCAACAGGCCAAGGGCTATAGCCAGAGGCCATGAACAGGGAAGGCACACGATGGGGAGCAGATGCAAGAGCCTAGAACCTGAGACAGGAAGCACAAAACAATGCCAGGAGCAGAATGCCCACCCATGAGGAGGTCATGGGATCTATGCCTCCATATCCAGTTTGGAGCACAGTTTTCATCCCGCTCTGCTGTAGCTGAAGGATCAAGAAGAGGTAAGCCTGAGTCCTACAGGTCCAAGGGCTTCAAGTATGATCATACAAAGGCTCACCTGCTTTTACCCCTGTGCTCATTTGATTCAGAGCATCAGCTAGGATCCCCTTGTGCCTACCAATAGCTCTTGATTCTACCATAGACGCTCCCTTTTGCTTTCCTTTCTTCTTAGATCACAACCTGGAATAGCAAGGGCTGAGACGCATTTAAATACTATCAAAGGAAGACAACGGCAGCAAGCAGAGCCTTGTGCTAAAAAATCTTATCTTAACCCTATAAAAAGAAGAGGGCCCCGGGTCTCTCTCACCATAGCTGACAGAACCCACAGAAGATTTGTGTGTGTAGAAACCACCAGCAGTTCCCACAAACCACTGCTGAGCATCACTCAGGGGCTAACGCAAATTCACATGGCAGCAGGAACACACAAACACATCGCACACAAGAGCACACAGGTGTGGCTGGCTGGTAGGCACACCCGACACCTATTCCTTCCCTCACGTGCCTGTGGGTGCACACCTACCAATTAAGGGGACACTCACATGTACCCACTCACAACCTCACCAAGGCCCACACAGAGCTGCACACAACAGCCTTCACCAGAGGAACATCCACCAACACTAATTACCACTGCCAACACGTGCCCATTCACAGGCCAAACCAGAGTGAACAACGCACAGGGTCACAGATTTTAGACATACACCAATAGAAGCATAGATTGGAAAGGTGCAGAAGGGCATGTCCACGGATCAAGTACACAGAACACACATACACACACCGAGGTACACGCTGACATGCACACCCCGTGCCCCTTTGTCCACAGCAAGGACAGAGACACATTGTCCCCACGCCTACACAGAGCCACTCACAAACACGCAAACCGGTACACACATACAGGTGGCTGCTGCGTGGCTCCCACATCGACATGTGGTGTCTTCTCCTTCTGTCTCTTCTGGGAAAGAAAAATGAACAGGTTCAGTTCACCCCAACCTCTAGGAACATCAAGCCCCACAGCCACCAGCAGATTTCCAGGGAGACAGGATTCCTCCATGTGTCCACAGACTCTTCAGGTGCCTGCTTGCCACGGTGGACTCCCAACCCTCACCTCCAACAGCATGACTTCTGAGTCATGTGCAGGTACACGAGCCTTGGTTTTTATGTTTTCTTTTTCTTTTTTTTTGCTTTCCCACTGTCAAGAATGTAGCTTCAGATGTTCAAACAACATGCCCATTAGCACTCACAGTGCCAGCTAAGCTTCCTGTGGAGGCCTCTCGTGATGAGCAATTGCCCCCACCCTTAACTCTCCCATCATTTCAAGGGTAAGAAAGAACATCTAAATAGACAGAGCCCCCTGACGTCGCCAGCCCCCTGATGTCAATCTCACAAAACATGCAGGAAACAAATGCTTTGCCATGCATACCAGTGCTGCTCCAAAGCAGCCTGTGGCTCGTGGCAGAGCCACCACTCCATGAGCCACCATTCATATTCTCTGGGATGTGAACAGGGCTCCTGCATTTGTCCAACACAAGGGCCCTGGTCTGTTCATCCAGATAAAGCACAGTATTAATCTTAGACGTGTACAAAGAACTATCCTTTATACATGCATGCTGCATTCCTTCAAAGAAAGGTTAATAGGAGATTGGAAATGAGATGGGAACATGGTGGGGGAACCTAACAAAGAGGGGAGAACATGTAATAAAAAAGCAATGTCTATCAGCCAGGGACAGGACCATGTTTCAGTAAAGGACAACCTATCTTGGGTATCCTTAGAGTGAGCCAGCTTCAGTCCTAGGGCTGGTAAATCCCATTCAGCCCATTAGGCCCTACTGGGCCTCAAAGATTTGTAAAACAGCTTTCCAAGAAACCTAACCCCCATTAATACAGAACATGCTATGCAAATGAACATTCAACTAGCGTGCTTGTGTGGCTGGAGAGCAGCCCCCCTCTACGGGCAGGGCTGAGGAAGCAGAGGCAGAGGTCTGTCTGAACCTTCCTCTGGGTATCTGAAAATAGGCACACATGGCTACATGTGCACATAGCACCCACAGATGCGGACACCATACTGCAAATGTCTGTGAGTTCCTCAAATGAACCAGCAGCCTGCACTACAGTGAGGCACAGGTTGGGGCGGAGGGCCAAGAAGCAAGGGTCGCATATAGAAATAGAAGCATACAATCTAGACAGGCAGGGTGCACACCCACCAGGGAAAACACATCATACCAGCTATTTGCACATCCTCAAATATTCAAATACCAACTCTCCAGAAGCATGTGTGTTAAGTAAATGGGAGTATTCTATCATCTCTCTTATACACACACACACACACACACACACACACACACACACACACACACACACACACACCAGGCAAAAGAGAGATCCATCTCATACAGATCTGACACATACTTGACATTCCCTTTCATGTCTCTCCTAGTTCATACAAAGATCCTAGTTAAAACTCATACCCCAGTCACACATAGAAATATCCACAAAGTTCTAACTCATACACCTTGGGCATACCCCATAAAAGGCTTGGAAACAAGATAGGCAAGTACATTCTTCTCATTTCAAAGATGAGGCAATAGAAGTTGTGAGATCTGCTGTGGTTCACTTCAAGGTCACAGAACGTGTTATTGACAAAACTAGAACTAATGCTCCAGCACTTTGGTTTGTAACACTTCTTTGACTTTCTCCATGGCAGCCATATCTGCACTAAACTCTACTGCAGAACAAAAATCTGTGATCTTGCCTACACACCTGAGCAAGGTGAGTATATACCTTGAGGACCCTCTTGTGAACAGCACAGACTTTGTGGGTTTGTGTGGTTATCAAATCCCAGGTCCTGGCTCAACTTGAACGTCTGCCACACCTTCTTTCACTCACTGTGCCCCAATGCACACTTTGAGTTCCACAGCTCTGTGCCTGCCCACATTTCATTCATCCTTCCCTTCCATAAATAGTAAGTCTCTACTCTAGGCCAACCACCATCCCCAATCACAGCTCTCCTAACTTCCTTCTCCCACAGGCTTCCTCATATCAGCAAATAGAACCACCCACTTCTAGACAGCAGCTAGTCCCATCCATCTGCACTTTTGGATACCTGTATGGCTTTTTTCTTTTAAGCTCAAATTCATGTGAGAAGGTATGGTAGGGAAAGTCTGGTAGAAATCACTGATGACCCAGAGCATATTCTAAAGAGGAAGCTGTTTACCTCATTCACAGAGCAGGGTGATAGGGGCTAGACTTTCAGTTTTCAAAGGGGAAAAAGAGCACTGCCTAGACCTTGGGAGTCCACTCAATGAGGTAAAGACCATACGGGAGGTAATTTCATGAGCACCTGGTCTCTCGGAGTCCTTTCTCCCTGGCCTGCAATACTGGTGACATGTTCTGGTATTAGGATAGTTCTACCTCTTATGAGGGACTCAAAACCTCCCAATGGATACACATAGCTCTCATGCAGACTGAGAATAGTAATAGGAATATTCTGTGGTTCTCTGCCCCAACATTATCACTTCTTACCACGTAGAGGCCCATGCTCAGAAGGACCAGTTGATTCACTTAATTCTTTCATCAGCCACAGGTCTCAGCTGGATACTGGAAGAGTGGGGTACAAGCCACTCTCCTTCATCAACCCCCCCCCCATTCACTCCAGAAACAAGTCTACCTGGATTCTTGTTTCCACCTGGCCACTTTATAAAGTCACTAGCTCTTGTTTTTGCCAAATCAACTGTTTCTCTCTGTCTTCATCCCAAGTGGCCCTGTAATCATTTCTAGAATGCCAGGCTTCCCTATACTTCTCTGACTTCCTGGATGTACCTCCCTTAGTCTCCTTTTCTGGCTTCTCCTTTGCCAGACCTGAAAAGTATAGACACAAGCTCTTCCTGTCCTCAGATCCTCTCTTCCCAGTCTCCACTGTTCCTGGGTCATCTCACCCACACTGATGGCTTAAATACCACCAAATGCAAATGACTTCCCCCAAATCTTTATTTTAATCCTGACTTCTATTCATGAAACCAATAGCCTATTCAAACACTTGGATGCCTTCAACGCATCTCTAATTTAATGTGGCCAAAGTGAACTTTAGATTACCACCATCTCCAGGGAATCAGTAAATATCACTAACCTCTTCCCAGCTATTTAGGCATTAAAACGCTAAAAAGAAAACCTGACGGAATTTCTTTTGTTTTTTTCCTCTTTATTTCCTCCTCACTCTTTCTATATTAATCCATGAGCTCATCCCATTGGATCTCAATCCAAAACATAGATTGAGATTATTTGTCATCTCCTCTCTTGTCACCATATAAGTCAAAATCACCATCACCTACTTTAAGAACCCTACCTCCACTCTTGGCATGTAAAACACATTCCTCACAGAACAGTGACTTTTTAAGGTGAAGTCATAGTCATTCTTCCACCTTAAGTCCTTTTGTGATTGCAATTAGAATAGAAGCTAAAATCCTTATGAAACTTATGGCTTCTTCCTGACCACCTTCCCTGTCTTGCTCTCTTCTCTTTAATTCACTATGCTAAACCTTCCAGAGGACATTCGCTTCAGAACATCACCCAACTGTCCTCTACATGGTCAGGGTCTCTGTTTGCTCATCATCTCCGCAGAGAACTTCTCCTGAGTTTCCCTGAGGTATCTCTCCCTCCACTGCCATGTCATTCTGTTCCATTCATATTATATTTACTGCTATCTGCAATGACTGGTGTATTTGTCATCCAAGTTCTTCATTGAAATAAAAGCTCCATGAAAACACAGAGACTGCTGTGCTCACTGTGTGTTCTCAGGAATAGTTCTAGCAGAAAGGAGGTAGGCTCCTACAATCAATTGCTTTATAAGTTAACGAATTGGCTTCAGCACAGGAGCCCAGGGGTCAGTGAAAAAGACAAACCAACTCACTCCATAGAAGGCATGTTGGGTGCAGACATCGGGCTGACCTCCTTTGCCTTCTGCAATGCATGTTTCTGGTTGAAGGCCTCCTCTTCTTCCTGCTCATCCTAGACACAAAGCACAGATAGTTTTGCCTAGGATTCCCATGGAGGCTATTCTCTAATGGCTCTCTCCAGAGTTTTGCAAACCAGATGAAGGAATGAGGAAAGTCAAAAGGTTCAAGAAATAGCATAAGAAATCATCAAAGGCCAGAGGCCAGGCTGCTTGGTAGACAGTAGCCACACAGCTTCCACACAACTAGTAATTATTGTTTCTTTTTTTAAATGAAAATTTTGATTATCCTTAAGTAGTTGTATAAAGGGGTTTCAATTCAGTATGTCAGCATCTTACTTATCATTTCCCCCCAAATTTACCAATATAAAATTACTATTAGTACTGCATTTACCCATCCTTCCTTTCTCTGTTGTTTCCCTTCCTCTGGACCTTACATGGTACCACTACAACACATAGTAATTATTGTTTCTATCCTTAAACCCAAGTCCTTGATGGAGCTGGCCATTGCTACGGAAGAACCAATGCTCCTCAAATATTCTTCAATGTCTTGAAGGATAGAGCAGAGTTCTCCCATGCAGAGCCTCCTGAAATTAGCACTGAGGCTGAGAACCTATCCATCATGGAGTCTCCACTGCAGTTACCTAGACTCCATGTTTTCAAGGGATCTCCTTCTCTCACTCATATTCCCAGCCATAAGTGATGACACTGGGGAAAATCTGTTCGGGTAAGTGACTAGAACTATTAAGAATACATGGTTTTCACACCCAGGGTTTCACTTGGTCCTCACAGTAATCCTATGAAGCAATCAAGACCAAAATATCATTCCTGTATTACACAAGAAGAAAATGGTGTTAATGTAGATCTGAAATCTAGCCAGACCTAATCAGCCAACAACTGGGTTTCTAACCGTGTTTTCCAGATACTAAAGCTGGTATTTTTCCTACCATATCATGCAGTTAAGAAAATTTTCAAGGCTATCAAGAAGTGTAGACAACAGCTTATAGAACACATGGAAAAACCCTGGAACAGTATGGAGATGCTATTGTGTCTCTGCCTCAGATTTGATTTGCATGCCCTAGATTATCCCAGTGTAGTTAGTATTGCATCTGCCTCTGGAGAAGACCACCAGAGAAAAGAAAGGAGTGAAACTTGTCCATGATTTGTCTATGCAGTCCCAGTTCAGGAACTGAAAGGTCTCCAATTTTTCATACACCCAGACCCCTAAGGGTGATGCCATATGATTGAAATCACACTGCCATAGGTCACAATAGCAAAGGAGGAGCTTAAAACCCAATGGGCTAGTGCTTGCCATGACATTCCATGTCACAACCATGGAAAGGACCCCGGTAAGATCACACAGAGATAAACTACTAATTTCCATAGCCCGTGAGAGATCCATGCTAATCTGAGGCTTTGCAAATTCTCTGAAAATGACCCAGACTTCTTGTATGGATATATAGTTCTAATTGTTCATAAGCTTCCAGAAAAGGCAGGCTTCAGTGGAATGCCTGAGGGATGTACTACAGACTTCCAGAAAGAGACCCCAAGGCCTGAGGGTGTCCTGATGGCCATAGAGAACCATGTAATCCCTAGAGGCCAATGCTTACCTTGGTTAGCTCCTGGGCATTGGCCAAATTGTCCACAGCGATGGCCAAGAACACATTCAGTAGGGTGTCTGGGTTATGAGTTAAGGATGGACAAGCAAAAAGAAAAAGGAAAAAGAAAAGGGACAGTTCCACATCTTTACTGTCAGGACACTGACAGGATAAGTAGCCAGAGGCTATCAGAAAGAATAGGGAAATACTGGGCCATTCCTTTGGAAGGAGAAAGAGAATATGGGTTTTCTCCTTCCACAAATCGCCTCTTCACACAAGCCGTAGAAAATGCCTGACCCAAACTATCCAGAAAGTCATCTGGGATGACAGATATAACCTTTATGTACATAAGTGAATCATAAAATAACACAATGTGTTATTTTCCTGAAAGGTTGGGTTTCATGTTACTCTGTCCTAAATATGATCCCACAGTCTCTGCCCTTGGTCAGTTCTCTGTGATAGCACAGTTTCTTTCGTCTCTCATTCTTCTAGTTAGAATCCTGGAGGAATCAGAAAA
This sequence comes from Megascapheus bottae, assembly GCF_031878675.1. Classification (NCBI taxonomy): domain Eukaryota; kingdom Metazoa; phylum Chordata; class Mammalia; order Rodentia; family Geomyidae; genus Megascapheus; species Megascapheus bottae. Next base: position 20,287,625 of record NC_143518.1, read on the forward strand.
CTGATTCTAGTGTAGAAGACCAGTCTGATGTCATGAAAACTGGCCTTCTATTCCTGTAACTCATTATATCGTTTTATTTTTTAATGTGTTTCTTAGGGTTAGTTGGAGTCTGCTCTGTTCCTTAGAAGTTCTCAGGAGAAGAAACTTGAAAGTAGCATTTCTTCTCCGTGATATTATAGAAAATACAAAAATACAGCTTTATCTCGGTCCTCATTTGTTTTTGTTCCCCTAATTCCAATTCAAGCTAAGGCCCACTCCTCCACATAGCAAATGGTTATATAGAAGTTTTAGCTTAAAATGTATGAATAACTATTTTATTCAGTATGTAAAATAACTGCTTTGTTCATGTTTATATTCTTATAGAACAAGTATGGTAATACCTTAAGATGAAAGTCCATTTTCTTTCAATATACTCTGTCCATGGTCCCTCATTTCCCACTCAAATTCTACCACTACCACTAATTTCTTAAATGCTTATTCAAGAAGGTAGCCAGATTTTTTTTAAAGAACATCTTTAAAGGATACAGTTTCCAAATAAGGTGAGCACAATGAAGTAGATGGCTGACCACATGCCTGAGCTGACCCCACCCTGGGATCGGATCCCATTGTACATCACTTCATTCCAGTCCTCTCCTGTCAGGATCTGCAGAGTAACAACAGGTAGATTGGGACTCTGGGTTTTCAAAGTGGGACCAATGCAAAAAGGCAGATACCAGGCTGGGAGCATGGCCTAGTGGTAGAGTGCTTCCTCAGTACCACATGCACAGGAAAAGGAAAGCTGAAAGTGATACTGTAGCTCAAGTGATAGAGCACTAGACTTGAGAAAGCTCAAGGACAGTACCCAGGCCCTGAGTTCAAGTCCCAAAACTGGCCAAAAAAATTTAAAAAAGAGGCAGACACTGGGGCTGGGTTGTTTTCACCAAATCCCTTGCTTTAGTCTCTCACCTATGAAGGATAAGAAAGCCATTCCCATGAATAATTCTAAATTTTTATATGCATTTTATATGGCCATTAAAAATGAAAGTGAACATAAGGAAACATCCAGTCCTGAAACTACGGAGTCCCTCCTACCTTCAACCTGTCCAGGCCTGTGAGAGTCATACAGATCAGGTGGTGACCACTGACCGTCCCCAGAGATACTAACACACAGTTTCTGAGTAACAGTATCAGGAAAAGCCGCAGGAGCTCTGCTTAGGAATCTTGGGCTCCAGCTTAGCTTAGATTCTGGCTAAATAGTGTTTTTCTTTATCTATAAGACTCTAAGCCACTATTCATAATTGAGTTTTTCATATGATTTAAAAGAGGGTTTTTTTTGGAGGGGGCATAAGAAAGATACCACATGAAATGGACACATCAGTTAGATGAATCTCTAGATTTGGTTGTCTCCAAAACTGTTGGGACCTAAATGTGATGGGTGACTCAGCAGCTCAGCCTCAGAGTCTTGCACACTCACAACTAAGGAGAATGGTGATCACAGGAGAGTTCTTTTGTAGTTGGGAAGAGCAGAGTCATTGAAATGTGAGGGATTATGATAATAATTATTCAAAAAAGAACCCTGCTTGCTGAGAACAGCCTAGGGAAGAGAAACAAGAGTGTCCTGACACTGTGAGACATTATCATCTGGTAACATGTGGTCCTCAGCACACAGCATTTTTGAACTGTTAGCTTTATACCTGGAACACAGTCATGATGGCCGCAGGGAAAGTATCAAAATTTGCTGAAGGAGTTCCATCATTGAAGTTAAACCTGAAACGAAAATTCAGAGAGCATGGCACCAATATCTCACATACCAAGTGTCCTCTTCCCAAGATTACAGTTTTCATCATTTTTTCTCCATATCTTCCCTTCATTGCAACCCCAGCCCACTGTTCTCCATTCCATTAAAGTCATGGAGATCGTAGCAGGGATTTTTTTTTTCCTGAATTACACCCTTAAAGATACTGCAACCATATGAGGTTTGAGCTTATCATCAGTTATAAAGTCTCATGCTATATATCTCAAATACAGATACAAAGGCACAGGTCATCAACTAAAACCTTGCAAACGATTAGAGACAAAGACGCTTGTTCCATCCAAGAGTGCATCGTGGTCTATTCAGGCCACCTACAACCCCAAATAAGATGGAAACATGATGATCAAATGGCTCTATCACAGGCTTGACACATGCAGAGCCTCCTCTAGATGAAGTAAATCCTTTCTAGTACTTACCTGCCTCCAAACAACTGCATTCCTAGGAGAGCAAAGACAACAATGAAGAGGAAGAGGAGGAAGAGCAAACTGATGATAGACTTCATGGAGCTCATCAAAGAGACCACTAAGTTCCGGAGGGACGCCCAATACCTAAGAAGCCCAGACAGAGTTACAGTTGTAAACACCACATACCAAATCAGCCCAGCTCCAGCTCAGCAGCTCCTGTAGCCTCTGAGCTAAGTTGCACCCATGTGCTTCACTAGAAAAAAATCATTGTAGCCTTGCTTGAGAACAGGACACCAGATCTGTGACCAGACATAGTTCCTGTGTGTTTGCTTTGCTTTCTGTGTTGGTCTTGGGGCTTGAACTCAGGGCCTGAGCACTGTCCTTGAGCTATTTTTCTCAAGTGCTAGGGGAGCCATAGCTCCAATTCAGCTTTTATTGGTACTTACTTGGAGATAAGAGTGTCATACACAAGGAAAGGAGTAGAAGAACAAGAGGAAAAGGGCAGAAGAATCAATGGGGGAAATGAGTGCAGGCAAAAATGCATTGTATATGATTTCAAACTGAGAAAAATAAGGGAAGGGGAGACTGGTAGTAGGGTGAAACATATTGAAGGAATGACAGAGATCAAGTTGCATCACATACATAAATTGCTTTGCTAAATGGCAAAATATCGATACATAAACTAAAAATTAAGAAAAGTGGGGGAAGTGGTGGGAGGGGAGAGGAGAACGTTAAAAGGGGTAAATGAAGAGGCACTATATTCATTATTAGTATTCACTGATCAAGAGGCTATGACTGGGAGAAAATGAGGACGGAGGTGACATTGCCTGTTATATAACTGTGACCCCTCTGTACGTCACCTTTACAATTAAAAAAGACAAAAATTGACAAGAACAAAAGAGGCTCTGTTGAAGGGGAACTCCTTTGAACAACTACTGAAAGAATATTAAATTTTGAAAAGAGTCTCATGAACTTTCCTGCCCAGGCTCACTTCACACCTCTGATCTCAGCTTCCTGAGTAGCTATGATTACAGGTGTGTGCCACAAGCACTTGGCTTCAGACAGTTTTCTAGGTTGACATTTGTGAGGAGAAAGGGAATTAAAGGGAAGGGGGAACAAAAGATGGAAGGGAACAAAACAAGGCACAAGGGTGGTAGGAAGAGCCCTGATTCTCATAACTTACTTGGTTATTTTAAATATTCTTAGAAGTCGAAGAGCACGCAAGACACTGATTCCGAAAGATGTACCTGGTCTGAAGATTGCCCAGACCACCTCAAAGATACTGCCCACTGTGACCTAAGGACAAAACCAGCCACAGTGAGAGGAGAGAAGAGGAGGGGACATCCTAACATTTGCTGCACACTCAATATCTCCCAATGGCCTATGGTGAAATTCTCCCCGGTCCCCAGCCTGCCCTATGTTCAATGTATCTTCTTGGGAAAGTGATGGAGACAAGTGACTTCGCCTGACCTCTCCCACTGTTCTCCACTCCCCTTCTGAACTCTCATCCCCCATACTGTGGACTAGTTTACTGACTCAACTCCCATCCTTGGTGAACGCTATCCCAGCCAGTCATCGCTTCCACAGAGAATTGATGGGCATGGTTTTCTCGTATTATATCACCTTGAACAAAGAAAGCAGCGAGTGGCATTCAAACCATAGAAACTGCTTTTTGAAATAGAAATCTCAAAAACAGTTTGTCATTTAGTGCTAGCAAGTACGTTTCAGTTCCCATTATATCAAGTATTTTGTCCACTGAGTTTCTGCATGCCCTAAGTCTTCATTGTCACAGGGTCTGACTGCTCTGGGGCATCACGATTTCAAATGAATGTTTCGAAATATGTTTATATATTTACTGAATGCCTGATATGTTCTAGATATTGTGCTGAAATTTTTTTTAAAAAGTAATTCTTACAACAATGTTGAAAAATGTGCACATGAGAAAAACCAATGTTAAAATGGTCTCTCCCTAGCAGTTATGCCTGAAAATTGCCTATACTTAGAACCATATGTTCCAAGTGAAAATGCAGTTTGGCAAGTGCTCAAAATCTTCAGCACCTAAAGCTTTGGCAGAAAAAGTGGGTTTGGCAGAGAGAGAAATGGATCAGGAGCCTAAAGTTCTGTGACCTTGTTCAACTGCTACCTGGGTATGAGAACCTGAATGCAACGTTCTCTACTTCCTTATTGTACAAGCCAGGCTACATTCCCACCTAACTCCAGTGCATAGTTCTCTTGAAAGCAGCACTGTAAAGAATAAGTTTATGTTGATGGCCTTGACACATACAACTAAGTATAATTCAGAAATAAATAACGGGATGCAATATTCTATGTGGGGACTTGCTAATTTAAGGGTTTGTGTGAAGGTATACTCAGACAATTATGCTAATTTTAAACTTGTTGAAAAAAAAATGAACAGTATACCCTTCTCTTTTTTACTGAACCACCTCTAGAATTAAGTCTTTTGTCCTTCTCTCTAAGACTTTCCCCAAGATAATAACTAGTTCAAAACTTGGGGTATGGTTAGCTTAAGTATATCAATGAGTGATATATTTAAGTGTATACTCTGTAGTATATACAGCAATAAAAACATTTTTTTATCAAAGAGCTTTAAAAAGCCCTTGCATGGTGAGGATTCATTCACTTCTGGACTCCCTCTGGCTCTTCCAATCAATTCTCCCTTTACAAATTCTGACTTCAGTGGTTCATGCTGAGTGACAGAACAAGCTGCTTATCTGAAACCATGGCCTATCAACACAAAACAGAACAGGCATGCTTCTGAGGACTTACCCCGAAATCAAAGCAGTTGAATGAAGAATGAAAATAAAGGCGAGGCCCCATGCCATACATCTTCAGGGACATCTCCAAGAGGAAAAGGCCCAGAAACAAAAATTCTGCATAGTCTGAAAGTATGAAAAAACAGAAAGAAACATTTGTTCTATAGATAGAATGGGCTCCTGCATTCCTCCAACTAATAAATCCTCTTATGGAGGAGTCTCCAATACTATACTATGAGAATGTTTGATTGCCATGTTAAGTCAGTGCTGAATAAAGGATAATGTTGTCTAAATTCTGGTCCAGGATGAGTCCTAGGCTCAATTAACAAGCCGGCTTTACTCTTTCAACATTAAGGTTGGTTAGTGGCCTGTAAATGGAGAATGGGCCTCCGACAAGAAAGGAAGTACTACAGTTTTGCTGCAAGAGTTACTCTCCACTCCACACACTCACAGAACAGTCTCCTAGCTCCTCCATTGTATCCTATGGCAGTCTTATGTGGAGCTACCTTTCTGATCCATCTGAGCAACTCACTGCCCTAAGGGTCTTTCTTCTTAGGACTTTAGTGTCTTGAACTCTTTACATCATTGAGCTTCTTTAAGATCTCCTTCCTAGGCACCAAGGTGTAACATTTTCTTGCTAACTCCTCAACAATGATTTGTTTACCCCATTCAGTAATGGATTAAGTCTGAAAGAGGTCAGCTGATGATTCAATCCTCCCCTTTCAAAGAACTCTGGCCTCCTTGATGATAGTATAAAGAGGCAGGATTTGGAGCTGGAGGTACTACTATCAGCCCAGCGTGCTCTGGTCTCTTACATTCATTCACACACCAACCAAGCTGTCCATGTAGGGACTAGCAATCACCATTCACTTACAGAGGAGGTGAGTAAGCCACTGGGGCTGGTTGTGATGGACGATGGCCACACAGGCAGTATTGAGGGCTACAAGGCTCAAGACAATCCAATAAAACACCTGGGATTTGACCATGTGGCGGATAGAGATGCGCAGAAGTCTTTCTTTGTGCCGGAAATACGAGGCCCCATCTACCTTTGTACTTTTGATACTGGCTCTGGCAAGAGGTGTACCTGTGAGGGCAAAATAGGGAGGAAGAATGAGGCTTCAAAATATCCTAGGCTCCCCCTCTATGACCAGGGAGTATCCAGAGGGCAAGGTGAGTAGCTGAGTGCCAGGACCAGGTGATCTCCATATTATAGGCCTGGGTCATTCCTATGTTGCAGACTAAATAAACTGCACAGGCAAAGACACTGCTCTCCCTCTCCAAGCACTTTCAGTCCTGGGAAAATGGAAGCTTTTCAGGTAGGGCATCAGGCCAACACCCAGTATCTTGAATGTTAATAAGATCATGTTTATGTTTGTAACAGATTGGACTTCTCTCTGCACTTTCCTTTTAAGTGAGCTTTAGACACCAGTATCCTTCTGCTGCATTTGTGGTATTTTTGCCATTGACAACATAAAGCAACACTAAGCCTAATTAAGTCTCTTCTCCTTTTAAAGATGGAATGGGATCCTGCCCTATTTGAGGTTGAGGGTGGGGATGTAGAGGAAAATCTGTCTCCAGTCAGAGTCTATCAGAAATACCTAGAATTGAACTGCATGCAATCATATGCAAAGGATAAGAAAAATTAGTTTAAATTTCATGTGATGGAAATAGGTGGGTGCTACCACAATTAAGCCAATGACTTCTCACATCTGAGCCACTACAAGAAAGAGTTCCTGAGGATCTTTTGAATAGCCTTTATCTGAAATGTACGGGATCAGAAGCAATTTGATTTTTTTTCAAAGTGGAATATTTGTCATGCATAATGACATATCTTGGGGATAGGATCAAAGTCTACATATGAAATTCATTTATGTTTCATATTTATCTTATATGCATAGCCTGAAGGCAATTTCATCTAGCACTGTAATAGTTTTGTGCAAGAAACAAAGTTTCTCGGTAAAGAAATTTTCTACCCAGGATTCCATGTTGATAACAAGATGTTTCCAATTTTGGAGCATTTCCAAATTTTAAATGACAGATGCTCAACCTGTATCCCAAGGTTAGGTGCTCATAATCAATCATACCCAAGAGAGAGAGAACAGACACATCTGTGAGTCAGGAAAATCTGCCACATTTGGCAAACCCTCAACCCCACATTTCATGTCAGCAGCATCCCCAGTTCCTTTTTTTTTTTTTTTTCCTATATATTGTCATTCCCTAGATTGGGCTTCCCACATCATCCCTTGACTACAGCCCTAACTTCGTACTCTTTGGGTTCTTTTCCTCCTTGTGGGTCTTCTCAAAAGACAGAATCTTCATTTTTCATGGGAGATCCAGAGAAGTAAAAGAAGGTCTGACTGGATCACTCACCCACAGAAGAGATATCAGCGCAGTGCTCATCGCTGGAGTCTCGGGTCATGGCCTCCGTCCGGCTCCTTTTGATGGTTGCCCTTCGAAGCACTACGCCAGGGAAGGGGAAGGCCAGTGAGAGGCCACAGTACACCGAGATCATCGTGGAAAAAACGTTGAGGACTGGGTAAGGACTTGTGCAAAGCCCCTGTGATACATGTTGTCTACCCTTAGTACTGGAGTCAAGGTGACAGAAGCTGAGCATTGTCTAGGGATTCAGGGGTACTGTCCTCACCAGCACCTAACAAAATGCAAGGGCTCTGAAATCCCTCCTGAAGTGAATCTACACTGGATAGGCACACAGACATTTTGTAGTATCTATTTGTTCTGGATTATCATAAACAATGCCACTCCCTGGGACTGAAAGTGGTCCCCAGATGATCCCCACACATTTTAAAAGAAGATCCTATCATCTGCCATTGGCTGTGGGATGGTCTTTTCATTGTAGAGTATCAATCACAGGCCCTGGAACAAAGCCACTCTTGGGTTTCATTTTCATCAGTTTAAAAGGCATTTAAATCTGTGACTCAATTCTCTTCATTTTAAAGCATGAGGGGTTTTATTACTGAGAGATATGCGTTTCAAATCCCAGCGCACCCCTCTTTTCCTTCTTTCTCCTCATTTGATCAAGAGAGATTGCCTCTGCATAAGAGGGGCGATTGCAAATGGAGTGAGGCACTGAGCACATTCTTACCTTCTAAGGCTGATGTTCCGGCATTTTTATTTTCTTCTGCAAGCATGACTTCCTCTATATAGAAACAAATGGCTTAGTAAATTATCTGTAAACGCCAAATTATTGTGCAAAATGAAAATCTCTCAGGAAGAACTCTGGCTCAGGGCAACACACAGAGAAAGGAACGAGTTCAGAGCCTGTCACAGGCACCAGCTCAGAAGGAAACTAGGCATCACTGGGGAGTAAGGGTGCATGGGGCTGGGGGAGGGGGATGAATGCGGAAGAGGCACAGTCCTTGGGGCATGCTGACCAAGTTCCCATCTGAATCTGGTGTTTATGCCTCAGAAGGACACTGGGTGAGTGTGTGAGTGAGTGTGAGTGTGTGTGTGTGTGTGTGTGTGTGTAAATGGAAGTGATTTTTTTAAAACAATGATTCCCTAAGTTGATAGGAATGAAAAGGTTACATTTATGTTTTTGAATTCTTTCCTACATTTCTTTCTCTAACCACTCAGACCTTTTCTAACACTGCCCCTTAGTTTCTTGTCTGTATCACCTCTGGCATATACCTAACCCTTCATCCAGGAGAAAACAACATAGGTGGGCTCCATCCTCTCCATAACTTTAGGGAGAGGCAGAGAAAGATGTCCCAGTGTTCTCAAAAGAAGGAGCAGGGTCTGCGGACTGCGTCTTTAGGTCCCACTTGGGTTTGTGCCAAGGTGTTCATGGCTCATGCCTGTCATTTTAGCTACTCAGGAGGCTGAGATGTTAAAGGTGGTAGTTCAAAGGCAGACCAGGCAGGAAGATCCATCACACTCGTATCTCCAGTTAACCAGTTAAAAGCTGGTAGTGAAGCTGTGGCTCAAATGATGGAGGCCAGCCGTAAGTGAAAACTTCAAGGAACAGCACCCAAGCCCTGGCTTCAAGCCCCATGACTAGCATTATAAAACAAAAATGAGTTTTCATGTCTGTTCTCTGGTCCATAGCTGTATTTTATATGCTATTAAAATGGCTTATAGCAGGAAGAGACACTGGATAGTCAGAAGCCAGAAAAATACGACAGCTCAAGTTTTGGCATCTCCCATCCCTATCTCTAGCAAGAACAGAGGAAACTACAGATCCAGGTCCACCACCAATGGCTATTGATTTAATCAAGTATGCCTACATAATAAACTCTCAAAAACAAAACAAAGCTCCTGAACCACAGGATTTCGGAGGGTTTCTGGGCTGGTATACCCAGAGGCTGTGAGTGCCATGACTGTGCCTTACCCTACCGTGCCCTGTGCATACATAAGCTTCAACTGCATGCTCCCGAGTTGTATCCTTGACAATAAAACATAGGTAACATTTTTTTCCCCGAGTTCTATAAGTCATACTAGAAAACCAATGGGGAGGGTAGAGTAGGGATTGTAGGAACTCCTAAACCTGTAGCCACATAGGCAGAAATGTGGGCTTTCTAAAACCTTACTTTCTGGTTTCTGAAATGGATACACTCTTATGAATTTGTGCTAACTTCAGATAGTGCTTAGGATCAAGATGGAAATTGGAATTGACAAAAAAATTGAAGCAGTGGGTGGGCTGTATCCATGGGTACTTGGTATTAATCAGTGCTTGAAAAATACATCATACTAGCACCTCTCTAAAAGTAAAAAAAGAAAATCAATCTCGGCTCAAGTCTGGTGGGCTCCTGAGTCCACTTCTGGGAAGGATTTGGGTGAGTTTTAATCTCCACCCAACTTCATCCCAGAAGCCAGGTTTTTGGAGGCCTTTAAAATCGTTTCTGAAGATCCCAAGTTTACTAGCTGCTTGTAGAAAGCTTGCAACAAACACCGTGAAACAATGATTTGTTTAGTAAGTAGGAAAGAGTAAAGACATTACCATAATTTAATCTACATATAAAATGAGAAAAATGTGTGTGTGTGTATGTGTATTCCTAGGAGGGGAACATTTGAAGCTTGTACAATAGCATACAGGATGGCCATTACAACAAATCAGGACTATTTAGCATTCTTTCTTTGGCAAAACACTACACTGGCAAGCTAAATGTTACTGGGGTTCTCCTTCATGCTTAAAAGTGCATGTTTGGAGAGCTTTTTTTTTTAAAAAAAAATAGGTCCTTAAAATACATCAAAACATCATTAATTACTTTGGACAGAGAGTCATTTTTGCTATGCAGTGTCTGGCTTTGGGGCAGGCAGCTCTGAGAACACCCAAAGCAGATGGAAGGAAGGTGTGTGGGGCTGTGAAGCTCAAGGGCTCTGGATATGCTGAAATCACCCTTCCCCCACCAATGCCTTTGCCAAATTCGCTTGAGTGTCTTTCCAGGGAAATGTAACCCATATGTCTCTGATTCACTCACGCTCCACTTGTAAATGGAAGGGCTAGGAAGCACAATTTGACGTCACAGGGTGTCTTTTTTCTTAGAAGGAGGACAGAGCTGGCTTTGCTAGCTGGAAGAAACAGAAGCCTTGGAATTCTGCTAGTATCTAAAAGGCAGAGCCACAAAGAGCACTGTACTGTGTCACCTGACGCAGTGTGGGGTCATGAGAGGAACTGGAAGGATTCTTTTCTGGTTTTGATGCCAGCTCACTAAGCAATCTGTCAGATGGTTCCTCCACCAAGGATGACAGGGACAGTTGGAAACATCACACTGCCTGTCTTGACTGGGAAGCAAATCCACTCACCCTCCCATAGTAAGGCTGAATTACCATTCTGGGAAAAGATAAACAAGAATGGATGACATGTGGTCAACATGCATTGCTCATGTTTCCAAATATAACAAGGGAATATGGGTATCTCAAAGGGGCATGCTTATCTGATTTTCAATTACATACACACTTTTCTCAGCCCTTTAAGATAATCAGAAGTTAGCTAGGCACTAGATACTCAAGCTTTTAATTCTAGCTACTAAGGAGGCTGAGATCTGAGAGTTGAATTCATGCCCCAGTACCAATATTCACATTACACACACACACACTCTCTCTCACAAGGATACTCAAAAATTGACTTCAGAACTGAAAGGGGGATTTTATGTTTTGGTGGTCAGACTAAGAATATCATATCTTTCCTTCCCATGTCTCTATGAAAGAAAAAATCTCAGGCAACTAAACATCAAATTGTAGTCTACATTTTTTTTTCTGTGCAGTGTCACATTTCTGCTAGGCTTTGCCCTATGAACAAAGGTGCTGACTGTCATATATATTCTTTTATAAAACAAAATCACTCTTTTCTTGGGAAGAAAATGAAGATATAAAGCATCAACCTTTAAAATAATAAAGAAAGCAAATGCATCTTTTCATTGACAGATATGGGACGATTTATGGCTCTAATAAGCAACCGAGCCACCACAAACCTTGGATCAAATGGCTCTGTGCATCAAAGAACTCATGGGCTGAGGGGCTCTAGCCTCCCAGCTGGGCCTGAGCTATTGGACCTGGGCCTGATATTGGACCTTGGTAAAAACAAGAGAGCACAGGTTGATCAGCTCAAAAACACACCTCTTCTCATCACAATTTCCCATCTCTGGATGGCTGCTGTGGCTTCCCATTGGCTCCCTCATTTCTAGCTTTGTCCTCCTATGGTCTATTCTCACTGCAGGGACCAACAGTTCCTTCCAAATTTTATGTGAGGGCATGGCATGCCTCTGCTCACAGCAAAGCCCAGAGCATTCTCGAAATGGCTGTCACAATAGTGTCTGTGAACGCTGTCTACTTCCCCGTGACTAACCTCATCTCTCCTCCTCCTACTACCCGTCAGTCCCTTAATGGGGACTTAGCTCCAAGCTATTTCTCACCTGTACCTTCTTCAGTAAGGATTTAACACCAAGGTATTTCTCATCCATATCTTTTGGTAACCCACTCCCTCATCTAAGTCGACATGCAAATGCGACTAGCCTGTCCCCTCTGTCTAAAACTATAATATATCCTCTACCGCGTAATTCAGGTTGATTTTTTTTTAATTTCATTTATCATAATCTTAAAAATTGTTATTTTATTGCTTCCTTCCCCAAGTAGAGAAGAAAGAGATCGACTAGACAAAAGCTCTGCGGAGTCAGTCGTGTTTGGCTCGACTGGCTCAACCCTTCATTCAAAGTTCCTAGCACAAAGTAAGTTCTATGTATATGTTACTGAATATATGGATTATTAGTCATAATAGGAAGATGCCTGCCCTGGGAAAGATGTAGAGTAGAACAAGGAGATTTCCATGCCAGAGGAAGAATGTGGGTCCAGCAAGGGAACCAAAGACCTCAAAGGACCCAGAGCTTCAGTCTGCTCTAGTCCAGGCTGCCTCTCAAGAGGAGTTGAGGGGTGGTGTGGATCCTCCATCCCTGTGTGCCCCAAGCCTTCAGGCCTCACCTGCTTTGTCTATCCAAGCACGGTAGCCATTCAGCTCACGCTCAATCTGTTGCTGGCGCCGCAGTTTCATGAATGCTCTCCGGTTCTCCACTCTTTCTCTCTCTTTGGCAAATTCTCTGTAGATAAGAAAGGTGAGATTCATTCATTTTGGACAGTGCTATGGCGCAGAGAAAGGGGTGAACAAGTAAAAGAGTGTTTAAGGAGGACCAGATTTGATGGCTTAAGCATACAATTCTAGCTACTTGGTAGGGAGAGGTCAAAAGATTGTGGAGTGGGGCCAGCTCAGTCAAAAATAAGTTTCTAAGATCCATCCTGATAAAATGGCTGGGTGTAGTGGCACATATATCAGCTCAAACTACTAGGAAAACACAATGTTCTAGTGAGATTGTGTGTGCCTGTCATAGGAGGATGATAGTTCATAATGTCCCGGGAATAAAAGCCTATCTAGAAAGCTACCAACCCAAACAGGACTGGTAGGTGGCTAAAGTAGTAGTAGCCACAAGGCCTTGAGTTCAATCTACAATACTAAAAAAAGTGTTTGAATAGTTACTTCCACCATTCATCCATTTCTGCTTGTTATGGACAAAATGATCTGAAATTGTATAAAAGCATCACACTCCTTACACAAGGAACAAATCCCTGTTTACTTTATTTTGAAAGGACTCTGTAGTTACATGACATAGTGAGTTTCAAAATGCCATATTACATCTCCTTAGCTATAAGGGCAGTTAGTAACCCTCTTAAAGACACAGTTCTCTTTTCAGTTTTGTTTTAGTTTTTTGGGGTTTTTTTGTTGTTTTTTGGGGGGGGGTCTTGGGACTTGACTTCTGGGCCTGGGTCCCGACCCTGAGCTTTTCATCTCAAATCTACCTCCCTACCCCTTGAGCCACAGCACCACTTCTAGTTTTCTGGTGGTTAATTGGAAATAAGAGTCTCACAGACTTCCATGCCCGGCTGGCTTTGAACCATAATCCTCAGATCTCAGCTTCATGAGTAGGCTAGGATTACAAGTGTGAGACACTGGTGCTGGCTTCTCTTCTGTTTTTGACAACAATGACAAAGTGGATTGAGCAGTCCTGCATGAAGTTTCTTCATGCCCACAAATACACTTCATCACTTAGGCACCCTGTGAGTTAGGTGCTATTAAGATTGCCATTTGACAAATGGGGCAACCCAGACTGAGAGGTGAAGCAACTTGCTGGTTTGTGAACGCTACCAGGCATCCTGAGCTGCAGCTGCTTCTGGTGTCTGGTATAGAGTGATGATGCCCAATAAAGGAAGACCAATGAATGACAAAAATACTTGAAGTGCTTGTGAAGATGGCTGATGTCAATAAGATAAGAAAAAAGAGACATGGGAGAGCTCTGTGAGAGAAACACTGAAAATATGGTTGGGCACAGGGAAAGCCAAAGCAAGGTTCAGAATGGAGGCTGGAGTTCACTGACAAGCTCAAAGAAACAAAGCCACCTCGCAGTGCAAAAGAAAAATACTACAATACCATGAAGAAAAATTAAAGAGTGAAGAGGACTGAGAGTTTCTTAGTAGAAAAAGGATCATATTCAACACAAAGGAAACGGGACTAAACAAACATTTGCTAATAAGCTCCTCTAGAAACCACATCTTCCAATGCTTTCCTCATCGCAAGACACACTTCAAAGCCACAGAATGTCTCCCACATGGCTCCTGTCGTGGCTCAGGTATTCTATCACTGTTCTGGAAACTGGTCTATTTATTTGCAGGGATTCCCCATAGAGATGAGGGAAACTAGCACTCATTTAGGGTCTGTGCCCAGAATCCTTAATGTCTAGGTAAGAAGAACTGGGCCATGGGGTAAGGGACATGCCCCAGCCACAGTGCAGAGTTAGGAAGACCGGGTCTTTCTACACAGAGAGCAACCTGCTTAGGCATTATCAGGCTTCCCTGGCAAAACAGAGCTGGCTTGGGCACAGGATCCATGTGGGTATGAAGACTGCACATTATCTTGTGCCTAGCTGCAGCTATAGTGGGCTCCTAAAGCTGCTATGGGAAGAGGGAAAGACAGAGTCAGAATGAAGGGTAAACAAAGCCAGTAAGAATCTGGCTAATAGAATTCATGCCCCAGGATGCCTCCTATCTTTACCTTCTTTTCAGAATTTTAGCAGTCAGGAAGTAACAAGGGACTGCGGTGGTTCACAGTTTATCATACAGCAAAGCTCTCACTTTGGTTCTTTCTGTCCCTCCTGTCCACTGAAGCTCTATCTTCTAAAGAGCACTTGAATCCACCCTCTGTCTCCATCCTCACTGCCTTGGACCTTCACCCTTCCTGGCCTGGACTATTGCAATAGCACACAGGTGGTCTCTCCCCCACCAGTTTCTCATCCTTTATTTCATGTGTCTTAAAGTTGTTTGTTTTATCTCTTAAAAAACATCACTGTATCTTATCATTTCCAAGTCACAAGAAATAAGCATACTAAGTAACATTTGGAAGCATTTTTTAAAATTTACCAAGTCTCTGCATTTATGTTGCCCAGTCATCTTTTCAGGGAAAAGGTCCAACAGCCTCAACTTTAAAGCTGAGTAAGAAATCAAGTTTAAGTAAGAAATGGAGTCAAGATAGAACCCATATCTGACTGTTCTAGAAGCCCAAGTTCTTCAAGCAATACGTATTGATATAGCCCAGAGGCATTTTTACAATCCCTCTGTCTTGACTTATTTTATTTCGCCAGGTAATAGGTGCATTACTTCTCACACACTGATACTCCTCATGTTTTTGTCCCCATTTGTCTCCCCCGACCCCCTCCCAATCATCTTGTTTTCCCCCCTTCCCTTTCCTATTTCAAATAAACAAATAAATGTATATACAATATACCAGGTAACAAAGTCAGATACAGTAGCAATATGAGATTAACCAAAGGGCAAAAAAAGAGAAGAGAAATAACATAGTACATTAAGACCAGCAATCACACAAGATAAAGCTCTTATTTCCATATCGTGTCTTGGCTGTTTAACTTAATTCTGGGGGAACTGGTCAATGGATAACAGGAAGTAGTATTTTAAGTAAGATATTAAAAAATGAACATCTCAGCAGGCTACGGCCATAGTGACACAGTAATCCTTGTACCTCTGGGGTAAGATTATCAACATATCCACTTTCTAGCTCAGAACAATCTAAAGGGAATCAAACAGTCCTTTGAAATTGCAAAAGAGTCAAGGTCTCAGAGCCCCAGAGAGAAATTGTGGCTCTCAGATCTTCTCAATTCTGCTTTCTCCCTGCTTTGTGTTTTCTCCCAATCTCCTCTATCCTCTCAAGCCCCCAAACCCACAGGCCTTCCCCAGTCTTTCTCTGTGTGGGATGCTGGTTTATTGCATTCATCCAATAGCCCTCTCTGCTTTATTTCCTCATTGGAATCCTGGGGAAGAAGGTCTGGCCCCTGTGTCCTCCTCACCCCTCACTTGTTATAATTATTCGTATCCAAGGCCCATTTCCCCATCCAATCTGAGGCCAAGCAGAGCCTGCATGATATCATATCCCAAAGTCCTGGTGCCTGTTACTATGATAGTCTAATGAGTAGAAAAGCAAAATATTAAGGACACCTAAGGACTTATAATTTTTAATTATAAGTCTTCTTTGTGTAACTTACCATTTGTATTTACAGAGGCCCTGAGAAATCCAGAAAGGTTACTTCCCAAGATCGTCTAACAGGAGGCAGAGCTGAAATTCAAACAAGTATCTTCCAATTCTAGCTTAAATGCAGTTTTCACACTGCCTTGCTGATTTTTCCCTGCACTCCAGAAGTTAGCATTCAAAATCTATAAAGGGAGCCAGGTGATGATGGCTCATGCCTGTAATCCTAGCTACTCAGGAGACAGAGATCTAAGGAGAACAGTTTGATGCCAGGCCAGGTGGAAAAGTCTGTGAGACTCTTAATTCTAATTAACCACCAAAAATCCAGAAGTAGAGGTATGCCTCAAGTGTTAAGTACTAGTCTTCTGCACAAAAGCTCAGGAACAATGTACACAGGCCCTGAGGGCAAGCTCCAAGACTAGCACACATGTACACACATACACACAATCTACAAAGGCGATTTGGTTTCATCCCAAAGCTGAGAAAATGAAAATAAAGCAACAGTTAATTTTTAGAGGGAGTTTCTAGTGTGGCAGCATATAAAAATCCAGTTTTCTTCTGGGTTAATAAACACATTAGATATAATCCATAATATTAGAAAAGCTAATGATACATTGTTTGATTTGTGTCCATGTCAAACTTACCATGTGTTTGTATGTATGTTGTGTTCTGGAAGGAACAGAGACAAAAAGATTTAGGTCTAATACATGTGGAAGCATCGGTGACTATTCCAAACTTAAGACTGACATGCTCCCTATAACCTGAGCGTTAGGGTAGCCAAATCTGAAAGGCAAGTGTGTTCTTTCACCATTCCTTTTCCCTGAGGACGTGAGTATTCTCGCTTCTTCAGGAGGGTCCTGGGGGTTGTTGGACAATGCTTCTGCAGATTGAGTGCAGGGCCTAGACCTTCTTAGCATCCAGATGATTTCTGCCAGTCTTCACTAACATTGGGAACCTAAAAACCAGCCCTGAGAATATTTCAACTGATCCAGTACCCCATCAGCCTGGGGTTTGAGGTAAGAACACTAGTATTTTCTCTGTCTAATGATTCACACCCATAGGTATATCAGAACTCAAGATGAGACGTGTCAAGACTTCAGAATTTCCAACAAGAACCACTAAATAAACTTCTAGGTGGACTAGCAGAGCCACCATGAGCCACCATGGTTTTTGTTGTTGTTGTTTGCTGTTATTCCAAAACTAGAGCTCTAACTTGGTACCTGACACTTTTGCTCCTTGCTTCCAACCGAGCCGCACCTCCTCCCTCAACAAGGTAGCTTCTGATGCTTATTAAGCTAGGAGGCAACCTCTGTGCCTCAGTTTCTTCACCACTCCTGACAGTGGGACACATAAAAGCCCTTGGTTCCTATGTGGAGGCAGGAGAAATTCTGCTCTAGGATTCCTGATTGTCTCTCTGGAGGAGGCAACATAATGAAAGAGGTCAGGCCTGGATGAAGCTTTATTCTGGTTACCTGATATGCATGAAAAGTTCAAGTCTTGAAATTTCAGCTTGCAGGATCAAAGGAAGTTGAACTCCTTATAATGCATGATATATATATATATTTTTTAATTTTTTATCCTTGCTATTGAATTTACATCTGTGGCTGCTTTTCTTTTCCAGAAGCTTTCTTAAATTGTAAAACGTCAACTTTTCACACACAGCCAATTCTGTTAGTCATGATAAGATAAAGTAGAGGAATTACATGGATAATCTCAGACAAGGTAAAAATGTCCCCAAACATTTATTATACATACCCAAGAGGGGTGAAAGCAACAGAAAGCAAAGTTCTCTTTGAAATCATATTTAGATTAATATTAAAATTGATTTTTACTCAGTGAATTTATGGACCTACAAAGGAGCCAATGTCACAGATAATTCACAAAGTGGCTAATCTGTATTCTTATGAAAGTGACTGGTTTCAGCCCACAGGGATATAACGGAAGAGCCTTTGGTTATCCACATTTCTACAATTTGTCAAAATATTATTAGCTGTTAAGGATCAGAAATGAGGTTGACCAAAACTTTGTTCCAGCCTGCCATTCCCATCAGCGTGAGGTCACTTTGGTATCCCCAGAGGACCTGGACAGACCGGCCAGCACCCCGACATCGACCTGGTGAGGAAGTTGTTCTAGAAGACCTGTTTCATTCAGAGCCAACCCTCCAGTGGAGTGCTGTTGCCTCTAGTTTTATCCTCCAATTCCCGAGTCATCCTCCAGTTTTGGTGCACACAGGGAGCTGTGTGTACTGATGATGCAGAGGCGCTCGCTGCTGTCATGGCAACTGAAAGGAAGACAAAGCCCGCCAGGATGGGCTGGCCTGTGTGACTCAAAGATCTGTTTACCCACACTCCTGTATACACTTCCATGCTTCATCACACACATTGGCATGGATACACATGCTCAACCCAACACCCCAAACCATATGTATATAGACTTTGCCAAGTACACAAATGGCCACATGGTCATATTCCTATTAATCTTCAGAGGCCATATTTTCAGAGGGATTTGCTACTCACAAGGGTACCTTGCCAATATCCTTGTAAGAACTTTGCATCAGGAAGAGAGGCTTTGGGTTCTGCATCAAGTGGGAGGACAGGGGGAGTATGGGGGAAATTCTCTTCCAACCCCATCAGTTTTGAAACTGACATAGAAATGGAGTCCGCTGGGTAATTGTGTGTGAGCACTGATCTAACCTCAGTCCCCTTGCAAAGTGGGCTGAGAGGTAAGGGCTAGTATTCTTATGTTTTCAGGGTTCAGTGTTCTTTTGAATTCAGGGAACCTTTTCTCTCATTTTCCAGAAGTGCAAACGGAGCCTCAGTAAAGGTAAATACCTACTGAAGGTCACACAGTTCAGTAGCATTTTATTTATGTCATATCCCTTGACTTGTTCCAGAAAGGATTTAAAGGGACTTAGGTTGTCAATAAATAAAGGCCCAAACAGACCTGAGCCTAAATTCCATGGAGTGTTGACTCTAATAAGGAGAATAAGTGTCCAGGGGGCCAAGGATGAAAATCTTAGGCACTCCATCACACTACCTCACATCCTCAGGGTTAGGTGGTTTGGGCAGTCTCCCTCCAATGAGCAGACACCCTGCCCTAGAGTGGTTAAAGCAAATAAATGGCAATGGAAGGAAAGCTAGGAGTCTCAAAGAGAAAAACATCAGGCAAAAGCTAGCAGGTCACCCATCCAAGGCCAGGTAGTTATAGAGAAACTGAGGCCTGTGGAATGGCCAGCTGACTGTCCAGTCCATAGCCTGTAGCATCAGTTCTTATGCTTCTCAAATCCCAAGCCACTGCTAATTCTACATCTTTCTGAAATTCCCGTTATGAGAAATCAAAGAGGCAGATTCAACAGAAACTCATAGAATGAATAATCTACCCCTCCCTTTTTATTTGTTATCTTCAAGTACTTGTATAGAAAGGTTTCAATTCAACATGTTAGTTTATCTGTACAATGCATGTTGATCAATGCCACCACTTTCATAATTTTCCTCCACCTCTTAAGTTCTACCCATCCTCTCCATTTTCTTTCTTTTCTCATATTAAGATCTCAGTCATTCATCTGAACAGATACAGGGAAAGCAGTCCAGACAATGACCATAAAGAGAGTAAGACAGGAGCTGTTTTTCTTTTTTCCTTCCATTTTGCTTTTAATCTTGAAGAAGGTACAACACACAGTATTAAACATTATGATGAAAACTTTGGATGCTGGACAGACCTGGGTCTGGATCTTAGCTCCACACAGTTAGGATCTGACATCTGTGTGTCCATTTGTGAATTTAAATAAATACTATGCCCAACTAAAACACGGCCATGAGTAATTAAAGAGAATCATGAAGTATGGTATCCAGCACATAGGTAGGTGTCCAAATGGCTATTACAAGTACTGCTGACATTTCTGAGAACATGTCATACTACAGACAACCTATCAGGCTATCTTCTGTCTATACTCATTCCATCTTAAAATATAGCAGGCATTTTTGAACTATCAGAATCAGCAGTAAATACAAAAGTAAAATTCTTATCTCCACACAGCTTTCATTACCATGCTGGATAAATACTATAAATAAGAAAGTAAGTATAGGATGCAGTCCATTACAAGTGATTGGGGTGTGGGGGGGGGATAAAGAAAGTGAATATTTAACTATGATATGGAGAGAATTGGAATTTGGGACCAGGTGGCCAAAGGGCAGCCTTAAATGAGGCTTAGGAAATGACTAGAGAGATTTCCGGGAATGAGCTATGAAGATAACCAGAAAGAAGCATCCCAAGGAGAGGTGACATCCAGCCAAAGCCTTGCAGCAGGGACATGCGAGAGCTGCTGAAGAATAGAAATGAGCCAGTGTAGCTGAAGTGGGATGAATGCAATGAGGTCAGAATGGGTTACAGGCTGGGTGGGAGTAGAGGACGTGACTTGATCTTTAGAGGTCCTCTAAAGATTTGACTGGGAAATCATCTGTTGCAGAACAGTCGTCGGACTTGACGTTTTCAGTGTCTCTGGCTGCTGTGTTGAGAACAGACTGAAGTCTTAAGGAAAGAAGCCTGGAGAATTGTTGGTTATGTCCAGATAATGATGGTTTTAGTAATGTAGTAGGAGTTGAGCAACTGGGAAATAGCAGGGTTCTAGATATACTGCAAAGGAGGAGCTAAGAGAACTTTCTGAAACCTTGAACACGAAAGGTGAAAGAAATGTGATAAAGATGGTTCTAAGGGTCACCTGTGTATCACAAGAAAAAGGATGGGCTTAAATGAACTTAGATGAAAGGGCACAGGGCATATCAGGGTTTGGGGCAGGAGAAGACAAGCTCAGCTATGTTTGTAAGTCAGCAGAATAGCCTAACACATTTATATTAAAGTTTAGTAGGGCCAATTGAGCTAATTCCTTGTTATCCATACAAGGTGTACCAGCTACTGCAAAGATGATCTACTGTAAATGAACCAAAGCCAGTCTGGGCTCTCCTCCACCCTCCTGCCAGCATGTGCTAGGAAAGATGCTATAATGATCTTTCAGCAAAACGTAAGCAAGAAATTGTTGTTGCTGCAAATAAAATTCAAAGCAAAACAAATCCCACAAATATACATGAATGTTGTACTGTTTGTTCCACCCATTGTACTGTTTCCTTTCATTAGGGAATCACGACAGAAGAGCATGTACTGTGAACACTGACAAGTGAAGAGTTATCACATGGCTCTTCTTAAAATGATTTAAGAAGGGCTGGGGGATAGCTCAATGGAGAGCCCTTGCCTGGCATGCAGGAGATTCTGGGTTCAGAGTGAGTGTGTGTGTGTGTGTGTGTGTGTGTGTGTGTGTGTGTGTGTGTGTGTGTGTGTGTGTGTGTGTAAATGAAGGGAACTAGGAGAGCTCATCGTTATCCCTACCTTGCAAAATAAAGAAATAAAAGCATCGGGGAGCATTGAATGATTGTAACAAAACACAATTCCCATCTCCTGACAGTTAATCACCCATCTCTCTATCACCTCGGTTTGGCACACAGATACTATCAAGGCAGGAACTCAAAGGCATGCTGCTTTCCCCCTCCTCTCTCTCTATATATAATAGTGTATGTTTCAGTCATAATATTTCAGTGGGTTCAAAGCCCTGTGGTGCAGGAAGAATGGGTTGTGGGGAAGTAAGAGCATTTTGTATTCTTCTTTCTCCCCCACTCACACCCCCCACAGCACTCTAATTACAGTATGAAAAGAGGCATCTTGACAGAGAACAAATGGCTGTGTTCTTTTAAGAGACACATTTTTGCACTCCTCTGAGAAGACACAGCAAGCAGCTCTCTCCCCAAAGGCTGTGGAGGTGTCTGAGGAGCCTGTGCTGTGAGGCTGTATTCAAAGGATGGACCAAGAGATTATTACAAGATTGGCATTGTTATACACTTACCACTGTGTGGATAAATGCATTTTTCTTATATATTAATTTTTTTTAAAAAAACCAAAAACCTTTAAAGCCCCCAGAATCCATTAACATCCCAGTCATTTAAATATTAAAGAGTCCTCTCTAGAATATAAAATGTCATAGCTCATCATTAAAACATCCTTCTCTAGGAAAACAAGTCCTTTTTAATGCTCCAAGATAGACAAATAGAGCACAAAAGATGACCTAGAGCAGACAGGGAGGGAAAGAAAGAGACAGAAAGGAAGGGTTAAGCTTAGAAACCTGGTATATGTAGGCTAATGACATCCTTTTCAACAAAATCTCATCTTTTAAACAATAAGAGTAAAAAGGGTCATATATACAGTTATTCATTCATTCATGTCTACAGAGCATACTAGTGAGAGTCTCATACTTTGCTCCATTTTCAGACAGATCCAAAGATATAAAATACAAATATAATTTTTTATTATGCTATGGGTATAATCATCTCTTACAATATTTTGTCCTCTGATATTATTGTTCATTCACCGAAAGTGAAAAACTGCCTAATAATAAACATGCAACTAGATACGTTTACATTCTAAATACTAGTGTCTGCAACAGCAGGCCTTAGCATCTTCCAAGGCATCTATCATAGGCCAGCAGCTCAGAGGGGAAATTAGCACAGCTTATCACCTCCCTCAATATGCAGGATTTGTCTCTAATACACAGTGACATTTTCAATGAGATAGTAATTAACTGCAATGAATAACTTAGGTTAATTGTAAGATGCCAGAAAAGTTTGTGATTTATTAAGTATTCTCAATTTAAGGAAGATTTTCAAGTAAAGGATGATGATACTCATCAATTTTAATGAGACAGTGGGATAAAATAGCAATTTTAGCAGAAAATATTTGGGCTGAATAAAGACTTTCCCGTTGCCCTAATAGGTGGCAGCTTTGGGATAGTTCTCAAAGTTTGTATAATGTACCAATGAAAGTCACATAACTTGTTTTCAAGTTGGCTTATTTGACAATTAATTCTCATTGTGTGCAAGAAGTAGGAAATTTACTTTGCCCTTATATTATCAACTACCATCAAATCACCAGAAACAGATTTTCAATGAAAACAATCATTTTAAGTAACATAAGTAATAGTCATATGTTTTTGCAAGTAAGCATGTTCTGCTAATAAAACACTGATCATTTAAATAAATTACATCCATACACTGCAGTGGTTTACTGTTTAAATTATTATTTCATTCCCTCCAGAAGACTCACTTTTTAAAATTTCAGGGCTACATGAGGTTATGAAAATGTACATCTACACACATGACATATGCAAACATACACGTGCAGTCACAGCCCTGCTTTCAGTAAGGCTGACTCATAAAGAAATCTATCATGTGTACCTTTTATCTAGAGGTTTACTTCTTGAGTGTATTTCAGACATCTATTTACTCCTTTCTAGCATACATACTTCTTTGTAGTAATGCTGCCTCCTGGGAAACTGTTTACTTTTGTTTACTTACAGTTACTAGATGAGATTTGGCTACCAAATTCTGTTTGTCAAGTTAAGGTAGATACTATAACATAATTACAGTATTTCTACCTAATACTGCTCCTAAAATGCTTCCTTTATACAGAGAATATGAAAAGTCAAAGAACCAATTTTTATTTCTGGCAGAATTATTTACTGGTGTTTTGAAATGCCTTTTATGCATACTACTAGGTGCTGGTAAATTATAATAAACACACTAATTAGTGTATTCATATGTTTACAGAGAAGTCATAGAAATCTCCAAGGCCAGAAATCCAAAAAGCAGATATAGGTTATGTAAATATTTTCATCTATTTTGTGTATAATTTATATTAATTTTCTTAATTTTCCAATTTAGTTTATTACTGTAAGGGTATCTTTTGATGAACATAATTCTCTTTTTAAAACAAAAGTCCAATTGATCTGCTAATTTAGTTTCAATTATTTCTGCCTCTTGTTATTTTGTCCATGAAAAAATTATCTACTCTTACTTTTCAAGTATTCTCAAATTAACTTTTATCTAGGGAATGATATGGTTCTAGAGTTCCTTTGTCTAAGGATAGATAATGCAGTAACTCTAACAAAATAGTCTAAAAGATTTCATTTTCCCCATGGGTTTTGTACCTCTGTTTAAAAAAGTCAAACACCCACATATATGAAGAGATCTCTTTGTATGTACATATATCTACTTATTTATCATTTACGCCAGTGCCATATTGCTGTGTATGTGTGTGTGCGCTCATGTGTGTGCATGTGAATGTGTGTTAGTTACTTGGTAGCCAACTTGGAATCTAGTGCTTACTCTTGGTCATCTTCTACCCTCAGTGCAATACCATGCAGTCTAGATTGTAATGGCATTACAGTAAATCTTAAAATCCAGTTGTGCTAAGTTTCTCTGAAGCCTCTGCATTTTCATATCAGCTTTTGGGAACATCTTGTCTATTTCTTCAAATGAGCTGCTAGCATTTTGAGAAGGATTATACTGAATCCATGCATCTTCTTAGGGATAATAGGTATCTTAACAATATCAAGTTTTTCAAACCACAATTTACTTCAGCAGTGTCTTCTAGTTTCTAGTGCAATGGGTTTCTATTTTCATTGTGTTTGTCCCTAATGTCTTTTTCTTTTTGATGGGGCTTGAATTTGGGGCCCAGCCACTGTTCGTGAACTGTTATACTCAAGGCTAACACTTTACTATTTAAGGCACAGCTCTACTTTTGGATTTTGGGGGTTAATTTGCAATAAGACTTTCCTAAGGTCACAGCTTTCTAAGTAGCTTTGGTTACAAGGATGAGTCACAAGTCCCTGGCTTCCCTACTTGTTTTGATTTTTGTTACTTTTCACTTTCTTTAAAATCCAAACTGAACTTGATCATCAAAAGCACACATAGCTCCAATAATATTTTCAGATATTGAACTTAGACCCTATGATCATGCCAAATTTACTTCCAAACTCTACTGGTTTATAGAATCTACCATTAAATTGTTAAACCCTACAGTTAATAATGACCACAATAAAAGTCATTTTATTTTTCTTTCCAAATATGTGTACCTATTATTTCTTCTCCTAGCTTTATTTCATTGGCTTAGATTTATGTAGCCAAGTTAAAAAACATAATGGTAAAACTTGAAGTTCTTGTCCATTTTCATAATAGAGGAGAAAACAGACCAGTAGTTAATTTTTCACCATTAAGCTTGGTGCCAATTGTAGGGTTATTTTGCACCCCCTCCTTTTCCCGAGTCCTGGGGCTTAAACTCAGGGCCTGATCACTGAGTGATCAGTGATCAGTACTCTGCTCAAGGCTAGTGCTCTGCCACTTGAGTCACAGCACCACCTCTGGCTTTTTTTTTTTAAATGTATGTGGTACCAAGGAATCAAACCCAGAACTTAGTGCATGCTAGGTAAGCACTCTACCCCTAGGCCATGCTCCCATCCATTTTCTTTTTGAGACAGGGTCTCAAAAAATGTTCTCAGGCTGGCCTCATACTCAGATTCTTCCTGCTTCAGACTCAAGAGTCCTGGGATTGAAGGCATGTCCTACAATGTTCTACCAAAACTGCTTCTTATAGTTGGCCTTTTGTCTGACAGAAAAGATTCTTTTCTCCTACTATAAATTTTCTAAACAGGAGTATTGAGTTTTGTGTTCAGATGTTAAATATTTTTCCTTATATACTTCTAATGTGGAATTTTAGGTAGATAAGTTTTCAAATGCTAATACAAACTTGCATTCATGGATCAAATGTCACTTAGTGATAATACATTTTTTCTTTGCATCTTTCTTTTTATATAAGTTGTTCAATGTGTAGGGTTTCATTGTTGTATTCCTATACATGCATATATGTATGTGTATGTACTCTGATGGGTCATATTTTAACAGTTTTGAATGGTAATATTTGACTATGGTGGTTCACATTTATGTTCATGATGATATCAGTATGAAACTGACTGACAATTATGATGGCATATCGACATATCTGCCAGGGTTATGTACAGAAAGTATGCTGGCTCTGACAGGGACACCTTCCACCCTTCTCTACATTCTAGAGGAGCTTGTGATGGATTAATAGTACTTCCTCCTTAATGCATGGTGGAAGTGACTGGTAAAACAATGTCACTTTCATTTACTTTGTGGAAAGGTTTTAGATTAAAATTTTAGTTTCTTTAATGGATGTGAGTTTACTTAGGTTTTTAATTTCTTATGTTAGTTTTAGTCAGCTGTGTCTTCAAAAAACTTACCATTTTATCTAAGCCACTATATTTCAGTAAGCATGATAGATAGCTGCAGGTTATGTGACCTGTAACTATTAAAATAAAACTATAATACAAGAAAGACAAAATTTTAAAATGATTCCAAGAGACCAAATATATACCCTAACCATAGGGGTGGGGGTGGGGAGGAAAAACCTCCTCAAAGTACTCCAATTAATAATCAGTTTTACAGAGTTTGCAGAATACAAGGTGAATATATACAAGTTTTCTCAATTTACTGTCAGTGAAAACATTAAATCTGGGAATTTAAAAACAATACCACTTACATTAGTATCTCAAATGAGCTGCTTCCTTGCCATCACTGTCTCACAACTGGGCTAATTTTTTAAAGATCTAGCTGTTTTAAAGCTGCTTCTACCATATTTTGTGTCTTCTGCCCCTGGCCACTAGCTCTCTGCTTTTCCCTATATCTTGATACAACCTGGTTATGGATTTCTAGATTCAAGAACTATGACAAAAATAAATTTATAAATTTTCTTTATAAATTCCCTTGCTCCAAGTATTCTGACTTCAGGAAAAATGGATTTTAGAAAAGGAAAAAAAAAACCACAGACACAGTAAGAAGATAGGAGTGATTTGTGGGGGAGGGGGGTGGAGTTGAGGATAAATACACAGAGGGTAGAATTTTTAGGTTGGTAAAAATATTTTGTATGATATTTACTTGTTTATTTGAAATAAGAAAGGGAAGGGAGAAAACAAGATGAGAATAGTGGGTAGGAGGAGGGAAAGGGGAACAAAAACATGAGAAGGGGTATCAATATATGTGAAGTAATGTTCCTTCTATCTGGCGAATATAACTGTAACCCCTCTATTAATTACAATAGAAAAAGAAGTAATGTACCCACAATCTGACAAAGGTAACTTTAACCCCTCTATACATCACCCCAACATTAAAAAAAGGAAGAAAAATGATGTGGCCACTTTAATATGATAGTAAAAATCTGCTGCTTTTTTCTAAAGTATGTATTAAGTGTATTAATTTTCATGCTTGTGAAATACATATTATTACAAAAATATTTTAGTTGGTTTCTTGAAATCAAAGCCCTTTCATCAGGGGAGTGGGTTTCTTAGTGAATACACTCGAAGTACATTATGTACTTGTATGAAAATGTCATCATAAAACCTATTAAAACAAGACATGTGAAAGGGTATCAATGTATGTGAAGTAATGCACCTTCTATCTGGCAAATATTATGTAACCCTTCTATTAATTACAATAAAAATATCTGAAAAAAACATGAGAAGGGGTATCAATGTGTGTGAAGAAATTCACCTTCTATCTGGAAAATATAACTGTAACCCTTCTATTAATTACAATGAAAAATTAAAAAGAAAAAAAACCTATTAAAACATACTGAGTATGCTTCTTATAAAAATATTCTGTATGATACTGTTATACTGAATTCAACACAATATTAGAAGATGTCAGGAGTAAGACAAACATGCCAATTCTTACAACTTCCATTCAATGTAATACTAGAAGAAATTCCAGTAGGGACTATTAGACAGTTAAAGAAGAGACATCCAAGTCAGAGAATAAGGAATAAAATTGTCATTGCTTCCAGATGATGTTATACACAGAAATATCTGAAGCTCAATACAACAATAAAACCTAATTAGAAATAATAAAATTTATTTAAGTTGCAAGATGCAAAAATCAACACACAAAAATCAGTAGCATTTATTTATAGTAGCAATAAACTATCAGAAAATTAAATTGGAAAAAAGCAATCTCACCTAAAAAGCCATCATAAAAACACCTAGGAATATATTTAACCAAAGAAGTATAAGACTTATACGCACAACACTATAAAACACTGATGAAAGAATTGAAGGTGACAAATAAAAGGAAAAGGCTATCCTGTGTTCAGAGATTAGAATATGTAATATTGCTTAAATGTCCTTTCTAACAGAAGCAATGTAAAAATTCAGCATACATATCAAAATTCTAACATTTCTTACAGAAGTGAAAGAAAAATCCTAACCATAAATTACCTGAATGAAGTAATCTTGAACAAAAAATAACTAATAAAATTACTTGATTTCAAAACTACCAAGTTATAGTACTCAAAATTTCATGGTAGCTAGGCACAGTGGCATTTTTTCTGTAATACTATTTGCTTGGGAAGCTGAAGCAGGAAGGTTACTTTAGTTCAGGAGCTTGAAGCCAGCCTGGACAACATGGTGAAACCCTGTCTCAAACAAGACAAAAAACAAAACAAATAGCAGCAGCAATAACAACAAAAAGCATCATGTTAATGGCAAAAAGGGAAAGAAAGAAAATAGAACTCAGTGCCTTCACTTTTTTGTTCAAGGCTGGTACTCTACAATTTGAGTCAAAGCTCCACTTGCAGCTTTTTGGTAGTTAATTGGAGATGTAAGTCTCTTGCCTATGCTGGTTTTAAACCTTGGTCATCTAATGTTAGTCTCTCAAGTAGCCAGGATTACTGGTGTGAGTTACCAGTGCCTGGCAAATATTTTGGGGAGCAGGGGGAGTGATCTTGGGTTTCGGCTATGAATCCAAAAGCAGCAGCAACAAAACAAAAATACAGATGAGAAAACCATGCCAAATAAGAAAGCTTCTGTATTACAAAAGGTATCACCAGAGGGAGGAGACAACCTACCAAATAGAGAAAAAAAATTCATGAAGGACAAACAGCACATGCTTCCACTTCTAGCTACTCAAGGGACAGATCTAGAGGATTCTTGTTTGAAGCTATCCTGAACAGAAAAGTATGTTAGGCTCCACCTCCAATGAACCAGTAAAAAACAGGGCTGGAACCATAACTCAACTGATAGAGCCCCAACGTACCAACCAAGCCATACTTGCTGGAGAACCTGAACTCAATCTCTAGCATCCTCTCTCCATAAATAAGAACTTGAATAGAAAAAAAGACATACAAATGAAAAATAGACACAAGGGAAGATGTGCAATGTTACTAGTCATTAGGGAAGTGCGAGCTATTGGAATAGATACTGTCACAAAGAGAAAAGACAACCAATGTCATCAAAGTGTGATGGAGGCCAAAAGACATGCCTTGTGTACTGCTGGTGAAAACATGAATTAATGGAGCCATTATAGAACTACTGTCTATGTTCCTTAAACAGTTAAAAACAGAATTACTAGGTGATCCAGCAATTCCACTACTGAGTATATATGCTAGAAAATTTAAATCATAGTATTAAAGAGACATCCAAATTCCCATGTTTATTGTAGTATTATCCATAATGGCTAACTTACGGAATCAATCCAAGTGTACTTTGTGGAGAACAGATAAGGAAACTGTGTTATCTATAAAATAGAGCAGTACTTAGCTTCTAAAAAGGACATTGTCTTTTTATTTCTTCTTGTAATTAATAGAAGGGTTACAGTTATATTCTCCAGATAGAAGAACCATTACTTCACATACATGGCTACCTTCTTATGTTTGTCCCCATTTTTCTCCCCCAACCCCCTCCCCTCATCTTGTTTCCCCCTTCCCAGTCCTATTTCAAATAAATAATTGTACATACAACATACCAGATAACAAGGTAAGATATTGTAACAATATGAGAATAATCAAGGGACAACAGAAAAGATGAGAAATAACATAGTACATTAAGAACTACAATCACACATTATATGGCTCAAAACCTAGATATATAAGGCCATATAGGATGAGGCTAAATGAAAGAACCTCCAGGACATTGTTTTTTTTAAAGGAAGAAGTCGGCAGGGTTGTAGGTTGGGGTGGCTGGGCTACAATGTGTGGAATGCCTGGGCAGCCAACTGCAAACCAGACACCTGGCTGGGTGGCTGGGCCCGTGGTCCCATCCATGGCTTGTACATTTTACTCCAATAACACAGTCACTATGCTGAAAAGAAAGTCTCCAGAAAACACAGAAGGCAAAGATGGACCCAAAGTAACCCCAATGGGAACCCAGGAGATTATCCGCAAAACCTGCTCCACCACCCAAACCTGCACCTAAACCAAGGGTAGCACTTACTAAGAGAGAAGCTGGCACAAAGATTGGCAGAAGTAGCTAAAGGGAAGGAGAAGCAAGAAGTTGGGAAGGAAGGCACAAACCATCTGAAAATGGGGAAACCAAAACTAAAGAGGCACAGAAAACTGAATCTATAGCTACCCAAGGAGAATAAGTGGACCTGGAAAATTAGGGGTAATTTTATTTACCTCTTGGGACAACTTTTAAAATCTATTTTTACCAAGTATTTTGTAAATGCTAACTTTATAGAACCCTACTAGTTGCCACACAGTAAATACAAAGATGGGACATTTGACCCTCTCACAATGATGTTTTTTTGGAAATTTTCATCATTCACAAGTAAAATAAATGTCTAATAATTGGAAACTGTTTAAAATTGATTCAACATTCCATGCCCTTGCTTTAAAAAAAAACTTAGTCTTATGCGACCTGTGGTGTTTTTACTGGGCACATTTGAATTTTTCATGCAGTTTTTCTAGAACAATAATCAGTGGTGCTTTTACACCTAGGTTTTATGTGATTTTAACAAGACATGGATAGTTATGGCCACCTGCCAATTATTCATGGTTTACAATAAATGAGGGTATTGTCTGCAAAAAAGGAAGTCTTCTGTGACAATACAGATGAACCTGGAGGACATTATGGTATGTGTTATGGCTTGGATATGAAGTGTTACCCCTAAAATGGCTCATGGCTCATATGTTTAAGTCTTGGTCCCAAGTCAATAAGTTAATCCATGCATACCAAATGGGATATTAGTAGTGGTGTCTATAGAAGGAAATAGGTGACTCCAGGAGAACAGGTCCTTCAAGGGCATTTCTTGCCCTGTTCCCTTCCCGTCTACGTCTCTGTGCAGCCTGACCACTATGAGAGCACAACTTCATTCCGCCACACTCTCCTGCCACCATAATGTTTTGCTGTATTACAGGCCACAGAAAGGAAGTACAGTGATCATGGACTGAAACCTGAGACCAGGAGCCAAAACAAATCCTTTCTCTTTTTGTTAGGTATTTTCTCCCAGTAATGCACAACTAACATACTATGTCCATATAAACTAAGCAGAGAGAGACAAATACTGCACAATCTTAATTACATGTGCAGTCTGAAATGGTTGCCCTCAAAGATACAGAGAGAACAACAGCTACTAAGAACTGAAACTGCTGCCATAAAAATAAAGGGATACTGGGGTTGGGTGGGGAGGGAAGCAGCAAAGTGTCAATTAAATGTGATGAATTACTTCTAAAGATCTATTTCATAGTATGAGAAGAACACTTAAATGTTTCTTACCACAAATTATGTGAAGTGATGGTGGTGTTAATTACCTTGATAATCATGTCACTGTATAACTATATCAAAACATTACTTTGTACAGCATAACTCTGTATAATTTTTGACAATTATATCTTACAAAATCTGGGGTGGGGTAGTAATGAGGTATTATCTCACAGAGTTAATCTTGCTAAATGCAAAATGATCACAATAGCATTATTTACATTAGTAAAATACTAAAAGTAGAGAATGACATGAAAATTTTTGTTGGAATTCTACATAGCAACAAAAGTGAATGAATCATTATATATAAAAACATGTACTTCTTTAACAAATCAGGTAACATTCAAATGGGTATATGCTATGAGGGGATACATGGGTGGTAAAACTACAAGCAAAGCAAAGGGAAAATATCAAACACAATTAACAGCTCTCTACTGTCAGTTAACCACTTCACAGGGAAAAAAACCCAGACTACATAAAATATTTAAAAAATTGTACTCAAAAAGAATAATCCAATCAATAAGAGGGCAAATGGATTGAAAAGAGTTCACGAAATTAAAATTGGTCAATGAATTAGATGAAAAAATATTCAACATCTTTAGCCATTATAGAAATACAAAACAAATTTATACACAATAGAATTCTATGCTGCCATCAGAAAGAATGACATTGCCCCATTTGTAAGGAAATGTGAAGACTTAGAAAAAATCCTATTAAGTGAAGTAAGCCAGACTCAGAGGAACATAGACTCAATGGTTCCTCTCATTTGTCATAATCAGTAGAAACCTTGAGCTCTCCTAGCAGAGGTTTACTATAGAGCATAGCCTAGATACATAATGAAAGGGCCTCCAGGATATAGAAACAAAAGCCATATAATGTGTGATTGTTGTCCTTAATGTGCTATGTTATCTCTCATGTCTTTTGCTATCCCTTGGTTATCTCATATTGTTACAGTATCTTACCTTGTTATCTGATATATTGTATATATGTTTATTTGGTTATTTGAAATAGGATAGGGAAGGGGGAAAACAAGATGAGAGGTGGGGGTCAGGGGAGGGAAATGGGGACCAAAACTTGAGAAAGGGTATCAATGTTTGTGAAACAATGCACCTTCTATCTGACAAATATAATGTAGCCCTCTATGTACTTTAAAAAACAAAAAATATGCTTTCACACATCTGGTGAATATAACTGTAACCCCTTTATACATTACAATAAAAATATGCTTTCTAAAACAAATCAAAACTACATGGAGATTACACTTCATTCCAGTTAGAATAACTAACATAGTAAAAACATATAACAAATTCTGGTGAGGATGAGAAGGTGAAGAATCCTGTACCCTGCTGGTGAGGCTCTAAATTAGTACAATCAGTACAAAAATCATTATGGAGATTTCTTTAAAAAAAAAACTTAAAATAGTTACTATTTGTTACAACTATACTAGTCCTGGGTTTACTTCCCCAACAAATCTAAGTTGATATACAATAATCTTTCCACCATTTTTTCTTTGCAGCACTATTCATAATAGCCAACTTATGAAATCTCTCTGTGTCCATCAACAGATGGAAGGATAAATTATATGTATGCTCATGTGCATGTTTACATGTGTGCACACACACACACCAGAGTAATATTCAGCCATAAACAAAGAATTATATCATTTGATGGAAAATGGAACTGGAAATTATCAACCTATGTAAAATAAGCCAGACTTGGAAGTGTAAATACTATAGGTTTTCTTCTCTGGGAAGCAGAATTTAGATTTTAAAAATACATGGAAGTAGAAGGGGGACAAAGAGAAAAGGAAGAGGTAGTGCTGCTGTTGCATGCAGTACTTACGTACTAGTTTCCTGTTGTAAGGCATTCCTCAAGTATCTCAAGACTAACTTGTTCTTTGCAATACAATAGGTCCCCATAGTCAGGTACACTTTAATTCAAAGGCTGTCAAATTGCGAGCTAGAATTAACTTACTTTCTGTAGCATGACAGCGAAAAGATTACAATAGTGCAAAACCTAGATTCATAAGGTCATATAGGATGAGACTAAATGAAAGGATCTCTACGATATGGAAACAAAAGCTTTAAGTGACTGTTGCTCTTAATATACTATGTTATTTTTCTTCTCTTTTGTTGCCCTTTGGTTAATCTCATATTGTTGCAGTATCTGACTGTGTTACCTGGTATTTTGTATATACGTTGGATTATTTGAAATAGGAAAGGGAATGGGGGAACACAAGATGATTGGGAGGTGGTGGGGGAGGGAATTGGGGAAAAACATGAGAAGGGGTATCAATGTGTGAAATGTAATGCACCTACTATCTGGCAACTGTAACCCCTATATACAATATTTTTTTAATTTTAAAAAGGTAGATCATGGGGGAAAAGACTGAAAAACATCTTCGCTTATAGGGAATATCCATCTTGAATGGGAATGTATCTTAAGAAAACAACTAAGAAACAAAGCAAATTAGAAAGGCTAATGAAGACCAACAGAAAAAACCTCTGATGAGCAGTCTCTTAAGTTCAAGAATATAAAATACAATTCTAGAAGAAACTTCAAAAACAATTTCCAAACTGAATAAAATACCGTGTAATTAAGGATGTTCTGTATACTTATCAATATATTGGTTTAATATATTAATATTTTTCCAGGTATGTCATTTTACAAATAGTCAAGTATATTTTTATTTTTCAAATCTTTCCCAATTTCATTTTTGGGTGGGTTCAACTTAATTCAATATATTAATAAGTATGTAGAACATCCTTAATTATAAGAACACTTATATTCGTGTAGGGAGCATGGAAATTGTTTGAAGCCACTTTGAAACATACCACAATGTATTAAAAATGTTTGAATATGTAATCCAGCAACTCTACCCTTAAGTACATACTCTAAAGAAATCTTTACCAATAATCCTAGTGGAGGATCACAATAGCTCAATAGCTATGTATATACAACCATATAAAATGATGCTAATAAAAATGAACTCTATGATATGGAAAAAATAAAAATACAGTGTAAAGTGATTAGGAGCAAAAGTTTGAACCTAGTTGCCTATGTTCTACAATGGTGGTCTCAGCTACACAGATTCAGGTCAAGGATGGGAAGGGGGTTTCTCTAGAGCCCAAGAGTTCAAGGTGGGCTAGCATGAACTCTGCCACTGTTCATTTATGTGGCAGTGGAGATTGGTTTTGTCCAAACACTCAAACACAGAATTTTATAGTGCAGATAAAGTGGCAGAAGATGACATTTCTATGCTCAAATTAATCTTCCAAGGAGACAGACAAGACACTTTTTTAAAAAACAGATGCTATAGATAGACAATAGGTAAAAATGGGAGGACAGAGCTACCCAATCTATGAGATAAACTAGATCTGGTATCCAGGATATTAAAACTTGAGTGAGGAATGAAGAGAGTGAGTTGGGAATGAATAAGATAGAATGAATATCCTCTCGGCCCCTGGGAGATAGATTGGATGTTGTGATTAGCTGAAGAGATGAGGGCTCAGGTGGCTGTGCTGAGGCTGGAGCCACAGCAAGCAGGTGGGTCTGGGTTTTTCAGTTTGCTCACCTACCATCATAGAATTCAACTGAAGACAGTCTACATGTTTCTAGTTAGAGCATTTTTTAGGTCACTTCTCGGCTTGCGATCCCTGTCGTTGTTATTATTGTTGTTATTATTATTATCATCATCATCATCATCATCATCATCATCATCATCATCATCATCATCATCATTCCTGGGGCTTGAATTCTGGGCGTGGGTGCTGTCCCTGAGCTTCTTTTTCTCAAGGTAAGCACTCCACCACTTGAGCCCCAGTGCCACTTTGGGCTCTTTTAGGCAGTATAATGGAGATGAGAATCTCATGGAGTTCCTCCCCAGGCTGAGTCACTGGTACCCAGCTCCTTATGGTTTTGTTGTTGTTATTGTTGTTTTTGTTTCTTTTTGTGGGTCATGGGGCTCGAACTCTGGGACTGGGCCCCATCCCTAAGATCTTTAGCTCAAGGCTACAACCCTACCCCTGAGCCACAGCTCCACTTTCCCTGTTCTATTGAATAATTGGAGCTAACAGTCTATCTTTGGTCTTTGGTCTTTAGTGCCTGGGCTGGCTTTGAAGCGGGATCCTCAGATCTCTGCCTGAGTGGCTAGGATTACAAGCCACCTTGCCTGGATCCTTACGTTTTTTAAATGATTGATTATCCTTTTATGAAGATGCTTAAGGAAACACTCATGAGGTTGACTAAACTGCCGTCACATGGATGAAATCCAAGAGTCTGATTGGGCAGGAGGTAATTCAAAGGGCAAGGAGTGGAGCAACTTCCTTGTGGGGCATAACAGCCCAGTCATTAAATTCTATTCTCATAATATTCTTGATACTCTGTTTTCTTGGCTCTCACATTGAATGGGGCCACATGATTAGTTCTGGCAAATACATTTATGGCCTAATACTTCAGTGCCAGAGAGAAGATATTCAGAGCTCTCTTTCCTCAAGAGAAAAGCATGGTTGAAATGTTTAGATCTGCCCATGTTCTGAACAATTGTGAGGTTGACTTGCCCAGAGTCCTTAGCTGACCAGATGGCACAAAAATGACAACAGGAAAATATAAAGCAACACCAAGAGGAAGAACTAACTTCTTTTTGTAGTCCAGAATCAATGAAGCTATGTAACTTGGTAGTAGGTATCATCAGGATTCAAATCTTTCTCTGGTTCCATTCACTACATCCCTATTTCCCCAAGGACTTGATGCGATTTCCTTTATTCTCTAAGTTACAGGAAATCCTCAAAGGGTTTTACATAAGGGAGTAGCATGATTAGATCTATTTTTAGGAAATTATCTGTGTTTGTGCCAAAAAACTACAGATGAGTGCTAGGATGACATTTGTTAGGCTATGACAGGAACCTGGGAGTGACACAATTAATGGCACTGAAAATAGATAGGGATGAGAAAAGATGATCAGATATGTCACAGAATAGAAAGGCATTCACAGACCACATAAGGAAGAACCAGGAATTCTAAAGACCTCTGAGATGGCTTAAGTGGGTGAGTCAAGATGAGAAGAGGTAAGATTTTGTTACATGACATTGTTTTTTTTTTGTATGATAAGCTTGAATTGAGTCATCAGATCTACCACTCAGCTGAAGATAAAAATTTGCAGCACAGGAGTAGAAGAGATTGAGGATGTAGATCCAAGGATCAAAAAGGACAAAGGTGGTTTGTAGCATGGTAGAAAGTGAGAGCTCACATGGAGAGCAAGGTGATGATGCCCAGAATGTCTCCTGTTGGGAAGCTACTACACCACCACCCCCAACCCAAATTACAGAGAATAACACATCCAGTTCCCCCAAACTCTTCTTCCCACTTTATGTTAGCCATGGCCATGTGCCTAGTTCTGACTCAGAAAATGAGATTAGTATTGATATGCACACTGTCATTCCAGAAACCTTTGCCCATTAGTGCTCCCCTCAGCCTTTCCCCTCTGCCAGTGTGCCCATGCAAGTATCACTGAAGTTGGGGCATCCCAGGAAAGTAGAGGCTCTTTCAGTCTGAGTCTCTAAGTGGCAGCTACGGCTCTGACTTGACAATTTCAGTCACACTGTCATAAACTGTTCTTCCAGATAACTGTTTTCTTAGGTGGTACTGGAGTTTGAACTTAGGGCTCTATAGCTCGAGTCACATCCTCAGCCTACTTCGTTTAGTTTTCAGATAAGATTTCACTAACTGTTGCCTGGGCTGGTCTTAAACCATGATCCTCCTATCTCTACCATCTACCTAAGTGGCCACCCCCCCCCATAGATTCCTTCAAAATTTCTCTGTTGAAAATTCGAATTCATCAGGTACTGTTGTCATGACTTGTGGCCCCATGGGAGGTGATCAGGATAATGTCTTCATAATCAGAACTGGTGCCCTTATTTTAAAGACACACACACCCCCACCCACCCACCCACCCACCAGGTTGGGCAACAGTGACTCATGCCTATAACCCTAGCTAATCAGAAGGCTGGGATCTGAGGACAAAGTTTGAAGCCAGCCTGGGCAGGAAAGTCTGTGAGATTCTTATCTCCCATTAACTATCAATTAGCCTAAGTAGGACTGTGACTCAGTTGGGAGAATGCTAGCATGGAGCAACACAAAAGTTCAGAGACATGCCTAGGCTCTGAGTTCCACCCCATGGCCAGCACAAAACAAAAGGGGGGAGGTCTTTATGATAACAGAATAAGACATTAATTCTCTGATGTTGATCTGCCATCCTTCAGAACTGTGACAAATAGATTTTAGTTGCTTCAATGGTGCTCAGTCTATAGTAGTCTGTTGTATCATCCCAAATGGACCAAGGTAACAATGTGGCCTGATCCAGGCAGGGAGAAGGAGAAGTCTAAGGGGAAAGGAAAGGTCTTACTGAAGTAATAAGGTTTATGTACCTCCAGGAGGTGGAAGAACTTCCACACTAAGACCATCTACTAGGCTGTATGGATTCACTGAGGTTCAATGAAGACAGACACAGGATTCAGCAAAGCTGACTGTCCAGTAGCCCTATGGCTGGCAATGTGTAAAATCTCTTTCAGGCTTTTCCTACCAGACTGTAGGAGCATGAGAAAGAAGCCAGACTGGCTGGGCTAGGCACGAGGTAAGAAACACACCATTAAAGACTCAGTTCTTTATCTCTTTAGGCCCTATGGATTGGCAGCCTACCCACTCCTCACTGTAGCAGTTTTCGCTCAGGCTCAAGTGACTGTCATGTCCTTGGCTTGTGCTCTCCCTCCCTTCCCCTATCCTTCTTCCTGGTAGCTTGAGGGTCATGCATAGCACAGCAGACCTGGCTTCTTGAAAGTGTCCAGCCCACTATCACAAAGATGGTAGAACCATGTTAAAAGACCATTCTCCGCCCAACCAATACTACCAGGACAGTCTTCCAAATGCTCATCTGAGTCCCCTGTCTGCTACACTCCCGCTCCTCCTGCTTTTGTCCTGACTGCTACTCTCTGTTTAGCTCCTAAAATGGGTGATTTAGTCTAGATCACTTGCTTTGTGCTAACTTTCATTCCCTCCTGGACATGGATTTGTCAATCTTGCACATTTTTATGGCCTGCCTGCCTTAAGCTCATTGGGTTTCCACTCAGCCAGATGTGCTCTTTGCCTAGTCACAGTATTGAATTAAACTCTCTCAGAACCCCAATCCTTGTGGCATTGATTTGAGGGGTAATATACCCTGTGAATGTGGATAGGAGCTCAGTCTTTGAGTTTTCTAGACTAAACCAGTACTAAAATCCCTGGAAGAAGTCTGTGAGAGTATTTTCTTCCCCATTTTGCTGTTTAGCATGTTGCTTCTTCTCATCCTATGTCCTTACTGGAATATGTCTCCCATCTCCTGGCATTATGCTCCCCTTATCTGGCTTCCCAGGCCATGTACGCTGAGTTTGTCTCCCTCCGATAGGCATGGACACTCAGAATTGAGATGGCACAAGTTAAAATCCTGGTACTCCATCCAAGATCTGCTTCCCATATTTTCCCACTAGCAATTCAGGGGCAATACAGTTTTTTTTGTATATCAAGTAATTATGAAAAGTAAATAGAGAATATGCAGAAATTCTCGCAGCATATCATGGTTATTTTGGTTTTTTTTTTCAGATTCCTTCATCTTTTGTAAATCTACTCCCTATGAAAATGATTCTTTCTTGCCTAGGACTCTGCCATTCTCAGGTGCAAAAGTATAAGAAGCATGGACCAAATGTGTAGCTATCACTATATATCATATTTCAGTTTCCAGTGGCTCTTTCAAAACTTAAACTCCCAAGATAACACGCATAATAGGAAGTTTGTTTATCAAGAGTCTAGTTTAAGAGGCCTGTAATTACCAAAGTCATGTTAATAACCATCTGTGTTAGGTACAATGTTAACTTTTTCTATTTATTCTCTAATCTCATCAATAAAAATCTTCATGGTTTTATGGTCCTCATTTTACAGATTGAGAAACAGATTAAAAATGGTAGAAAATTTGCTGCTGGTCCTATACATATTTCAATGGAGAGTTAGAGGTCCAATCTAAGCCCTCCAGCCATAACCACCATGCTAGACTTTCCTCCACAAATCAGGGTTTCCTCTTTCCATTTTCCCTTGATCTATAAAAATCCTAATGTAAGCCCATTTCATGTGCATGCATGTCAAAGGTACAGCAACACGGTCCATCCCAAACGGTCCATCCTTCCTGTCACCAATGCCATTACTGTTATTACATGCAGCTCTTTACTAAAGCCCCCAGAGAAAGGTGCATTTCCAAGTAATTAGTAACTTTACTGGGGTTCTTTAAAAACAATTTCTCATTTACCTAAAAATTAAAAAAGGCTTGTGGAAATAATATGCATTCTAATATCCAACCTCAAGATCATGATCTAGGAATATAGTAAATGCTTGCTCAGTCCTCCCTTTGAAGCAGCTGAACCTAACTTCTGCACCAGTAATGTCTACCCTCAGCTGAAGCTCCATTGGTCCAGCACCCATTATCACCTCCCATCTGCAAGAAACAGGCTAATGGTTGCCTCTGTGAGAAGGCCCTCTGTGATTCAGCCTGTGCCAAACAAACCTACTTTGTTTCTAAGATACTCAAACATAGCATGCTTTCTGCCCCATGAATAAATTAGTACCTACCTGAAAGCACCTACTTGTCGGGCTCCTAAGTTTACAATACTTCCTCAGCCTTATATCAAGGTTACACCTTGAGTCAGCTAAGTTCTAGTCACATGCCAAGACCCACTCCACATTCCACATCTCTGCTGCTTTTACAAGCGAAGCCAAAGTGGTGTCTGCCATTGTAGAATTATTGCAGGTGATTGCAGGAATGGCCAACATGAGGTAAAATGGAAAATTTAGCTTCCTAGAGGACACAAGTCCCCAAGTGAAAAGTAACAGGTTGCACACATCTTTTGTTTTTTTTGTTTTTTGTTTTGTAATTAGTAAAAGGGTTACATGATATTTGCCAGATAGAAGGTGCATTAATTCACATACATTGATACCCTTTCACATGTCTTGGTACCCATTACCCTCCCCCCCACACCCCCCACCCGTCTTGGACATCTTTTGAATGATCCTATAGTTAGTGATCAGAAGGTTATATGCTATGTGCAATAATGTTCTATAGAGAAAATTTCTGTTTCTACTCTTTCCTAACTGGCCTGTATCATAGATCATTAAGGTGTGTGCACTGCAATTACTGTTATTTCTTAGATGTGAAAAGAATCACATCAGAGATTGAATTGCATCATTTAAAATTACATGTGCAAAGGAAAAAAAGGACTTTCTAATCAAGCCTTAACAGTACTGTGGGACTCTATCTGTAATTGTCCTTTGATTCTCCCCCTGATTAGGGAACAATTGAGACACACAGAATATAGTGAAGTCAGAGGGGGGAAAATGAAGATTAGAAATATTCATTTTCTATCTACTAAAGCCAAATGGAGAACATGATGTTCACTGTACCTTCTTTTGATCTCTCGATAATGTTTGCTAAAGAATTCTAAACCATCTAATTCATTGGTACAAATATGCTACTCCAGGGGCTGGGAGTGTAGTCTAGTGGTAGAGTGCTCACCTAGTATGCACGAAGCCTTAGGCTTGATTCCTTAGTACCACAGACACAGAAGAAGCTGGAAGTGGTGCTGTGGCTCAAGGGGTAGAGCACTAGCCTTCAGCAAAAAGTGTTCAAATGCCCAGGCTCTGAGTTCAAGCCTCAGGACTGGCAAAAAAAAA
The DNA here is from genome assembly GCF_031878675.1 of Megascapheus bottae. NCBI lineage: Eukaryota > Metazoa > Chordata > Mammalia > Rodentia > Geomyidae > Megascapheus > Megascapheus bottae. The sequence continues at coordinate 20,328,807 of NC_143518.1, forward strand.
ATGTGCTAGTCCAAGCCTGCACTGTTATATGTAACTGTCCAGGGAGCTAAGAAAAAAGGGGGTAGAGGTCACCTGCCTCAGGAAATTCCCCAGTTCTAACAGAGGAAGAGGCTGTCCTCAATATCTATGTATCCCCACATATACCAAAACTCATGGATGGGGCCAGGTGCTATAATTCAAGCCTGTAACTCTAGCTACTTGGGAGTTAGAGATGGGAGATTGTAATTATTAGCCAGCCAGAACATAAAAGTTCATGAGCCCCCATTCAGCAAATGATGGGCATGGTGTCTAGTGCTTACTATCCCAGCTATGGGGAAGCACATGGATGGGCCTCACAAAGATCATCCGTCATCCACAGAGACATGGGCAAGAGGACTACAGTCCAGACTAACCTTAGATATAACGCAGTGCAAAGGGGCTTGAAGGCAGGACTCAAGTGGTAAAACATGTGCCTGGCAAGCAAGAGGCCCTGCTCACCAGTACAAACTGGTGACTCATGCCTTAGATCCTAGCCACTCAGGAAGCAGAGATCTGAGAGTCAAGGTTTGAAGCCAGCTTGGGTTTGTCTTCGAGACTCCGCTCTAATTTATCAGCAAAAATCTGAAACTGTAGTTATAGTTGGTATGGCTGGTAGAGCAGCAAAAAAAAAAAATTCAAGGGAGAAGGCAAGGCATGGCATGAAGTTCAAGTCCCAGTGCCAGTATGTGTGCGCTCTGTCTCTGTCTTTCTCTCACTCTCACACACACACTCACCCACACTTGCACACATATCTAGAATGTAAATAGTGGTTGGGCTCTATTATTAGAGAAGAAATATAGCAGTACAGGTACATTATTTTTTAAACAAATATTTTCTGAGGTCAGTTTAATCTTCAGATTCGGAACTTGCAGAGGCATACCCCTTTCTTCTAAATTCACCAGTTATAAGAAAAATAAATTTAGGGTGGACACAGAGGCCTAGAAACATTTTGTGAAGTTCTTTGAAATGGAAAACATAAAACCTGAAAAAAAGAAGCTGCTTTCACTAATAAACGGTTCTAAAGCATAGGATGCATTTTTCTCAAATATTAGCTGCTTAACTGGTGAAAGCGATGAGAAAATTAGTAGAATTAGGGTGCAGGCATACTGGTTTATACCTATCCTCCAAGCTAGTTGGGATTAAAGGTGTGAAAATCAAAGTGTAAGGCCAGCTGGGGTAAAAATTTAGGAAGACTCTAGGTCAAGGAGCAAGCCAGCTTTTGTAGCTCATATCTATAATCACAGCACTGTAAGAGCCCGAGTCAGGAGAATCATGGTCCAAGATTAGCTCTGGCAATAGTGTGAGAAAGATAACAAAAGCAAAATGAGATGTGGGCCTGGATCTGGTGGTACAGTGCTTTCTGGCAATCATGTGGCCCTGTGTTCAAACTCTAGTATTGCCAACAATAAAAATAAAATAGATGTAAATGTTTGAATAATTTGCTTATTGAAGAGAGAGATGCTATCATTCTGAGGGGATGTTAGTTCATCTGTACATCTATATATCACTTGTCATGTTTGCAACAAAGAGCCAATTGTTGGAGTCAAGTCCAAGCACATACAATAAAAGAATGGCCTGAATAAGACATGAATGTACACATTCATTCATTGACCAACTGAACACAGTCTACTAGGCCCAGCATGTGGTAGGATAGATCTCTTATTATATAGGCACAGAATAATGGATACGAGAAACAAGTAGGAACAAAGTGGCAGAAGGATCTCCAAATTCAACTCATTCCAGGAATTAAGTGTGTTAATAGTGAGTTGGTTCAAAATGCTGCTAGAGAAATGGAGGAACAAAGGGGAATCAAATGCAGCAGTAGTATACTCAGCACACAATGTTGAAAATAAACTATATAACCTGTGGGCAGGAGCAGGAGGAAAAAACTGGGAGATTTAGGGGTGAGAAAAACAGAGAGATGGGCTGACATTGACTAAAAAGAAGTGCATTCACTACTTGATTTTTGAAACAGAAGCCCCTCTGTATCACCTTTATAACAATCAAAAATATTTAATAACTTAAAAATGCTGCCAAACATGGATTATATGAGTAGATAGGTATTCCAGTGTCCTTGGCCATTGTAATATAGAAAAATGAACTATCTGAACAAAGGACAAGGAATATCAAGAGAGATGTTCATGAAAATGCATTCTTCAGGAGGAGACCGTTCAACCTGCTCTGGGTACATTAGCAATTCAAGTGTGGTCAACAAACAAAATATTTACTGCAGTTCCTCCTCAGCTCGCAAGTCTATTCTTCTTCTGTATATATAGCATTGGGGTGCTTGGTGGAAAAGAGCCTTGGGTTGTAATGAGAGCCATTTAAGGGGTTTTTGTATTTGGATTTTAGTGGGGAAAATGACAGACACAGCACACATGATCACCAGGATACAGTGAAACTCAAAGAAAAGAGCAAAGCTGGACTATGTATAGGAAAGGGCAGTGGGAGGGAGGAAAGGAGAACAAGAGCGGAAAGCCAGGCTGTCTTCCAGACAGTCGGGAACAATGTGCTTCAATGCACAGGGGCTCTTTTGTCAGAATCCCTGAGCTGTGCATGGTCCATAGCCCAGCAGGCTGTACAAAGTGTTCCAGCCCTTGACTGAGATTCTACCATCTTTGTCACAATCAGCCAAAGGCCAGCAGCTCTGTCAGACAGTGGCAAGAAGCACCAATAGTCTCTTCAGATATATCCACTGGTTCATGATCATTGTTTTTTAATTGTTATTACTACTACTATTGTTGCTATTATCATTTTAATTCTTTCCCTCCAGTGCTTTCCTCCCTTTCCATGCAAAACTGGTTCAGAGATGCCACTTTTTGAGCTCATTATGTTGTCATGGCAACTAGAATTTTTTTTTAAACTTTCTTCTCCTTTCCATGAACTCTCCTTTACCTCTCCCCTATCTCTTACCATATACGTGTTTTCCACAAGAAACAAAACATGGAAGACAGTCTGATATCTCCACTGGGTATTTTTTCCACACACGTCAGCATGTCTCTACCTTGGGTACATTACATTTCTCCTATTCTCACTGTCTCCAGTTGATATCCCTAGACTCCAAACCAGAGGTGATATTTGGGAACAAGACCTTAGAAGCAGCCACCAGTAATGATGCCTCCCCTTTCCTCCTACAGGGAGATGTAAGATTATTCCTTCCTGCTTATGTAAACAACAATCTCCTTGGTGTGTCTTATTCATGATGACCCAGTCCTTGAAAACATTTCAGACAACTACAACTGTAGGTGAGGACATCTCCAATGTTTATTCTTCACAGGGGGCTTTCTCCTGAAATCATAGAAGGTACAGTTGCCAAAATAATAGAAGAAATCCCTAAAGATATCGTGCTGACATGATTTGCTTTATTATAGCATTAACCTTTGCTATCAAAAACCAAGCAAGAAAGAGAGAAAAGGAACCAAAACAGGGAAGACAGAACCTGAACTTCTGCACTGCACACAAGTCATCTGAAGAAAGCAGGTGGCATTGATCAAGATATATCTATTCATAAACTGCTTTGTTAAATGGCAACTCCATTGTATGACTGAAGATGATTAAAGAAAAGATTTTTTTAAAAGCAAGCAGGTGGCTTGCTTCCCACCTGGTTCACTCCCTCACTCAAGGCAGGCTTTCAGTGCAAGCAGTGTAGGTGTCCAGTGGAGAGATGGTGATGGGTATACTCAGCTGCAAAAAGAGCACTCTGAGGATCTCTTGGCCTGTGGTAGAAACCCTCCTTCCTCCTGATAGCACCAGGCTCTGCTGCTATTCTGCTTACCAGAACTAGGGAGGATGTGTGGACCAGAAAACACAGGATCTCTGGGCTGAATGAATGTAGGATGGACAGCTGTGAGTCTAATCCACATTAGGACATGGCCATCTGGATAATGAAAACCGGTGGCTATCTGCATACTATCTTTGAGGGGTTGCTTCCAGGAACTCCCTGAGTACCAAAATCAAAGATCTAGTTGCATTGTTTGGGGAATCACGAGTAGAAAAAAATTCTGTGTGTTTTTGACTCATGACTGAATTTGTGGGTAAGAGATGTGTGGATACAAAGAGTCCACTGGACTTTTATTTTACAGACCTGCTGGGTGTAAGATTAGACATGACGGCATCAAACACAACTGGTAATTATTTTAATTGATACTTCAGTTATATAAGATTTCATTCATCAATGGGAACATACAGATATCCAGATGCTGAAGAAATAAAGGTTCCAGATGCAAAGATTTCTCCAGCAGGCATAGTTGTGATCTAAAGAAGTACACAGAGTCTAAGGAAATGCTGCAGTCAACAGTGAGGAGGAGAACAGGACACACACACCTCAGGAGAGTAACAGGCAAAGTACTCCAAGCTGACAGAGGAGGTGTGTGGTCTGAAGAATAGATTGGAGAAGCAAAGTTGGGGAAGATGGATGACATCATGTCAGCCATAACTTTCAGAACTTTAGTTGGCCCTGAGAATTTGACAGCCGAGTCCCACACATCTTGATCCCCATGGCAGGGTATCTGTCTTCTAGCCCTGTGACACGTTTCCATCCCGGGCAGTGACCTATCCCAATCCACTTCCTTTGTAATTCTGTTCTCATCCTATTTCTTTTTAACTTATCTGGACATGAATTTCAGAAAGACAACAAATATGGAACCCAAACAACCATTCCTTTCATGAACTGCAAGCATGGATGCTTGGCTACCACCCCTTTCCCCTGTAAAATACACCGAATCCCCTCAGACCCAGAATGGTGAAACCATGGAAGGGCCTATGTGTGTTGACAGGTATGACAGAACCCACCTCATACTTCTGTGCTTGAAAATTTTCTCTGGCCCCTAGGAGATTCTTTCACTCATAAGCACAACTGCCCAAACCTGCCATAGCTTCAGGGGAGACAGGAATCAAAATGCGTATGTTTCCACACACATATGCATGTGCATATACATTTCCTAATTTTCCTGTGTCATGATAGGCTACTTATGAGATTCTGTGTCTATACTAACAACCTTCTCAACATATACTCTTATGCCTTTTGCCTCAGTTTCTCCACTCATTCTCTTCTGCAGCCAGAGCTCACCTCATAAATAAATGGCCTCTAACCAATCCTTTGCTAAGCATTTATTTACAGAGAAGCCTAGTAAATACCCAGGTGAACTGGATAATCAATCCTCTAACTTCCTTCCTTGACAAATAGACAAGGAAAAGGAAAAGTTTTCCTTTTTTTCCACCAGTGAAGAACAAAGGCACATCATCTCAAATATAAATACTACTGCCCAATTCATAGGTGCAGAAAATAAAAATAAACAAATCTTTCACCACAGTTGAAAAACTATACAGACAAAAATTTGCTAGACAATATTGGGCTGTCTTAGATATCTCTACAAATCCACAGGGTCCAACCAGCAACAGACACTTGTTGCTACTTGGGAACATAGTGCTTAACTCAGAAGCAGATGTTAGCAACTGAATAATGCTCCTGCCTGTGAACTGAACAGTCTGGCATATAACTTGAGCTTGAGAGTTTCTCTCTCCATTTTGCATTATTTTTCCTCTATTCAAAGGTATATGCAGAGGAAATATAGAAGTTGATAATATCAGTAATAGCATAGCTATGGTTTCAAATAATTAGGTTTGGAAACAATAGTAACCTACAAAGGCAACTGGCTAATTTAGAGGAAAAGCAGTCATGCCCAACAACACATAATTAGGGCACTTCAGACACTATTGCTCAGTATTTTTCTTTTTAGCCCAGTTGGGAAATCAGTTTCAGACTGACACTGTCCATTGGCATAGTGAAGGAGCAGGAGGTCACCTGAAGCACACACAGCCACAGAAGACACAGATGCCAGGACAGAACCACTGTAGGGTTCTGGAAGCAATTTTTTCACCCTATGAATTAAAACTGAAGTCCAAAACTTGTCTGTGTTCTGCATTATACTTACTGTTTTATCTTTTTTTTTGCCAGTCCTGGGGCATAAACTCAGGGCCTGGGCACTGTCCTTGAGCTTTCTCAAGGCTAGCGCTCTACCACTTGAACCACAGCACCACTTTTGGCTTTTTCAGTGTATGTGGTACTGAAGAATCGAACCCACAACTTTATGCAAGCTGGGCATGCACTCCACCACTGGGCAACACTCCCGGCCCCCACTTACTGTTACATGTTTCCTTGCTTGTTCTGGCTTAGCCATAGCATATGAAGTTCATGAGGATACAGGGAACATACCCTGTGTGCTAGTAAACCCAGAGTGCCCGCCACCTGGGTGTTTCATACCCATGTCAGCTGAATGAGTGTTTTAGCAAATGGTCAAATGAGTTTTTTTCTCTTTTCCTCCCTTTACTTGAAGGCTCATGTCTTCTTCTTCTTGCTCACTCAGACCTTAATGGCTATTAATCAGTGTAACTCCCTTACATGTCTTTAGAGCACTGGGTACCTTGACCTACATGGTGGGCAAGGAGATGGAGAAAATACTTCTCTGTGCGTGCCACAAGGTCAAGGGAAGAATAGGGAAAAGAAACTATCCCATCCTAATGTCATTCTAAGACATGAGGGGCCTTCTCTGGTCTAGCAAACTTCAGCCACTGGACCTGGCACATTTGTTATCGAGTCATATCTACGACAGGTAAGAGTCATGTGGTCCCTTATTTGGCTTTGGGACCTTTCCTGTTGCCTCAGATACTCTCAAAAAACATTGTTCATTTCCTAGGGTTGTTTTTTTTATTTTTTTCAATGGAACACACTTCTCAGAGCTCTCCTGAATACAAGAGCTTGCTTCTTCAACAGGAATTTCAATATTTTTGCTAAATGAGGAATATTTTGGGACACACTGATAATTAAGTGTTGAGAATCAAGTGATGCACTTGACACCAGGAGGAAAATAAAGAACTTTTAGTTCAACTCAACTCCAATAGCATCTGAACTTAACAGCTATGAATA